>NC_058081.1:469244013-469549590 GCF_014858855.1 Bufo gargarizans | reverse complement strand
GCAAAGCAGCCCCAGAACATAACAGAGCCTCCTCCATGTTTCACAGTAGGGACAGTGTTCTTTTCTTGATATGCTTCATTTTTTCGTCTGTGAACATACAGCTGATGTGCCTTGGCAAAAACTTCGATTTTTGTCTCATCTGTCCACAGGACATTCTCCCAGAAGCTTTGTGGCTTGTCAACATGTAGTTTGGCATATTCCAGTCTTGCTTTTTTATGATTCGTTTTCAACAATGGTGTCCTCCTTGGTCGTCTCCCATGTAGTCCACTTTGGCTCAAACAACGACGGATGGTGCGATCTGACACTGATGTTCCTTGAGCATGAAGTTCACCTTGAATCTCTTTAGAAGTCTTTCTAGGCTCTTTTGTTACCATTCGGATTATCCGTCTCTTAGATTTGTCATCAATTTTCCTCCTGCGGCCACGTCCAGGGAGGTTGGCTACAGTCCCATGGATCTTAAACTTATGAATAATATGTGCAACTGTACTCACAGGAACATCTAGTTGCTTGGAGATGGTCTTATAGCCTTTACCTTTAACATGCTTGTCTATAATTTTCTTTCTGATCTCTTGAGACAGCTCTTTCCTTTGCTTCCTCTGGTCCATGTCGAGTGTGGTACACACCATATCACCAAACAACACAGTGATTACCTGGAGCCATATATATAGGCCCAATGGCTGATTACAAGGTTGTAGACACCTGTGATGCTAATTAGTGGACACACCTTGAATTAACATGTCCCTTTGGTCACATTATGTTCTGTGTTTTCTAGGGGTACCATCATTTTTGTCCATGCCTGTTTCATGAGTTTATTTTTTACATAATTCTGTTGAAGCATGGTTGAAAAACAATGTCTGACTTTCATTGGTTAACATTTATAGAATTTTAATTTATTATTACTTTTGTCAGATTAAAGTTATTTCTGTGACCATTGTGACTTTTTCTTTCATTGACCAAAGGGTACCAACAATTTTGTCCACGTCTGTATAAGGTGATTCTGTGTATTCTCTGGGTGACAATCTACAGTATATGGCTGCAAATACAACCCATATAGGAGTGTGAATAACTCCAAAAAGGTGCCATAGGCACTTGTACATTGTTATTAGCTACTAATCTACTATGCTGCAGTACCATAGCAGTACCACAACTGCTGCAAAAAACAGATAGACAAGTAAAACACATCTAGTGGGTACCACACAACTATCCACACCTATCGTTCCACTGACACCACCTCAGTAATAGGGTATCCTTGATACAGCTTAGCACAAAGAATCATTCATTACCTAGCTTTCCTTTCTGCTGTCCTCCAGATCCACGGCATATTCCTCCCTTAATCTGCGGGGGTTTAAATCCAGGGTGCTATGACAGGTAGTTATGTTAGGAGTGTGCCCCGACTAGCGGCTCAACTCCTTTCCCTATACCTGAAGCTAAAACTCCAAAGGAGGACTAATTGACGTTACTATAGAGCTATGGATGCCTGTTAGAGCTGTGGAATGATACCCTATTACTGAGGTGGTGCCAGTGGAGCGATACATGTGGATGGTTGTGCGATATCCATATAGGAGTTTGTCATGCTACGTCATTAGAGTCCTGAATAGTAATTTGCTATGTTATGCAGCAATAACTAATAACGTTTCATTGCATAATAATAAGGTACTGTGGATTTGAGAATGGAATGACAACTCCTACTAACATTTGTTAAATAACCCAACACTTGTAAAATCCCAGCTACTAATCTAACTAATCCACCCAGTGACATTTTAGATGAGGTTGTTCTCTCCTGGATCTCATGCTTTGGCTGCACTCTGATTGTCCCACAATTTGGGCCTACTTGAGGATCACAAGGTCTTCTGGTCTGCCAGTCCAACCAAGAATGTGCCAATAATACTCTCTACCATGAAGTGAAGTGATTTTTCTGTATCACTTTAGGTATGGGTCACAATATCATATTAAACCAGGAATGGATTATACATTTGTACAATGTGTGATAGTCTATCGCTTGTGGGGAACTCATGGTTCTAAGCCAGTTAAAACACTCCCTAAAGGTGGTATTCCAAATATAGAAAATTCAGGCATATCGCTAAAATGTATCCTAATTAGCTGAAAAGGTGAGGGTTCCACTGTTCTGATCTCTATCTTTTGAACATCCCTTGATGTGCTCTTGGGCTATGCATATCCCAGCTGCAAAGGGGTAAATGTGTGTAGGGGGAGGGTAAACACATGTGAGGCATTCTACATTTTCTGTGGATTATCCATCATACTGCAGCCCAAGTTTATCATGGTACTAGTCATATGTAAAAGGCCAATGACCTTTAATGTTGGTGTTTCAGACCACTCGGTTTACCTTTGAAAATTGAACAGCAAAATGTGCCCTCTACCATATCCGGAAAAACTGATCCGGTATTTATTTTTTTCACAGATTTAATGGTCTGCGCATGCGCGGACGGAAAGAACTAATCCGTTTTGCCGAAACACTTGGGGCCAGATCCGGTATTGAGCTTCTGTGACGGAACTCAACACCAGAAAAGAAAAACGCTAGTGTGAAAGTACCCCAATACAGTAGAGAACATAAGTGTGCTGGATTTACCTATTCTGAGTTCCATCATGCCCTTCTGAGTCATCCTTATTTAGCCGTTGCCGTTCTTGGCGAGCCCTTCGGCGTCTCTCTCTTGCAGCTTCTTCTTCATCATCGTCATTTCTCTCATAGGTTACTCTACAGCATAAAAAAAGTGCAGCTTTAGAACATACAGATCATTTCTCAGGTATGCATTTTGCACAGTCCATGCATAATATTCTCTGTAGGAACAAAACTATGTCCTGCAGAGCATCATGCTGGGAATACTAGTGTTGTCTGCAGATAAATGTGCAATAGAAATGAGTAAATATACCAAGAGGTCGTACAGAGTGCATTTGAATTGAATTATCACATTTGATGGTCAATGGAACATATAGAGACTTGTGCCAGTACAGAACTGTATTATGATCCTAGCTGCTACATGATCCGGACGGAATCTTAGATAAATGGACCCTTCTGATGATACATAATGGTCTCCAAAACATTTCATGTTCCCCTAGTTCTGAGTAAGTGCTCTTTAGTACATACCATTAGCCAATAAAAGTATTTAACCAATACTACAAAGATATTGGGGGCAATTTATCAAAACTGGTATAAAAAAACAAAAAAGGCTTAGTTGCCCATAGCCACCAATCAGATTTCACCTTTCATTTTTCTGAGCTCCTTTGGAAAGAAAAGGTGGAATTTTTTTGGTTGCTATGGGCAACTAAGCCAGTTTCCCTTCATACCAGTTTTAATAAATCACCCCAATCTCCCAGTGGGAATGTTTCCCTTTTACTGACCGCCAAAAACAGACAATAGAGGACAATTTATGAAAATCAGCACAATTAAAACACGGACTCTGCTCATAGCAACCAACCAGATGAACCTTTGAACTATGGAAAAACCAAGAACCCACTTGGTCATCAAAGGACAAACATTTCATAGGGTCAAAAAGTCCAAAACATCTCAGGTTCATTTATTAGATGCATTTATACCGGTCAAACCAGCCACCAGTATTCTATAACATAGGGTCAAAAGCTAATGATCATGCTCCCCTGTCATGAAGAATTACGGGAAAATAGGCTTTCACGTGAAAAAAAAGCAAAGAAAATATCCTATGCTCTGGATTATTTAGATTATTTTATTTTTTTTAAAACCAAACCTGTTATCCATCTCTTGTCTCCTTCCTCCTCATACCAGCAGTTCTCCAAAGCAAAGGATACAGTTTCCTAACTGAAGCGGTTTCCTTTTCTTTGGGCTGATAACCTAATATGTTGCATTAAAAATGTATGCAAGGCAATGTAAGCCATATAAAATACTGGAGGCCCTCCAGCCAAGTCACTTTCTTAGACAATTAAGTGCTCTTTAACAAAAAAAAAAGGAAACATTCTTGTGACCTGGGTCTTCTCTACCTGAGGCCTTTCCCAAGTCACGGAGCCAGAAAGGAGCTAAAAAAAAGAAATCCTAGCAAGTCATGCAGGGTATTAACCTTTGCTTGTAAAAGTGGTGGAGGTGGTGGGGTGGGGTATTTTAGTTGCAGTAGGGGGTTGTCCGATTTGGACAATCTCTTTGTTGAAAGAGTACTGTGCCAATAAAGCGATGACAGGATATCCTGTTGCTAGGACCCCCAGCAATCAGCTGTAAACTGTGGGAGAAACCATCTGCAAATGTTCAATTTCCCAAGAGCGCATCCAAAGGGAAAAGGTAATAACAGGTCCTCTAGAGATGCTTTTTGTAGCTGCTATCCAGTCTTGTTAATAGATGAGGGAGATCCACTGTATATCAATCATAGACTGGCAGTCAATTAAAACAATTGCATTGTTTCAATGATTCTCGCAGTCCTTATTCCTACTACCACCTCGTACTCTGGCTGCTGAAGCCACTCATCTGGTTATAGGATGTATAAATTGGCTCAATAAAAAAACAAAGCTCTAATATGGCTACCATAACAAGATGAGCACATGTGTAGGCCTCACATGAGCAGAACATGTGGGGGTCAGAGTGTTGAGATTCTCACCGATCATTAAAATAGATAGACACCTTCACACAGAGCACAGAAGACAGGCTCATAGACTTTCTAATGAAACATCTTTTTAAGCAGCAAGGAGAGACAGTGTGTGAGTGAATATAGCTAATTTTAGTGATCCATGAGGGTCTCAGGATTCAAACCCCCACCCATCAAAACCTTTTATATGTCTCTATGACATATCAAAAATTTGTTTGAAGTACAGGTATACTTTAAAGAACTTTATTTGCAGGAACTGAAATACCCAATTTATCAAGTAATAATTGAAATCAGATTGATAATTATGACAATACTTTCTACTCAACAGGTTCCTTTAGTTACATAATAGCCCCCAGCATGGGGACATCACTACTTTTGGTCGAGGGGTAAAAAGCACATTATGTATTAGCCCCTACTCCTTGTTATATTGGATATTTTTGTGGAATTTATGCTAAAAGCAACACATTCTCAAAGAAAAATAGTTCCCTTTGAGAATGTTTTATGGGTTTTGTACTTCATGTTGCTCTGTTATTTTGAACATTCTGTGTTGTATCACTTGATTCAAATTTGCCCCACCCCCAACAATGGACACCTTTATCATACAGGTGGCATGACCTCACCGGAGATAGAAATTGCTTCATGTTATTTTATTAAGGTGACTCACTAAGAGAGGACCGTGATTTCACACGAGAACTCAATGTTATAATTTACAAGACAAAAGAATGAAAGATCTATAGTATCTACAGCCAAAAATGTAAATGTTCCCATACTCTGGAACCCTTATGGTTAATAATCTGCAACCCTTCTAAAAGACCTTATTGGAGGACTCTGCTTAGTCCGTATGTGGCAAGGGCACTCCGCTCAGTCCGTATGTGGCAAGGGCACTCCGCTCAGTCCGTATGTGGCAAGGGCACTCCGCTCAGTCCGTATGTGGCAAGGGCACTCCGCTCAGTCCGTATGTGGCAAGGGCACTCCGCTCAGTCCGTATGTGGCAAGGGCGCTCTGCTTAGCCCGTTTATGACAAGGGCGCTCTGCTTAGCCCGTTTATGACAAGGGCGCTCTGCTTAGCCCGTTTATGACAAGGGCGCTCTGCTTAGCCCGTTTATGACAAGGGCGCTCTGCTTAGCCCGTTTATGACAAGGGCGCTCTGCTTAGCCCGTTTATGACAAGGGCGCTCTGCTTAGCCCGTTTATGACAAGGGCGCTCTGCTTAGCCCGTTTATGACAAGGGCGCTCTGCTTAGCCCGTTTATGACAAGGGCGCTCTGCTTAGCCCGTTTATGACAAGGGCGCTCTGCTTAGCCCGTTTATGACAAGAGCACTATCTTTTGTCTGTTTATGACAAGGGCACTATCCTTTGTCTGTTTATGACAAGGGCACTCTGCTTAAAGGGGTTATATGGGAAATGATAATGGTGACATATCCTCAGGTCCTGGCACCCCGGCCGGTCAGCTGTTCCAGGTCTAGGGAGCTGCTGCGCTCACCAGATTTCTGGTGAACGCAGCCGGCTGCCCGCATCTCTCCAAACACTGCGCCGGACATACTACAGTGGCAGTGCCTGGTATTGCAGCTCAGTCTTATTCACTTCTATGGGGCTGAGCTGCAACTAGGCTATATGACCAATGTACGATGACATCACATGACCTAGGAAGAGGCTGCGTAATTAAGGGATAACCCCATTAATCTGTTTATAGAAGCAATGCTGATACTGTTCATGGGGGAGTATTCTGCTCAGTCTTTTTATTGGGGGCACTCTGATGGCAACCTAAATGGAGGTACTTTAGCTGTCTCTATTTAGACACATTCTTCCTCATCTTTGTGGTTTAATTGATTCTTAAAAGGTAGATGCTTCATATCAACATGATCTTTATGCCATGAATAACATATAGTAATGCAGCTCAGCCATGTTTACTTGAAAGATGCAATACCAGGCACAGCCCATGGACAAAAGGGGCACTGTTGCTAAAAGAAAACGAATCCTCCAACCGGTATCAATGATGGTTTAAGAGCTGAACAATCTGTTATGAAGAGAGAACATGACAGCTATGGCTGGGGAAATGTTAATTTAGATAACTTGGTATTGAGTGAAAAAAATAAAATTAAAATTAAAGTCTACAACTACTTTACAAGCCCCGTAAAACAGTCATTACTCAATGGTAAGCCAGGCTGAGGCCATACCTGCCAAGCCACTCCTCATCCTCATTAATCAACAGTTTCGTTTGCTGAAAAGTCTCACACAGTTTTTTAGTTTTTTTTGCATCTCCAAAAGAGTTGAAATCTTTTCCCTTATTAGGACAATGTATGTGTAATAAAAAGCAATTCCCCCTAACAACCATTACCATGATGATGAGCATGTGTTTGGAAAGGAGAACTGTAGGTCATGAACAGACGGTTATCAGCCCCTCCACCCACCACCCCAAGTTGATTCACTCAATTGAAACAATATGTTTAGCTTTAGTGAAACATTGATAAAGGTTGGGGCCGCAGCAGTGACTTCTGGGATATCAAATTGTCTCAGCAGCAGTTTTTACATAGTGGTTTCATTCTGGACTATTCCAAGAACTACAGAGAGAGGAATTTTACAAAAAAAAGCCTGATTTATTCTTTTTGGAGCTCCTGAGTGTAGGATAAGGTTTCGTTGCATGTACCTCAGCCTGAAGGAGCTTAAAGGGAGTGTTTTATTTTTTTAATCAAAGTTTTATGTTTTTTAAGAATTTTTGGTGATGTTTTAAAGTGCATTTGGAAAGTCTTCAAAACCTTTCATTTTGGACTCATGCACACGGCCGTTGTTTTCATCCGCATCCGAGCAGCCGGTTTGGCCGCATCCGTTCCGTGGCCCCGCTAAAAAAATATAACATGTCCTATTCTTGTCCGCTCTTTGCGGACAAGAATAGGCATTTATATTAAAGGCTGTCCGTGCCGTTCCGCAAATTTCTGAACGCGCACGGACGCCATCCGTCTTTTGCGGATCCGCGGTTTTCAGACCGCAAAACACACCACGGTCGTGTGCATGCTGCCTTTTTTTTACATTTTGTAGGTATAAAAAAAATATCACGTTTTCCTGATCGTTCTGCACTCAATACATCATGATGAGGAAGTAATTGTGGTAAATCTTTGCTAATTTATAAAAAAAAAAAAAAAATCTTGCATACAGACCCAATACTCAGTACTTAGTTGAAGCACCTTTGGCAGCCATTACAGCCTTCAGTCTTCTTGGTTATGATACCACAAAGTTTGCACGCCTGGATTTGGGAATTTTCTGCCATTCTTCTTTGCAGAGCCTCTCCAGAGATGTTTGATTCAAGTCAGGGCTCTGGCTGGGGCACTCAATGACATTCAAAGAGTTGTCCCTAAAGGCGTATTACATTTGCAGAAAATCAGTAAGATCATCGCTAACGAGCGTTCGTAAAAACGTTCATTAGTGATGATCTGGCAGTGTAATGCTGCCGCGGATTACCCAATGAATGAGCAAACACCTTTTTGTCGGGTAATCAGAGTCGTTCAACATGTTTAAAAATAATAATTTGCCACCAGCAGATTGTGCCATGTAATCAGCACTCTGCTGCCGCCAACAATGATTCAGTATGGGGACAAGCGATGGCATAACGATCACTCCTCCTCATGCTGTGTAGGCGATCGCTGCACGCTTCCCTCCGAACAATTGCCTGCTGAATCTGCAGGTGTAATAGGGCCTAAGCCACTGCTATATTGTCATGGCTGTATACTTACAGAATGTGAACCTTTGGCCTAGTCTGAGGTCCAGAGCACGCTGGATCAGGTTTCTATTAAGATCATCTCTGTACGTTGCTCCATTCAGCTGTCCCTGGACCCTGACCAGTCACCCTGTCCCAGCTGCTGAAAAAACACCCCCACAGCGTAATGCTGCCATCACCATGATTCACTGTAGGGGTGATATTGCAGGTGATGAGCAGTGCCTGGTTTCCTCCAAACAGGATGCTTAGAACGGAGGCCAACAAGTTCAATCTTGGTTTCATCAAACCAGAGAATCTTGTTTCTCAGAGTCCTTTAGTTTTTTTAGTTTTCTTCAAACTTTCCTGTGTTCTCTTACTGAGAGAGGCTTCTTTCTGGCCACTCTGCCATAAAGCAGAGATTGGTTGAATATGGACTGTGATGGTTGACCTTCTGGAAGTTTCTCTCATCTGCACACATGATCTATAGAGCTCAGCCAGACTAACCATTGAGTTCTTGGTCCCCACCCTCACCAAGGTCCTTTATTCATGATTACGTAGTTTGGCGAGGCTGCCAGCTCTCTGAAGAGTACTGGTTGTTTCAAACTTTTTCCATTTAAGAATTATGGAAGTCATTGTGCATTTGGGAACCTTCTCCAGATCTGTGCCTCCACACAAGCCTGTCTCTAAGCTGTACAGGCAGTTATTTCCTCCTCGTGGCTTGGTTTCTGCTTTGATATGCATTGTCATCTGTGAGACTCTATATAAACAGGGGTGTGTCTGTCCAAACAATGTGCAATCTACTGAATTTACCACATGTAGACTCCAATCAAGGGGTAGAAACATCTCAAAGATGATAAAGAGAAATGGAAAGCCTTCAGAACCAAATGTTAAGTGTCACAACAAAGGATCTGAATATTTATGTCCGTGAAATGAAAATTTGTAATTTTTAATAAAACTGCTAATATTTCTAACATTCTGTTTTCACTTTCTCATTATGGGGTATTGCAGATTGATTGGCAAAACTTATTTATTTTTTTTTTTTTACTTTAGCACAAGGCCGCAACATAACAAAATGTGAAAAAGTGAAAGTGCATGAAGACTTTCAGAGTTCATTGCATACAATAATACAAAAATAATAATCATGACATCTTGAAGGATTTGCTCTTGTCACTAAGCCGTACAATAGATCAACACCTCCTGTTTTGTAGAGATCATTATTCAGTAGTCATTATAGCATCACAGGCATTGTTACAATGACAGGCAACACCTCTATTACAAAGGTGGAAGCAGACAACACAGGATCCACCATTCATAATTTGTAATGGTTGCACCTCAACTTCTCGCCACTCCCTGCATTGAACAGGTCACAAAACATGGCCACAACACTATCCCATAAAAGAAAATAAAGTTATTCCTAGCACATCTCTGAACGCTGTAAATTTAAGCTCAGGCAAGATGGCTGCCCCATACTCGTGTACAGAAAATAGAATTAGAAAATATGTACAATTATAAAAATAAAAAAATAGCGATAATGAAAAAGAATGTGTATCACTATCCGATTTCAATCAGTAAGTAGCATAGATACATTCCCTTTAAATAGGTATTTACCTTTTAAGAAGTGATGGCACATCTCTAGGATATGCGATCACTGTGGGGGGCTGTCCATCGGGACTCCGAGATTCTAAGGACCAAAACAGTTTATTCCCCATAATTGGTTATCATTGAGTGGAGGGGAGAACTGCATTTACATGCAGCAATAATCACTGATAGGACTAACTCCTTAACTTCAAAGCCCAGAATGAGAAAGGATATAAATAAGTAAATTACACGTTATACTGAATCTTTTCCCATAAAACTATATATTAATCTGCTCAGCTCCTCCTGCTCTATAACATGCCGCTGCAGCTCAGATACTATTTTCAATATGACAGGTTCCCTTTAACAATTGCTACAGCGATCACTGATCCCCATACAAATTCAGCCTTACGGTTTTATGTGCCGCAAAAAAGATGCAATCACTTGATGAGCAATCGTATCAGTCACAGGAGAAACATGCCTCAAGGGAGTGACACATCACTGCACGATCAGACTACATAAAAGGGTTTATTTGTAGTCTGTAGCCATGGAAACAGTCACATGGAAACTGTATACACAAAATATTCATAGTTTAGAATGAAGACTACCTGCATCCATACACGTACATCCATAGGTGTGAATGGTCTTAGTAGCTTATTTTATAATGCCACCGATTTTACGGTTAAAGGGAATATGTCACCCACATTTATTAATTTTTTTTCAGTTTTAAACCAGATAGCGACGCAAATCTTTTTTTCTAATCCGTTTCTGATTTCAGTAGTTTTTTTTTTAAACATGAATTAAATAATAGGTCATTTTGTGATGACACATTTCCTTTAAATGACTGCAGAAAATAGCTTCCCAACAGGAGCTACAGATTAAAACAACACTCCTTATCCTTTAATGAGAAGATTAGTGAGTGACAGTCATGGAATAGTATGCGTGGTGCACGCTAGGTGGACACCAGCAGAGAGGAATTCCATCACCCATATATTATTATGTGCATTTTGTGATATCATCACTGTCATCGTGCACAGAAAACAGTAATTAAGATTCTTCTGTCATCTTGTAAGATTAAACCCACACCCACGGAGAGCCTCCAAGATGCTATGTCTGGCCAGAATCACTTTTTTGTCAGGTAAAACGACATAAACGTGTTTGTATCTGTGTCTCCTGTCTGCATCTCATATTTTAAAGAACCCACGCTAAGACAATTTTCTTCGCTTTTAGAGGCGGTAATCCTAAAATCAGTACTTGAAAACATTCTCTAATATAAGTGATGTACAATGAAGAAAACGGGGCACATATCAAAAAATGAACCTGTACCCCCATTATGATGATGAGTTTTGCTATCCAGGTCAGATGGGCCTGTGGTGTATATCCCCCTCCATTCTCCTTGCATGACTGTCAGCCCCCCACCGCCATGCTTGTTCAGGATGCAATTCCTCTGTAGAAAGGAGTCCAGATGTTTTTCATACAGGACATGGAACCAATCAGGGCTTGCACCCTTTCTCTAAGTGGCCCATAGCAGCAGCATGGTCTACCTCATATGTGGCTTTCAGATCTTAAGGGCAGGACTGACCAGTAATTTCTACAAAACCCACATTTGTCCACATCAACATGCACGTTCACATGGAGCATGGGGACAAGTGTCTTTCTGACACCTCTTGTTATTGGGCAAAAAGTTATGGTTGAAAACCAGAGTATATTATTGAAATAGGTCAACAATGATGAATCCTCATTTTAGTATCAAAAAGCCTTCTTGGCTTGGCCAAGCATGGATGCTATTTCAATGACGGAGGAAGAGTTAAGGGGCTTGCTGAAACCTTTGTCCTCTCTTATTACTTTGGTATACAGAAGGATGAGACAGAAAAAAATGTATCCTGTATGAGAGAGACTCATAGCATGGAATTGGAGATCCATCTAACGTCTATGACCATGAGATTAAATAAATGGGGCTTGTAGTAACTGCAATACAAGACACAGGCCATGGACAAGATTGGCGCTCTTCATATATACAGCCCCTTAAAGTCTTGACATATTTTAACCCACCAGTGTATCTCTAGATTTCACATAGTCATGTAGCAGCCGCAATGCAAGAACATCCAAACAACAGGCCCTTGTTCTGCCCTGGCACATTCTGTTTTAGCCACATGTTTATTTGCTATGACCCGGTGTCATCTCCTGACTTCCAACCATTTCAGATTAAATCGCCTGCAAATTACCCACAAGGTCTGGGAGAAACTGCTGCTTTCACCTGAAAGGGCTCACGTCCCAGCATGCACCATCCCTGAGATCTCCGCTGGGCTCAGAGTTGTGAAAATAAACACTTGCAACAAAAGGGCATTGTTTCCCTGCGCTGTGCGCCTCTCAGGACATTTCTGTTTTTCTTTTTGGCTGGAATATAGCTTTATGCCAGACTTCATTCTCACCTAAGTAACTTTGACAGATTGCTATGAGATCCCTTGAATACATAAAAAAAAATAATCAAAATAAATCCAAGATTCTCTAATGATTTATTTCTTAATATACTTTTATAGCGGTTGGGGATATGTTTTTGTGATGCCAAATCTCCTGCATAGACACAGAGTTAAATAACCAAGTTCTGCCTGCCTCAAGACACCACTAGAAGGTTTTGCCACCAATAAATGCTATTTTAATATAACTTAACTTGAAAAACTAGTAACTTTTGTAATAACTTTCTGTTACAAAAATGCTCCAGTTGTGAGATATTCTCTTTACTTCGTTACAATGTAATCCCTACTGAGGAGGTTGCACGTGCTTAGTTCCATCCTTCAACAGCCACATCTACTGTTAGAAGCCATGAGAAAGGACACAGCCTCAGGAGAATCTAGCAGAGAAATTGGAGAAATGAATGGAAACATCTCTGGATCCATGCACAGGGCTGGCTCTAACTTTGTTAGAAAGAGATTGTCATGTACTATATGTTGTCTGATCTTCATTTTTACATCAATCATGGCATAACCCCCCTTAACTGTCTATACATTGAATTTATGAAGAGCTGTGCGCCACAATGTCTCAAGATGCAAATTTTTGTGCAAGCCTAAGGGGTGCAACTGCCCTCTATCACCGTCACTGTATGGTATCTCTGCAGTATCCTCAGGGCAGGGGCATACATAGTAATCATGGGGCCCCATTAGCAAAACTCAGAATTGGAGCCCCCCCAAAGGGAGCTAGTTCACACCTGTCAGTTTCAGTAATGTATCAGCTATATAGCTGACACCAAAAGGTGATCACTGTGCTACATATCTACATAGAAGAGCAGGAAACAGTAAAAAAAAAAAAAACTGGTGTAAAGTAGAACTGGCTTAGTTGCCCTTGGCAACCAATCAGATTCCACCTTTCATTTTCCAAAGGAGCTCTCCAAAATAAAAGGTTGAATCTGATCGGTTGCTATGGGCAACTAAGCCAGTTCTACTTTACACGAGTTTGATAAATCGATATATCTATATATCTATTGTAGGGATTTGCTCTGGTAGGCAGGGTAAGCGGACTCAGTACAGAGGCAAGAACACGGTAGTAAAGCAAAAGTTAAGTGTTTATTCACACAAAAAGCAATAAAGCAAAAGCAACACTGTGCAGAGTCCTGGTGTTAATTCACACCACATAAAGTCCAAAGCACAAACGTGTCACCTGGTGGACTGTTTTGTCCATGGCAATCCACAGCAGTCCACAGCAGGCTTTAGGGCGCCTGATTTTCAGCGTGCGGCTCTCCAGCATGCTACCAACTGGTTGGAACCCAAGACCATAGTGCTTCACAGCTCCACTATGAAAATGCAGGGTAATCCACACACAGCTGTGACTGGATTTGTATTCCCAGCCCAAAACCTGGCCTGGAACATGGGGAACAGCCACCCATCCTGCTCTTTGGCTGCTCCCTATAACAACTGGCCCGGATCGGTTTTACAGCCACACTATGTAAAAACACTAGCTGCTGCTGACACACTAAACTACCAGTTCCTATCTCACAGAGGCCAGGAACTTCGGTGACACGTACCTTCCGTCAATGACAGACCCCTGCGCCTTCCTACACTATATATATCTATAGATCTATTTATATATCTATTGTGGGGTTTCGCTCTGGTAGAAAGGGTAAACGGACACAGTACAGAGGCAAAATACAAGTTCTTAACTCAGTCTTTGGTGTTAATTCACACACAAATGGAAAGTTCAATTTTTACAGAACAACATTTCACTTTGCAGTCTCTGGTGTTAATTCAGACACAATGGGAAGTTCATATTGCACAAGTCACCTTGTTGGCAGTTCTAACTCCACTAGTCTACAGCAGGCTTTAAGGGGCCTATTCCCCCTGCACATGGATCTCAGCCCTCCAGTCTGGCACAAAACCTCATATCCCAACACAGAGACTCAGCTGCTGAGCCCAGCTGACTATTTAAGGACAGCCAGGTGCTGCCAAAACCTGGAATGGCACTTAAACTCCTCCGGTCCGGTATTTGACCTCACCTGGCTGGAAACCAGCCCAGCCGCACATGCTGGGAGGAAAATACCTTCCCAGACAAATTTCCTCACTGTGTCATACTATGTATCTATAAAAATATATATAAAAGGTTCAGTCTCTGTCTCTTATTGCCCTATAATAGGGCAATGAGGAGCAAAGACTGAACTCCCTGAATTTCAATCATGTGTCTGTGAGTGGTAGGAAGCATATGGAGGCTGCTGTGTAGTCAGTAAGCAAGTATATATACAGTACAGACCAAAAGTTTGGACACACCTTCTCAATTCAAAGAGTTTTCTTTATTTTCATGACTACGAAAATTGTAGCATTCACACTGAAGGCATCAAAACTATGAATTAACACACTGTGGAATTATATACATAACAAAAAAGTCATATTCTAGGTTCTTCAAAGTAGCCACCTTTTGCTTTGATTACTGCTTTGCACACTCTTGGCATTCTCTTGATGAGCTTCAAGAGGTAGTCACCTGAAATGGTTTTCACTTCACAGGTGTGCCCTGTCAGGTTTAATAAGTGGGATTTATTGCCTTATAAATGGGGTTGGGACCATCAGTTGCGTTGTGGAGAAGTCAGGTGGATACACAGCCGATAGTCCTACTGAATAGACTGTTAGAATTTGTATTATAGCAAGAAAAAAGTAAAGTAAAGTAAAGAAAATCGAGTGGCCATCATTACTTTAAGAAATGAAGGTCAGTCAGTCCGAAAAATTGGGAAAACTTTGAAAGTGTCCCCAAGTGCAGTCACAAAAACCATCAAGTGCTACAAAGAAACTGGCTCACATGCGGAGTCACCAGCCTCAGAAATCGCAGGTTAACAGCAGCTCAGATTAGAGACCAGGTCAATGCCACACAGAGTTCTAGCAGCAGACACATCTCTAGAACAACTGTTAAGAGGAGACTGTGTGAATTAGGCCTTCATGGTAGAATATCTGCTAGGAAAACACTGCTAAAGACAGGCAACAAGCAGAAGAGACTTGTTTGGGCTAAAGAACACAAGGGATTGACATTAGACCAGTGGGGATCTGTGCTTTGGTCTGATGAGTCCAAATTTGAGATCTTTAGTTCCAACCACCGTGTCTTCGTGCGACGCAGAAAAGGTGAACGGATGGACTCTACATGCCTGGTTCCCACCGTGAAGCATGGAGGAGGAGGTGTGATGGTGTGGAGGTGCTTTGCTGGTGACACTGTTGGAGATTTATTCAAAATTGAAGGCATACTGAACCAGCATGGCTACCACAGCATCTTGCAGCGGCATACTATTCCATCCGGTTTGCGTTTAGTTGGACCATCATTTATTTTTCAACAGGACAATGACCCCAAACAGACCTCCAGGCTGTGTAAGGGCTATTTGACCATGAAGGAGAGTGATGGGGTGCTGCGCCAGATGACCTGGCCTTCACAGTCACCTGAACCCAATCGAGATGGTTTGGGGTGAGCTGGACCGCAGAGTGAAGGCAAAAGGGCCAACAAGTGCTAAGCATCTCTGGGAACTCCTTCAAGACTGTTGGAAGACCATTTAAGGTGACTACCTCTTGAAGCTCATCAAGAGAATGTCAAGAGTGTGCAAAGCAGTAATCAAAGCAAAGGGTGGCTACTTTGAAGAACCTAGAATATGACATATTTTCAGTTGTTTCACACTTTTTTGTTATGTATATAATTCCACATGTGTTAATTCACAGTTTTGATGCCTTCAGTGTGAATCTACAATTTTTATAGTCATGAAAATAAAGAAAACAATTTGAATGAGAAGGTGTGTCCAAACCTTTGGTCTGTACTGTATATACACACACACACACACACAGTATATAAACACACACACACACACAGTATATAAACACACACTAGCCCTCCTACTAACCCTGTCCCTGCTACATATTACACACCTAGCCTCAGCCAGCAGATACAGCAGTCATCTATGATTATTGTAGTGAGCTCACTGTCTGCTGGGTCTGTACTTGCTCAGTTTGGTCCCTGGAAGAGTTAATCCCTACCTCTGCAGGTCACTGGTCAGGAGGAGGTTAGAGCAGTGAAGCTCTGTTGAAGTTGCCGGGCCCCCTCTCAGCAATGAGATCTGCTGCTGTAATGATGCTGGATGCATCAGGCAGTGAAGCAGCAGAGTGAAAACTGGAGAACAGATCAGGTCATGGCCTTGAAAATTCTGCTGGTCAATAAGCAGAGCAGGGAACACAGCATCTCCCTGCTCATTGACCAGCTCGGTATCTTGGGCAGATGGCAGCAGCTGCAGGGGCCAGGAGAAAAAGCTGTGCATTTAGGTCAGAAAGGGGGCGGGGCCATTCAGCCTGGCCAGGCCCTTCACACTCACAGGCCCCATAGCAACTACCTAGTCTTCCTATATGGGAGGTACGCTAGTTCCTCAGGGGAATAGAATCTCTGTACATAGGGGCCCTTCTGATGTGATGGGAAACCTGAAGCCTTTTGCAGATAAGTCAATAGCCACAATGTACATGTGTTACCTTTCTCTAATCAATACTCTGCACACAATGTTCTGTTGCACCCAATAGTTTTTTTACTAACTGGCCATACAGTTCTATAGTGTAGTGGTTAACATTCTGGGCTGAAATGTAGAAGGTTTTGAGTTTGAATCCCGACAGAAACTTTCAGAAATAGAGACTAAATTAAATTTATATATTTTTTTGTAATTGTAAAAAATGTGTAATTACTAAAATTATATATATATATATATATATATATATATATATATATATATAATATATTTTCATACATCTGATATATATGAATGCATAATATGTGGGAAACTACTACTGATGTTTTAGCCATAATATATTTACATATATTATAATATATAATATATTTAAAATATATAATAATATATGTAAATATATTATGGCTAAAAACTTATACATATGTTTAAATTAAATTTAGCCTCTTTTTCTGAAACGTTTCTGGCGGGATTCAAACTCACAACCTTCTACATTACAGCCCAGAATGTTAACCTGTACACTATAGAGCTGCATGGCCAGTTACTAAAAAGTAAGTATTCCTATACAGCAGAAGTCTTTTTTTTTTTTTTTTTTTAAGTAACTGGCCATGCAGCTCTATAGTGTAGTGCTTAAGATTCTTGGCTGTAATGTAGAAAGTTGTGAGTTCGAATCCCGCCAGAAACTTTTCAGAAATAGAGGCTAAATTAGATTTAAATACACTGGGTGTCCCCAAGCACTGACTCCATATATGGACATAGCTATATATGGAGTCAGAGCAGGGACTTCTAAGCCGAACTAGAGTCCCGACACCCTCCCCTCTTCAGACCAGGGGGCGTCTGGTTTAATGCTCGGGTTCTCCCATTGACTTCCATTGTGCATCGGGAAGTGTTCTACTCGAGCACTTTGGTGCTCGACCAACACTAATAATCACCCAAATTATAACAAATAAAGGCTTGAAATATCTCGCTTTGCATGTAATGAGTCTATCTCCTATGTTAGTTTCACCTTTTAAGTTGCATTACTGAAATGAATTAACTTTGCGCGATGTTCAAATTTTTCGAGTTTCACCTGTACATATGTATAGCAGAGCACTGTTGTCTGAATTCATAAATGATAGAATTCTGGTTGAATGCAGCCTCCACTAGGGGGAGCATATGTACATATTGATTTATACAACTAGTATTGTACTCACTGGGACCTGTATTGATCTGCATGCAGTGAGGATTTTAGAATTCAGATGGAGATACATTTGTGTACATTTTCACCATTTAAAAAAATTATAGAAAAATGGGAAAAAAATAAGTTACATAATAAAGTTAAAATTATTTAAAGGGTCGGTGATAATCTCAAGTAACAAATGGATATGATAGAGAAAATGATTTTTCCACTTAATCCAAGTGCAGAAAGTGAAATAGATCCAATGCTTTGAACCTGAACCCTTGTATTTAATTAATGGATTAGGCGCTCTGTAAAGTTTCCTCTAAATTCCAAAGTCTTATCTGGTGACCTCTAAACGCATACCAGTGTCAGAGGCCTGAAAGGCAACAAAAATAACTGAAAAATCGCGGCCCAAATATTAGAACAGGAATGATAAATATATTTCTATTTACTGGATGAGACATTTATTTTATTTTGTTTCTGGGAAAGCTGAGTGAGACAAAATGGCTAACTTTACCCTTACTTTCTCCCACCAGCAAACAATGATAAAAATGCCCGTCAAGGACAGACAGAAGTGCAAGTGGGTATGGAACTCCCACTGTGCAGATGAGCAAAATTCTATGGTCATCACCATTTAACAAGGAATTGGAGAAACACCATTTTGATCCCGCAACAGGGCAACCCTGGGAACTTACAGCATCATAGGAATTGGGATTTGTGGAGGTGCAATAACTGCAGGCATATTACCTTCTGTAAAACCAGGGTTGTTCCAACATTAACCACCTCAGCCCCCCTAGCTTAAACCCCCTTAATGACCAGACCACTTTTTACAATTCTGTACTACACTAATTTCACGGTTTATTGCTCGGTCATACAACTTACCACCTAAATGAATTTTACCTCCTTTTCTTCTCACTAATAGAGCTTTCATTTGGTGGTATTTCATTGCTGCTGACATTTTTACTTTTTTTGATATTAAATCGAAATTGACCGAAATTTTTGCAAAACAATGACATTTTTTACTTTCTGTTGTAAAAATTTTCAATTAAAACTACATTTCTATATAAATTTTTCTCTAAATTTATTGTTCTACATGTCTTTGATAAAAAAAAATAATGCAATGTGTATATTTATTGGTTTGGGTAAAAGTTATAGCGTTTACAAACTATGGTGCAAAAAATAAATTTACGTACTTTGACTTTCTGAGCACCTGTCATGTTTCCTGAGGTTCTACAATGCCCAGACAGTAGAAACACGCTACAATTGACCCCATTTCAGAAAGTAGACACCCTAAGGTATTTGCTGATGGGCATACTGAGTTCATGGAAGTTTTTATTTTTTGTCACAAGTTAGCGGAAAATGTTTTTTTTTCTCATATTCCACTAACTTGTGACAAAAAATAAAATTTTACATGAACTCACCATACCCCTCACGGAATACCTTGAGGTGTCTTCTTTCCAAAATGGGGTCACATGTAGGGTATTTATACTGCCCTGGCGTTTTAGGGGCCTCCTAAAAGGTACTCATTGGAATTTGGGCCCCTTTGCGCACCTAGGCTGCAAAAAAGTGTCACACATGTGGTATCACCGTACTCAGAAGAAGTAAGGCAATGTGTTTTGGGGTGTATTTGTACATATAACCATGCTGGGTGAGAGAAATATCTCTGTAAATGACAACTTTTTCAATTTTTTTTATACAAAGTTGTCAATTTACTGAGATATTTCTCTCACCCAGCATGGGTATATGTAAAAATACACCCTAAACCACATTGCTCTACTTCTCCTGAGTACGGCGATACCACATGTGTGACACTTTTTTTGCAGCCAAGATGCGCAAAGGGGCCCAAATTCCAATGAGTACCTTTAGGATTTCACAGGGCATTTTTACGCATTTGGATTCCGTGAGGGGTATGGTGAGTTCATGTAAGATTTAATTTTTGGTCACAAGTTAGTGGAATATGAGACTTTGTAAGAAAAAAAAAAAAAAATAAATAAAAAATAAAAAACAAATATGAACTCGCCATGCCCCTCAAAAGTGATCTTTATAGTGCCGCAGCAATTTTACGGTGTTTTTGCAGTGATCAAAATAAAAAAAATTCTGTCACTGTGGTGGGCCGACTGAACGCTAGTGATGAGCGGGAGGTGCCATATTCGATTTCGCGATATTTCGCGAATATTCGAATGAATATTCATGTTATATTCGTCAAAATCGAATATTCGTAATTATTCTAATTATCGTGAATAATATACGAATATTTTTTTTCGCGTATTGCGATTATTTATCTTGATAGTATAAAGCAACGTTCCTATGCTAATTGACTATGGCTAGGCTAATATGTGTATTTTACGAAATTTCGTGATTTGCTCTAACTTCGTCTCTTAGAATATTACGAATATTCTAAAAGACGAAGTTAGAGCAATATTACGAAATTTCGTAAAATACACATATAGATTGTAATTTAGCTAATATAGTGCTATAATCCCTTTTTTTGCCTCTAATTTTTTTTTGCCTCTTCTGAACTTAAGTTTTGTAAAATATGTACACTATTAAAAAATATTACTATAGCAGTATATTAGCTTAAATACAATCTCTGTATTTTACGAAATTTCGTAATATTGCTCTAACTTCGTCTTTTAGAATATTCGTAATATTCTAAAAGACGAAGTTAGAGCAATATTAAGAACATTTGCAAAAGCCGAAATTGCGATGCGAGTAATATAACACGAAATAATCGCATGAAGATTTCAACTTAGCACTGCTATATTCCATATTCTAGCCTAATATGGAATATAGCTGTGCTAAGTTAGCACTGCTATATTCCATACTAGGCTAGAATCTGGAATATAGCAGTGCTAAGTTGAAATCTTCATGCGATTATTTCGTATTATATTACTCGCATCGCAATTTCGGCTTTTGCAAATGTTCTCAATATTGCTCTAACTTCGTCTTTTAGAATATTACGAATATTCTAAAAGACGAAGTTAGAGCAATATTACGAAATTTCGTAAAATACACATAGATTGTATTTAAGCTAATATACTGCTATAGTAATATTTTTTAATAGTGTACATATTTTACAAAACTTAAGTTCAGAAGAGGCAAAAAAAATTTGAGGAAAAAAAAAGGGATTATAGCACTATATAAGCTAAATTACAATCTATATGTGTATTTTACGAAATTTCGTAATATTGCTCTAACTTCATCTTTTAGAATATTCGTAATATTCTAAAAGACGAAGTTAGAGCAATATTAAGAACATTTGCAAAAGTCGAAATTGCGATGCGAGTAATATAACACAAAATAATCGCATGAAGATTTCAACTTAGCACTGCTATATTCCATATTCTAGCCTAGTATGGAATATAGCAGTGCTAACTTAGCACAGCTATATTCCATATTAGGCTAGAATATGGAATATAGCAGTGCTAAATTGAAATCTTCATGCGATTATTTCGTGTTATATTACTCGCATCGCAATTTGCAAAATTTCGTAAAATACACATATAGATTAGATTGTAATTTAGCTAATATGGAATATAGCAGTAAGTTGAAAACGCCACTGACTGGAGCAGCCAGGAAGCCAGGAATCCAAAGGACAGGTAAGAACAACTTTAGAGAAGTGGGAAAGAAAAAAATATAATAATAAAAAAATAAAAAAACGAATATTCGAATTCGCGAATATATAGAACGATATTCTAAATATTCGCGAAATCTCTAAATTGCGATATTCGAGAAAAAAATTCGCAATTCGAATATTCGCGCTCAACACTACTGAACGCAAGTGTGCGCACAAGATAAGGCCTGATCGGGCGAACACTGCGTTTTTTGTAGAGCCTATAGAACAGGGGTGCACAACCTTTTTAGGTCTGGGGGCCGCATTGTCACATCGCTCTATTTCAAGGGGCCGCAAATAAAAAAATGTTGATTGGCGCTCATCTGCCTATTACGCAAGCCAGTGCAAAGTGACTGGGGAGGAGTGATCGCTGCCACAGTCGTGCTGCAGATAATCAGACAGCTTTCATCCTGATAAAATATGCAAATCAGCCGACAAATGAGCAATTCCTTGTTTATCGACTGATCAGCTGCACGATTATACCGGCCAGATATGAGATATGAGCGCTCCTATGAACACTTGTTTCCAATAATTGTCCCAAATATCGTGCTGCAGCATAACCCCTGAAACTGAAGAGTTATACTTACCTGCTCTCCGCCTCTCCGGTTCTTCAAACTGCCTCCGCTGTTTACACCTGGCAGTGCATGGACATGGTCATACACCACTCCAGACAATGACTGGCTTAGGCGGTGATGTGGCCACAAGCAGTGTGTCACTGCTGAAGCCAGTCATTGACTGGAGCCGTGCAAGTGACCATGGTCATGCACTGTCAGGTGTAAACAGAGCAGGAACCGGAAGATGGAGGCAGCGGGGGCAGCGCAGAGGACCAGAGCGGAGTGGAGCAGGTAATTATGAATTTTCTATTCCAGAGGCCATGCTGCAGGAACTTGTTAAAAATCATTTTTACCAGAAAAGTGGCGACATTTCCTTCCATCCTGCCTCCTATTTATAAATCAGCATTTTCCTTCACTGCAGAGGACGGAGCTCACTGGTTACTACCATCTCCTGCCAATCCAGGTATAGGCGCCCTGCAGTAACCAGTAAGCACTTTACCTTGCTAGTGGGGAAGGTGCCTATTGGTTAACGCTTGAATGACCAGGCCCGAAAAGGCCTTAAGGACCAGACACTTTTTTGTGATTTAGCGCACGTGGTGGTTCAAATGGTTGTAACTATCTTATTTGTTGGACTACCAAAATCATTTTTGCAACTATTTTTATTTAGGGGAAACTGTACAAAACGTTTTTAAAAAGTATATTTTTTTTAACCTATAGCTCCTTATTCTTTAAATATGCAAACTGACACCAAAATAAATTATTATAATTAGTTCTCTATTTTGTGTAGGCCGTTTTGCTATATAATATCAAAAGTTTCACGTGAATGGGGCTGTAACGGTGACAGGTTTGATTGGCGTGGGTGTTTTTTCTTTTATGTATATATTTTTTTTTTAACTTAATATATTTCTGCTACATAATATGTCCCCCAAGAGGTCATAAAAAGACCTTGCGGCACACTGTCACTTTTTTACATTTTGCACTTTTTCATAAAAAGACTGTGGTGGGACACTGAACACTCTTTTATTAAGCACTTTTTCCTTTTTATTTTATTTTTTAAGTTATTTAGTTTCCACATTTTTTTGAATATTTTTTTTTTTTACTTTTTCATATATATTTTTACCACATAATTTGTCCCCAAGAGGTCACTGAAAGACCTTTGGGAGACGATAAGTGACTTTTTTTTGTACTATTACCACTGTAACTGGAGCATCCAAAGGAGCCCCAGTTACAGGGAAACCAGCCTGCTGTGGAGGCTTTGTACCAGGGCAGCGCTCCTCTGTTCCTGAGACACCCAGTGATCACATGATCGCTGGGTCCACACTGCAGAGTGCTCATAGAGGAGAAGGCAGAAGCACTAATAAAGCGCTTCTGTCTTCTCCTCTGCTTCCCTGCTCTCACTAATAGCCGGGGATCCTTTCTGCTCCTGCTACAGGGCAGGAGCAAAACCTGTAATTCATCTGCTGTGCGGCGCTCTATGCAGAAACACAGCTGATTGCAGGATCAGCTGTGTTTCTGCCCAGTAGGGTGGGGGCCGCAAACCATGGCTCTGGGGGCCGCATGCGGCCTGCGGGCCGCAGGTTGTGCACCCCTGCTATAGAACATGTCCTATTCTTGTCCGCAATGACAGGGGAGTGATCAGGGAGTCTATATGGGGAGATCAGGGGTTAATAAGGGGTTAATAAGTGACAGGGGGGGTGTAGTGTAGTGTGGTGATTGGTGCTACTTACAGAGCTGCCTGTGTCCTCTGGTGGTCGAACAGCGTTAATGTACCTTTTTGGAGTAAAAAAAATAAAATAAAAAAAACGCATCTACAGCCGGCCAGCGAATGATCTGCCTGCTGGCAGGCTGTAGATCAACTCGTTTACCTCGCGATCCTGTGAGCGCGCATTCACAGGAAATCTCGCGTCTCGCGAGATGACGCGCCGACGCGTTAAGGAGGAATAACCCGGCTGCCCGCAGGACGCATCTCTGCGTTAGGCGGTCGGGAGGCGGTTAAAGGGGTTCTCGGGGCCCATACCTAAAATGGCACTTTCAAATAACCTGTGGACAGAGGACACATTGAGCAACGCTTAGCTTTCTTTTGCTCTGTCGATTCCGCAATCTTGGCTGAAATCACATGACCAGTGGTAAGCACTGCCAGATATGCCCTTCCCGCACCCACTGGACAGTGACTGACAGTTTTGTCCTATGCAGAACACGAAAATAAACTATCAATCATTGTCTGGAGGGTCAGGGTAGTTTGCATATTATCAGATTCATCTTTGGCATTATACTGGTGCCCCCTGGTGTTCATTCTGTTCAGTAATGTTCAATTCCTCCTACTGAGCTGAAGGAGCAGGTCACACATGCTCAGTTCCATCCAGCCGGACTTTCTTTTAGAAGGGCCGATTGAGGTTCTCTGTTGGGATTTTCTTCTATGGACAGAACATCTTGTGCTGTGTAAGGAGACCCAAACAGTGGATAGAGAATCACAGAAAGGAGGAGAGTCAGCAGAGAGAGCCCAATCATACAGCTCGGCCTGCATGCAGCTTTAATGCTCTCCTCTCCTGCTCAGCCTCTGTGTGGAAGCCCCAGGCTCGACCTCTTCTTCAGTTATCTAGAACTGGACTTTCCTGAAAAGTCTGGCTATGTGGGGCATTTGTAAAGCTTCTCCTAGTGATATAGTAGGATCTTCCTCTGCAATCTGTGACGGGTAAAGAGTTGTTGGAGAAAAGACACACCCCACCTGGGAAAGGACACGCCCCCCACCGCCACCCCCTCCCCCAAGTTGCCAGCCTGAAGAAAATCCAGTAGAGCAATAAATGGGAGGGCTCTGGATGTATGTGTGTTACAGCACTCGTTCTACCTTTGTTAGAAAGAGATTATATTGTATTATATTTCTGTATGTTAGATTTTAAAGGGGGTTAGATTTTAAAGCTTAGTGGTGTATCTTGGTTTTGTGCTGCCCTAGGCGAGACTAAACTCGGCCACCCCCCTAATATAAATTTGATCCGCCCCTTCCGGTCAAGGCCAAACCCCTTTCTCTCTAAACCCCACCCGTTCCTATGTTCCATCCACAGATCCCCCTCCCCTAAACAGTGCCATCCACAGATGCCCCTCCCCTAAACAGTGCCATCCACAGATCCCCCTCCCCTAAACAGTGCCATTCACAGATCCCCCTCCCCTAAACAGTGCCATCCACAGATGCCCCTCCCCTAAACAGTGCCATCCACAGATCCCCCTCCCCTAAACAGTGCCATCCACAGATCCCCCTCCCCGAAACAGTGCCATCCACAGATCCCCCTCCCCGACGCTCACAGGAGTACATTTATAAACTAATCTGTAACTTTAACTTTAATCATTGCTGATCTATTTACTGGATACCTTACTCTGTCTTAGTTCCGGTAACAGCAGGCAGTGCGGGCCGGCGGCGCTCACTCACTGACGTCACGCGCCTGTGCCGCCTAGTGGGAGGAGCAGGCGTCAGTGAGTGAGCGCCGCCCGCCCGCACTGCCTGCTGTGCTGTTACCGGAGCTAACACAGAGTAAGGTATCCATTAAAGAGATCAGCAATGATTAAAGTTAAAGTTACTGATTAGTTTATAAATGTACTCCTGTGAGCGGCGTGGACCTGTATATTCTAACCCCCCCAGGCAAGCGTCCTTGTCACCATGGGATCTCACTGAGATCGTGAAAACTCAGATCTGATGGTATATTCTAACGCCCAGGCAAGCGTCCCCGTCACCATGGGAACGCCTGGGGGTTAGAATATACCATCGGATCTTCTAAGTATACCGTCATATAAGATGGATGGGAGAAGGGGCTAACAAGGCATTTTGCCACCCCATTGGCAAGTGCTGCCCTAGGCAAATGTCTTGTTTGCCTCGTGATAGATACGCCACTGCCTGTGTCATTAACAGCGTATACTCACTTTTGTGCGCCACTTCCTGTTGACTTCTAGGAAAGGGCTGGCAATTCCACTCAGCCAGTTACTAGGAGCAGCAATGACCTATATCAGCCAGTGATTAGCGTAGTGGCATTCCAAGCCATTTCCTGCCATGTCAAGAACAGGAGCTGGAAGTGGCGTGCAGTGGGGATCCAGGTACCATCGAAACACCAGCTGGTCAATGTGGGTATAAGCTGCTTTATTTATTTTATAATCATTTGCAGACCACTAGGCGGCAATTTTACTGTGCTGGAATACTTCTTTCATTTATATGCTAATCATGGGATTACCCATGTAAATATGAATGAACAATCGCATTAATATTTAAATGTATACAATTAAAGTTAAAGTCCTCTTTGGAGATTAAAAATGGGGGGGAAAAGTAACAGTAAGGCCCCTTGCAGACGAGCGTGTGCGGATTAGGTCCGGATGCACTGCAAATGTGTTCAGTGAAAAATGCGCAATTTCGCAAGCAAGTTCATTCAGTTTTGCCTGCGATCGCGTTCCATTGTTCAGTTTTGCCTCACCAATGTGATACTAATCACCTACCCTAAGGATAGGTCATGATTATCATTTCACAGATATCCCTTTTATTACTCATCCCAAAATGCCAAAAATATCCTCATAACAACAAGCACAGTAAAAGTATAATATCACTAAATATAAATTGAGGCATTTCTCCCCAAATCAATGAATGAATAAGAATATGTAAATAAATAATTAAATAATTAAATAAACAACTATTGCGATTCCTAATAAAAATTATTTTAAAAAAATCATACAAAATGAAACATTAGTGCATTCTACATGTGCCATAGAGGGGCCTCATACAGGTATAAAACCTATAAAAACGTAATGATGTATAGAATGCAAGAGGGCCAAACTAGAGAACAATTCAGGTCCCCTATACCCTAATTGTCGGGGTCCTGAAAGGCTTCAAATTCCCACAGGGTTTATCGGTTACTTCATAGCGACAATGAAGCGGTTAACCTGTCATAAAAGATGCTGATCTGGGGTCATTCTACCGGGCAGTGCCCTATTATCCTATTATAATTAGATTACCAAAGTACACAGAACATTCAAGCTACATAAAATCTAAAGCCGAAAAAGCCAGGCATGAAAATCATTCTAACATATAATGGATGCATCCATTATCAAAAACTATTTTAGAGTACAAGAAATGGGCATGTACGGTATGTACCGTGCAGTGTCTAGATGTCTTGTTTCCTCACTGACAGCGCTTACGGACGGCATATACATATGTAATAATAGCATACACACATCTACACATACAAGAAATGAGTATATACACACGTGTATATACACAAAATCCATCCATACACATCCATGCCGGGTGTTTTTTTCAGGCATTTTTCCCACCCCCTTCAATATAGGGGGAAAAAAAACGGCTTGAATAAAGCACCAAACATGTTAACCCAAAAACAGCACATGGTATGGCCAAAAACGCATGAGGTTGTTGTGGCGGTTTTTAGCAGGACAAAACAGCAAAGCAAATTTATGTGTAGAAGCCTAAAGGTGAATTTTGGCGCTATTTCTGCCGCGGTTCTTTACTTTGAATGCCATGGACCGACTTGTGGCTTAGCTCTACTGCATGGAGCTAAACTACGAGTGGATAACTTTCTTGTCACTTTAAACTCCTGGCTTGTGAACTGCAACTCTGCCTCTCATCGAAAACAATGGGAGGCAGACACCACGCGGCTACTGCCAGAATTTTGGTGCAGAATCCACGCCAAAATTCTGACTGCAAATTCCGTCAAGTGAACGGGCCCCTAAGAAAGCATTTCCATTTAAGGTACAACTACACAGCGCAGGTCATGCCACAGTCACGTCATGACTGAGTACCACACATTCGTACGCTGGGGCCACATATGAATATTCTTTAGCAATAATCGGCCCGTTTAAAGGCGCCGATGATTACCCGATGAACAAGAGAATCGCTCTCTCATTGTGTAATAAGATAGTTGGAGCAGACACCTAAATCGTCGTTTGCTGGCAGCAGATCGTGCCATGTAATCAGCATCTTCTGCCGGCAAACAGTGTTTCCTGTATGGGGATGAGCAATGGCATTTGCGGTTACTCCTCGCCATACTGTGGAGGAAATCGCTGCATGTAAATCAGGATCAGTGTGAAGAGGTCTTTAGTTGCTATGCCAACTGGTCCAGTCGGACATCCACCATGTTCACAGACTAAGGGCTCATGCACATGACCGTATGCATTTTGCAGTCCTTAAAAAAAACGGATCCGCAAAAAATACTAATGACGTCCTGTGTGCATTTTCCATATTTTGCTGAACGGAACAGCTGGCCCCTAATAGAACAGCACTATCCATGTCCGTAATGCGGACAATAATAGGACATGTTCTATTTTTTTGCAAAACAGAAATCCGGACATACGGAAACGGAATGCACACGGAGTAACATCCGCAGAAAAAAAACGGAACAGACACGTAAAGATAATATGTTCGTGTGCATGAGCCCTGATATAATGTTTCAAAGCAACTGTGGTCCCAGCCCCCACGCCTCAACTGACACCATTTATAGCACTAATATATATATATATATATATATATATATATATACGCACACACACATACACACTATATATCTTTTGTGTCAGTCTCACTCCCTGAGATCCAGTCCAGAGAGCGGAGATAGTAGGAGCTGATTGATAGGGTCTTCACATTATAGAACTGATTTAGCAAGTCCCTGTGACAGGAAGATGCTATTTGGTCCCCTTGACCCTGCCAGGGCCTGAGTGAAGGAATAAAGATTCCATTAAATATATGAGAGAATCGCATAAATAGCAGTTCCCTGACATGGTTGAGGAAGCCCTATGTACCAGCATTCTATAAACAGAATACAGACTGCTATACTTGGTGTCTGCACTCTGCAATGTCTCTGGTTGATTGTGAAGGGAGAATGGGGGAAATTTATCAAAACTGGCTTAGTTGCCCACAGCAACCAATCAGATTCCACCTTTCATTTTCCAGAGCTCCTTTGGAAAATGAAAGGTGGAATCTGACTGGTTGCTATGGGCAGCTAAGCCAGTTTTCCTTTACACCATTTGTGATAACTTTCCTCCATTATGTGAATACCAGTACATTAGGGCATTGTCACTTAGGCAATTGCCTGCTATAAAGATTAAAGCAACTCCTCACCAGAGTTTCTATTTAAGACTCTTTATACCTTACAACAGTGATCTCTGACCTGTGGCTGTTATGCTGTTGCAAAACTACAACTCTCATCATTCCCTGCCTTTGTTCCTCAAGATTTGGTGAGCCACAAGTTGAAGACCAGTGTCTTAGACCGCAGAAGGCACATGGACCAATGGGCTCCATATAGTACAATGAATACACATACACAAAATAGATGTATGCCTACTAGAAGATCTGCTCTACTGTTTCGGGAATGTAAGGGTTAAAGCTATCCAAAAACAATGCACATCATGTACAGGACTAACTTGTACAAAAGCTGCAATGGAGGACGCCCTTCACACCTACCATCATCACGCCTGTACAATGCAGGAAAGAGCAGCTTGTAAAACTACAACTCTCATCTTGCCGCCAGCTTTCTAGTTCTAGGTTGCCGTATTGAAGGCAAAACTGCAAAGCAAACTCCCACTCTGTTTCTCTAAGTGACAGGGCTGATATTGTCATAGGCTGCATTAGGGTAGCAGCTTTCAGGTAAGATAATGCACTAGGTTTATCTGCAGTCCTATGTAAAAAAAAAAACAAACATCTTAATGTATCTTAAAGCTCGTTCACTATCCGAGGTGGCTTTGATATAGTTCCACACTGAGGTCCCAGACCTCCACCCGTGACCTTTAACTCCCTTACAGGGAATATTCTCTCCTCCAGCTAGGAGATATTGAGTATCATGCTAATTGACAAACTCAGCTCTACTATTACTAGGACCATGATAAATGCACTTAGGATATCTTTTACAAAAGCTACAGTGGAGAAGACTACAACAGTAGAACCCATCAAGTCTATACATTACAGTAGAGGCTCCAGCGGTTGTGAAACTACAATTCCCAGCGTGCACAGCTGCTCAACTGTTCTCCGAACTCCCATAAGAGTGAATGGGGCATGCTGGAAATTGTAGTCTCACAACAGCTGGAGCGCCGGAGGTTGCTGACCCCTGCATTTCAGGCAACTTGTAGAACTACTACTCCCATCTTGCCACAAACTGCCTAGTATGCAAGTAAAAAAATCTACAAAAGCATAGATCTACTATCCTTTTCAGTACGGTCCATGCAGAGGGTAAAAGCTTTGAGATGTTTTTAGGCAGTCCTAGGTAAACTACTAGATAACATATACTATCCAGCTGTACTGTGCCAATTGACCAACTCAGCTCTGCTACATCTGTACTAGCAAATAGGTGATCTAGCTTCCTAGTATGTTGGCAATGGCTTTTTACAAAATCTCTGAGCCGTAAAAAATGCACAGGTTGGGGCCAGAACAGAGGCAGAAAAGTTAATAACTCACTTGGAAAGGGCGGAGAGGCTGTGCCTGCTGCTGTTGGATCTGCTGATCATTTCTGCTTGTGGAAGTCAATGACTCTTTTCCAAATTCTCATTAAGAACAATGCAGGATGGGATGAGACAATGTCATATTCCTTTCCAAGAGCTGCAACCCTGCAGGATGCTCAGCACACCTAGGCATTCTCCTTGCCCATCAGCCTATGACGACAGAGCCTGCCAAGCTTGACCCACCACTTTTTATCACATGATCTCATATACGAATGCTCCCCCCCTCCTCTTCTTGGTTACCGTAATCACTGTAGTAGAAGTTCTGTACTCTTTTGTCTTCTATTTTTCCCATATTCTCCCTCCCAATCCCACCACCCCCACCACCCCTGATAATACAGGAATGTCTACGCTAAGCTTACGTCACCTGAGAAATATTGCATTAAATATTTCCAGGTCTGTTATCTGGAAAGCAGAAACTCTGAAGTCTTCATTCGAGGTGACTTCTCTACTGAACATCTTAAGCCAATTTAAATAGTTTACCTATAAGAGTCTGATAATTTATGTAAATGTTCCGGATTCTGCACCGCTTGTTTGGCTTTGTGAGACCGGTGTGAGAGCTTGTTTTTTTGGATGTTCTACATTGAACTGCTACATATAATGATAGTTGCTTATAGCCATTGTGAGTATAATAAGGGTACACACAACATTTTTGTATATATAAGCCATTAAAAGGGGTTCAATTTTGGAAACTGTTTTTTTTAGGGTCCATCACACGACCGTAAGTGTTCTGCGGCCCGCATAGTGCCGATCCACGAAACACGGGTACTGACCAGACCTATGATAGAAATACCTATCCTTGGACGCAATTGCGGACAAGAATAGGACATGCACTATCATTTTTTTTTGCAGTTTGCCCATTGAAAAGAACGGGTCTGCACCCTTTCCGCAAACTTGAGGACCCAGAAATACAGTCATGTGAATAAACACTTAGGGTCCACTCACACGTCCGTAGTGTATTGTGGATCTGCAATACACACGGCCGGCACCCCCTCCCCCCCATAGAACTGCCTATTCTTGTCCGCAATTGTGGACAAGAATAGGACATGTTCTATTTTTTTTCGGAGCCGCGGAACGGAAGTTCGAGGCCAGCGCTCCGGAAATGCGGATAGCACACTGTGTGCTGTCTACATCCATTCCTGCCCCATAGAAAATAAATGGGTCCGCACCTGTTCTGGATAATTGCGGAATGGGTGTGGACACCTTCTACGGACGTGTGAATGGACCCTTAGTTGAAGGTTGCTTTACTATAAGTTAATTACTGGATGTCCTGCTGTTGGGACTCCTAGTGATCAGCTGTAGAAAGGAGAATAAATTTCTGCAGAAAGCGCTCATTTTACCACCGCTGCCCCCGCAGGAAACTTGAAGCATTACATAGTCAAATCAAAGTGCAGATGTTGTGGCAGTTGCAGAGAGGGCAGAGCCTTAAGGAGTAAGGGCAATGCCTTCGTTGCTCCTATAGGTTCATTTGCATATATTAAAACTTCATGTTACTCAACAATGTGCGCACATATGAACATGGGACCAACACAGATGCCTTCAGCTGCCAGTGTAACATCCCAGAGTTATGTTATGAAACTCTTTTACTCCGCTACAACCTGTTAAGTGTATTTGCATGGTCATCCTGTGTAATTTAACATCACATCCTCACTAATGTGCATTGAAACCCTTGTTAAATCATATATTGCTGTAATTTTCATGTACACCAGCAGATGGCAGCAATGTTTAGAAGGGCCTTAGTAACAGTTTAGCATTTCTAGACTGGAATAGTACATTCCAGTTTAGCTCCCCCCTCTTTGAGGAGGTGTGGAATGTTCCCACATCCTGCCTCATGGGTGGGGAAGGAAGTTCAGCTAGTGTGCCAGCCATCCCGGCTAGGGGAAGGCTGTGCTGGTAGGAGCTCCCAGTTCTAGGGATCCCAACCCAGGATCGTGTCTCGGCTGAGACCAAAGATCTTCATTCCCAGTCTGAACCCTTCAGTCTCAGCTGGTGACAAGCAGGCAGCCACCTCCAGAACTCCAGGAAGAAACAGACCCTGTGAGCACAACTCTGAGTAACGTCCAGAGACCAGGAGAAGCCCTAATTCCTCCTCAGCTAGTCAGTCCCATACACAGCAGAAGATAGACAGAGCAGAAGACCGATTCCTGCCACATATTACAGAGCCATAAGCAGACGACTAATCCTGCAAGAGAGCAGCTCCAGGCACATGATAGAAGCAGAAGAGATAGTAATTCCTGCCATACATTGCCAATACCTGCTGGGACCCAAGACTATTGCTGTATCTCATGTGGATTACTGCTGTAACAAGTGAAGACAAGTTGCATTATATTCCAAGTCTGGATCTCATTCATTACTACCTAAGTTCCTCAATTACTCCTACTAGCAACACATTCATTTATTGCAAGTGAGCCAGGAGTCTAGCCGTACCAAGGTAGGAGACACCAGTTGACACTATACCCACTACTTTACAGAGACATTATACCACTCTGGCATTCCTAACTTAGGTACGTGAGTTGCAACACCTTAAAGGGCCCTGAGACTGTACCCTGCGCACGCTGCAGTGGGCGTCACAAACAAAAACTATTAACTATCATTTACACCTGACCCAGTCATTGCATATTATAGCGTCAGTGTGCATAACCCCAATCCGGCTTACTGCCCCAGGTCAGTGACAGATGCCCTTCAAGTGCTGTAAGCAGGGCTGAGCTGCAGGACCAGAAACAAGAGTGGTGCTTTCTCCAGAAACAAAGCAGACCCTTTTGGCCACCTACATGTGCAGAAAAACCGCAGTGTAGTACAGTACCAGCAAAGTGTATGAGATTACACAAATCTCATGTACTCTTTGCCAATTTTTTTCCCCAAATCCGCAGCATGTCAATTGTGTTTGCAGTTTTAGCTGCACATTTGACCCCTTTCCAATGAAGGGTGAGATCTTTGGTAAAATCGCATCAAACTCTAAACCAAAAAACAATGTTAGAAATTGTGGATTTTGGAGCGGATAGGGGGCAGAAATGCACAGAAATCCACATGAAAATTTGTGTGGATCTTCCGCACATTGACCTGCACTCATGTGCAGGTACCCTTTATCTAACTCTAGAAACCCCTCTAGGTCTAGCTCTTATCAGTGTTTTGGTGCTTATTTTGATAAGTGTCAAAATGGCCTCAAAACAACCTCCAATTGCTTTCAATGCTATTTAGGCTACTTTCACACTAGCGTTCGGCTGTCCGATTGTGAGCTCCGTTTGAAGGGGCTCACAAGCGGACCCGAACGCATTCCGTCCAGCGCTAATGCATTCTGAGTGGACGCGGATCCGCTCAGAATGCATCAGTCTGGCAGCGTTCAGCCTCCGCTCCGCTCAGCAGGCGGACACCTGAACGCTGCTTGCAGCGTTCGGGTGTCCGCCTGGCCGTGCGGATCCGTCCAGACTTACAATGTAAGTCAATGGGGACGGATCCGTTTGAAGATGACACAATATGGCTCAATCTTCAAATGGATCCGTCCCCCATTGACTTTCAATGTAAAAGTCTGGACGGATCCGTTCAGGCTAATTTCACACTTAGACATTTTTTGACAATATAATGCAGACGGATCCGTTCTGAACGGAGCCACCAGTCTGCATTATATGAGCGGATCCGTTCAGAACGGTGTGAAAGTACCCTTAGCAGCGTTTTTTTTTTTCTCCCCCACTGTTGTTTTCTCAGCTCCAGAAAAAAGAAGCAACATGCCATATCTTGGGCCAGAATCAGAGTTGAATTTCCCATTGAAATCACTGGGAAGTGAAAAAAATGCAAATCTAAAACAAAACTATGATAAACGCGCATCAAAAATCAGCATGGAAACAGAGTCATATAGATTTGTCCGAAAATGGGCTCAGAACCCAAAGAATTTCAAGGCAAAGAGGTATCTCCCAAGGAAAGAGAACTGTCTCGCTAGTGCCATCTTGTGGTAGTGGCTCCCTGTGAGTGAAATCCGACTTTTTAAAGGGGTTTTCCGAGACTTTTTAACTGATAACCTATTCCCTGCCAAATATTCATCCATAGACAGCTGTTTCGGGTTGCTTACCCCTCATCAGTACAGAGTAGGATTCTGGCTGGCTGGATGCAATACCTTGGTTGCAGCTTAGGTAGGGTATTGGCTGTCCTTAAAGGGACCAGTCCTGTATGGAAACTCACTGTCCCACTCAATGAGTCTCCATAAAGGGCTGTTTTTTTTTTTTTTTTTTTACAGTCAGCAATTACCCTGCTTAAGCTGCATCCAAGGCATCACACTGAGCCAGCCAGAATCCTACTCCAAGCACCCCAAAACAGCTGTCAACGGATGGATATTTGGCTTGGCTATTTTCCCTTGTTATATCCCAAGGTGCTGCTAGCAAGATGATTTACTCTCCTTGGGAGATACCTCTCTGCATCTTGTGTACCCATTGAGCATTGCCAATAAGTCTCCATACCATGGAGCACTACCAATAAATCTCCATACTGGGCTGGTCTCTTTAAGGCGATTCAGCAACCTGCCTAAGGCAAAGAGACCAAGGAATGTTATCAAGCAGCAAAAACTCTTCATCAATGAAAATGGCATACAGTGGTCATGATAATGTGTTTAGCTGGTCATGCATATCTGATGATGTGTGTGGGGCCTCCTGACATCAGTTGGATTCCAGGTCCTTTTGTTCTCAGGGTAGATAACCCAGAGTAGTTAGAAGCTTACTCCCTTCTCTCTACTGAGGTGGTTGGGAGGAATAGCTGTCAGCTATGGCCTACCCTACTGTGAGCCAAGGGGTTTGGCCCAATCTTAATGGAGTCTACAGTAATAAATCACTGTACACATCAGATGTGCTGAAGTAAATAATCATAAATAATCAATAATCAAATATATCGTTTCTTATGTAAGCCAGGAGCGGGAATGTTTGGCCGGCTACATTTCGGGGGGGGGGGGGGGGGGGGTGTTCTAAAAGGTTGTCGTGACCACTAATGGAGGCCAGCAGAAGCATAGAAGAATGTTCTAAATTCCCATAATAAACAAGCGGAGGCAGCTCCACCGCAGTAGTCAAACTTGTCATTCAAAAGGAAGTCTTGAAAGTACACAAAGGTCGGAGATTTGTATAGAGAACGATACAATGCGGTCATGCTCGGCTGAGTTGTTGTTACACTTGAAGATTTTCTATTGAAAGTCTGATACTTTTTTATTCAATTTGCAGTGATTAAAAACAAATAGAAGAATGTGAAGATGTGAAGACTATTGATTTAGTGAAGCACTTGTCTATGGAACGCGACTATACTGTGTAATAGATGCAATACCTCTGTGGTGCAGAGGAGACTTCCCAAAAACACTTGATTGCAGAAGTCAGCTAGAACCTTATTAGATATACACAGGTTGAACCAAGTCAGTTATATGTCCAGATGAATGTGCAGTACAGTGTAACCTATTGTTCCTTGTTACAATCCACTTCAGGCCAGAGGGAGGTTAGAGGCATAACTTGAAGCTCCTAGGCCCAGTGCAAAATCTGTAATATACCCTATGAACCATGGGCCATTTATAACATTGGTGTCTTCTTATCTGGCAGAGGAGACTCTCTTGAGAGCGATTGACTATATAGTTGTTTTCAATGATAAGGACTGTTTCCAATATACATCAACTCTGTGACACTACTTCAAATCTAGTTCTCCCCCAATAGTAGGAGAGGAGTATCGGGCAGTTGGATTCCATTGGATTTGAACTGGCCAATCTTTTTGTCCTCTGGGAGGTCTGGGGTCTTTGCCAGGGAAGTCTGAAAGTACCTTGCTACTGAGAAATGCAAGATCAACTGAGCTGGGCAGGCAAGTCTATGAGGGGATCAAAGTTCCTAACCCAAACTTTTCTCTTTTCTGGACAACTTATCCTAAAATCACAAACCTTTTATACGGACATATTGAAACGGACGTATACAGACGTATTGGAAAACCATAATGAATGATAAAGATTATAATTAATACAGGTCTCTAGCTCAATATACTGATGAGAACTTACTGTGAGTTGTATAATGGTGATGACCACCACCAAAACAATATAGTCATGTACCACCAGTCACAATTATTTTTTTCATGGACACAGGAAAAAAAAGTTGCCTATTCTTTACAGACTGTCCAGAAATTTCTGGACAGTTGGCAACTCCGGAGGGGATTGGGAGTGATAGCTGTTAACTGAAGTAGTATTTGGCTAACAGCTACTGTATCTTGGTCTTAGCCTCAACAAAGTTTTCGTTATCCAGCTGACAGCACTAATATATGAAACTCAAAAGTCGGTCAGATCACTTGCTATGTGGACTTTATTTCACAAATATTTTTACCCCTGTTAGAAATGAAATAGGTCTGTATGATTTAGTCTTGTATTCTAACTAGAAGAACATACTGTAGTGCAACCTGCTGGCCTGCAGGGGGAGGGCATAGGGAGGAAGTGGAGAGGATGGGAGTGGTGGAGGTCGCAATGAGGGAGGTCATAGTCCTCACAGTGGCAAACCCTGCTCCAGTGCTCTTGCATTGTAGCAAAGCAGAGGGGAACAACCCTTCTTACCATCAGGGCACACTCTGGTCTTTGGGGTCTCCTTTCTGGTGGTGGCTGGGGTGCCCTTGACCAGGGTAGAATGCAGGAGAACAGGCAAGAAAAACATTGATTGGGTAGGGAGACCAATGAGCAGACTGTTTAATTATAATAAGATAAAGTCCTTTACTGAACAAGATTATGGGGTTTACAGTACAAATGTTAGCAGTAAGCATAAGTATTTCAACAGAATAAGCCATTTCCAAAATCTGTGTATAGGAGGTGGCTATGATGGTGATCCACCCTGAGCCTCTCTTTATACAGTAGATACTAGCAATCTTCCCAGTTAACCAAAGGTGTGCAATCACTCTTAATATTTCTCTTCAAACTGTGGGGTGCCATCCTACATCAGATGGCCAGTCCATCTCAGTAGTCTACCGGGCACCAGGAGCAATATAACCCAAACCTTGTGCAGTAAAGTCTAAAGCATAATGCATGCATTACCTTTACTGTCTTTGTCCAAACACAGCCTTTAAATGGCCTCAACCTTCTGCAAAAATGCAATGCTTCTTCTTTCCCCCAGAAGTTCGTTCCCAGCAAAGATGCCTGTCAGGCAGCTTTTTACTTACAGGAAGAGTGTCTTCCTAGAGAAGGGTTCTCTGTTGGCTTACTTAGCAGCAGCACATTCTCCAAACAGAAGACTCTCTAACCAGAGGAAATGGGTCCAGCACACTACCTGGGAACTATTACTAAGTACTGCCAGTTAATTTCCTACCCATATTCAATCTTTTGGAATACACATTGCATAGTAAAGTTACATAAACCACTTGTATCAAGGATAGCGTATTGTTACCTCTTTCAGTAAACAACCTTTAACAGTGAACCATTTGATAATTGGAACAGTGAACCATAGCATTAACCCTTTAGCAGTGAAACATAACACTTTTTCTTTAGCAGTGAACCATAACATTAATTCTTTAACAGTGAACTAGTGGGTCACTGTAGGATTGTGAGCATACAGAGTGTCTATTGATTTCCCTGTTGAAAGGGGTCTTGGGCAAAGCCTAATTAGGAACTATTAGCACAAGAAGCTTGCTGGTCTACTGAAGTCCACAATTGTAGTTATAGATATAGCATCCCTATTGTCCTCTGCTATTTAACTATTTGTTGCCTATTTTAATCAGCATGTAAACTTAGTATAACAGAAAAAGGAACATATGCTGCTTGAAGGAAACCCAGAACAAAGGACTAATGAGGCCATTTGAACCTGTGACAATCAATAAGCTGAATGTTCCTTCCCGAAATATTTTCTTTATTCTCTGAAAACAGATACATTGGACAACTGTTATCAATTCATTAATGAAGAACAGTAATTGGGAAGTAGCATTCAGCCAAGTTTAGCTGTTTTTCTTCACAACCTCTAGTAGCCGTCCTTCAGCCAAGAACAGAGCATACGTATGTAGATGTGACAGAAGATCCCAAGCCAGTAGCTTGCAGACTTTTGCAGATCAAGCAGTAATAGAGGGTGTTATCTTAGGCTGGGGCATGGGTGTAACCATGGCCATAGCTCTTGCTATGGGACCCAGAGGTTGGGAGGGCCCAGTCAGGTGGAATAACAATATGGTGGCTTTTTGTTATAATATGGGTTTTCTGATATATGGTGCTATTACCTTTAATTATAGCTACTGATGCTGATGTTTTACATTTCTTACACTAGATGGTGGAGTCCCCATCATATTTTGCTATGGAGCCCTATGAATTATAGTTATGCCTATGGCCTGTATACAATGTTGTATGGCAGTATGATGGCCCATTGGATTATCCCTAAGACAACCTACCAGTGCCATAGCTAGTAAAGGGGGTTGGAAAGTCATGGTTATCAAATTCTGGGCGCTGGGAAGTAGAATTCAGTAGAATTAGCAGTCAGATTCGATCCAAGCAAATTCAATCTTAATCGAAAATGCCCAGATTGTCTTGTAAAAGTAATATAGGATACTCGGACTAGAAACTAGGACTATATCAAACCCCTTTCAAACTCTTTAAAACCAAGACAGCATTAGTACTGTCAGAGTGACAGTGACATATATGACTATTGCTAAATGGATGTGCAGTGGCCTGTGAGGAGCCGGAGTGGAGAATGGGAGTGGTAGTGGTTCTGTAATCACACAGTCTGTCACAGTGCTTATCCGGTCAACTTTGCTCCCTAGGGCCAGTGCAGCAGAAGGAAAGGGCACCCTTTCTTCCCTCAGGGGACAACTCTGATTCAGGGGCTCCTGCTTGATGGTAGTTGGGGTACTCTTGATGTTAGGCGTTTGGATGGGTGCAAGGCAGGGAGTTTAGAATGCAATAGCTGGTGTATGGTGCAGGAGTCAGGAAACCATGCCAGATAATAAATGCTTTTCTTTACTATAGTACAAAATAGGAGTAATAGAACATCCAACTATACAACTGTACATCTGAAGCAAAACACAGTTCCAGCTGTTCACAGTGCAATTCTCTCACAGATAACAGTTTGTGGATGTCAGCAAGCTTGAGTGTTATGTCCCTTCTTCCTCTCTAGCTTGCCAAAGTCTCTCCCAGTAGAATCTATGGTGGGCAATAGTACTGTAATAGTACTGTAAAGTAATGGCTGTAATGACCACTGTGGGATATAGGTTTTTTGATTGCACATCAAGCCAGGATGTGTCTAAGGGTGAACGGTGTCTTAACAGTATCCCTCCACTGCAGTATGGTTTGGTTAGCTGTAGTGGCAGATTACCTTCCTGATGCTTGGCTATACAAATTCCAAGTTCTCCTTTTCCCTCTCTTTCTCTGTCTTTCTCTTTCTGTAGATCTGCAGAGATCTTTTAGTCTCTGGAACTTGAGGACCAAGAAGAAGGAGTGCATGGACTTTGTTTTATTCTCTTTTGAATTATCACTATACACTCCCCCAAAGGTTAGAGGGGATGGGACCAGTCCACAACTAACCTTTTTACAAGGGCAGAGCCAGGCTTTGTTAACCCTGGGTTGCCATCCATATACTATATGGTGGGTGTAATACAGAATATTAGATAATATAATATATACATATTACTAGAGATGAGCGATTTTCTTAAAAGTCAGATTCGCCAAATTTCACACAAAAATTCGCTTTGTGATGAATTACTTGGTCACAAAGCGCATTTTTTGTAAGTAGCGGGTGCAATGATAGGGAGCTGCGATAGCTCTGCCCCTGTCATTTTACCCCTCAGATGCCGCGATCATACATGATCACGGCATCTGAGTTCAAAATTAACAATAAAAAGAATTATATTAAACTTACCGCCTCCATTTGCTTGAAGATCTCGTCCGAGATCCTGTGCAGCGCGAGATTACGTCATCACGCGGTCACGAGCAAATGGAGGAGGTAAGTTTGAATTTTTTAGTTTCTTATACTATTTCAGGTTAAATCGATTCGCTGACACGAAGCATGAGGAAATTCGTCATCTAGGCGAATCAAATTTATCCTGAAATTCGGATCATATTCCACATCATGGGATTCGATTCGCTCATCTCTAAACATCACCAACCATTTGCATATACAGGGGGTACTGGGGTACTACAGATGTTAACAAGTGGTAAGAAACAGCCTGTTTGATAGAACACTGTCCTGTCAGATTTTTTTTTTTAAACGGTCCAAAAAGTATTTCTTTTTGGTGGCAGATGTCTCCTTGGCCTTCTGACCTGTGAAATGGTGTCGGCCATTTTAAGTGATTTATACTTGATGAATCACACAAGTTTCTGATTTGCCAAAATTAGAATCTTCCGGGGAATTCATAACAGTTTTCATTTGCATAGAATATATTCACTCATCACTAGGCACCAAAAATCTACTGTGACTTGATCAGGTTACTAGATAGAGGTCTACATTTTTGTCTTGGATGAAGGAAGGCCTAGCTGAACACACAGATGTGGCAGGGTCAAATTTAACTGTTTGGTGCTGCATTGTTGGCGTACCATAATTCTAACTCTTTCGGTTAACCCTTCAATGGCCAGTCAAAGGGTTTCTTAAAGTGGACTGCATTAGTGACTCTCTGAAATCGTATGTATGTATCATATAGACAGCCAGTGTCCATGCAGTGAACTTGTATCTGACTTCACAGGTACCTGCATGGGGCTTCTCCATGGATAAAGAATGTGTGATTACCATAAGAAGATCACATAGTCAAGCTTTTGTTGCTAGATGGAATGGGTGAGCTGGTGTCAATCACCAGCAGGGGGCTCTCTTACCTCTTTGCACAGTCATGTGTCAGCCACATGTTTGTCCACAAAATAGAGAATTGTGCTTTTGCAATGACATGTTTGTCAAAAAGTGGAGAATCGTGTTTTTGTAATGACAAAATAAAAAATAATGATACAAGATGCAGGACAGATAAATAGGCCTCTAGCGAGGAGAAGGCATCTGACCATTGGATGCTGGACTCCATTCCCTGTCAGGGGATTCGTGTGAATACTTTATTATTCAAACTACAAAAATCTTGTGAACTGTGTGCTGGAGAGTAGTCGCAATATTTGTACTGTAACCGAATCAGAAACAGCTGCGTATCTTCATAGTGGGCCAAGCACTGAGATAGCAAGAAGTAAATAAGTACAAGCTGGAAAATCAAAACTCCTGCTAATGAATATTTGAACTGACCAAGTATTAATAGGATACAAACCAGCATGATAGCTGTGACACTATAGACTACGACATCACTCTGGCCTTTGGCATAATTTTTGTCTGTATACACAGGTGATCCCATACAGTTTCAAGGGAGACCCTAAGGCAAGAGCTCCATATGGTTGCATGTGAGTCACGATAAAATACTTGGATCAATGTTTCCCTGTAGAAGGATCACTTTGGAATCCTAGTTTTAATACCACTTAGGTTCTGTTAGTCAGCATGTGCAATACGGTTTGCCTTTGGATTTATCCAACAGTAGGCCCTGCTATATTCATTGTAATGTCAGCATTGATGAGCTGGGGTACTTTGAGCCCACCAGATGATTTTCTTGAAGGTCTATCCCACAGCTATACCATAGAACAGGCATCCTCAAACTGCGGCCCTCTAGCTGTTGCAAAACTACAACTCCCAGCATGCCCGAACAGCCTACAGGTATCAGCCTACAACAGGGCATTGTGGGAGTTGTAGTTTTACAACAGCTGGAGGCACACTGTTTGGGAAACACTGCCATAGAACATAAACAACAGCATGTTGACTTTTAGCCCCTTAACCTAGATTATCTTCACACATCCAACTAAAGGGGTATTCACAACTATGCTTAGAATCGGCCATTAAAGGGAGTCTTGACCATGCAAAACTGCTGACTGAGATACATTGAGATCTTACACCTCTCTAGACACACCATAAGTGCCTTCTGTTTGTTACCCAGTGCAGAAGTGTCCTCAGCAGTAGTGGTCCACAACTGCTCACCTCGATGGTGAGTGATGGCTGTGACAGGCTCTAACATAGGAGGGGTTATGGAGCACTTAGTGTACAGAGACCAGGGAACTTTATCGTTAGGGAACACCCAGAGGGCACTTGCAATAGCAGCCTGCATTGGTTTAAAACTTTGTCTTGGTGAGGCTGATAGTAAGAACATATACAAGGCTAAGTTTAACGGTGTTATTCCGTGATTATTGTAAAAAATGAAAGTCAGACATCAGATAGTACATGACAATATCTTTCTAAAATAGCTAGAACCAGCCCTGTACCCAACATGAAAAAACATATCTCCATTCCCCTGCCCCTAGTTCATTGCTCCAATTGGTCTGCTAAATGTATTTCAAACTGGCAGCTCGGGGATGGTGTGGGGATTAAGAATTTCCTTTCTTAGGGGCATAGACTTTTTTCTGCAGCTCTCCCTGTAATTGCCACAGCTTCTAACAGAAGACCTGGCTGGTCGCAGTTCAAGGATAGAACTGAGCATGTGTGTCCACCTCAGCAAGGTGGTTAGAGAAATAAACAAAAGAACAAACAGCAGGTGATGCTAAGCAGGTAGATTTTATTGATTAACTCAGCGGCTATATTACATTTTTGATTACATGCAATTACAAAAAGGTATTTAGATCCAGATGCTTTTTTTTTATTATTATTTTTTTTTAAACGAAATGTAGAATATTTTTTATGCTACAACCCATTTAAAGAAGTCTGGGGTCTCCTAACAAATTTTGACATCAGTTTTGCAGAGTCATAACTGCTGACAGACTCCTATTCATAAGTGGGATTGAATGAAATGAGTTGCAGTACCAGGCAATACTGTCTGTACGGCAAGTTACTGTGCCTATTTAAACGATGAAGGAAACACAGCACTCTTAGGAGAACCTCAACACCTTCATTGTGCTGATAGGTGGGTGTCTCAGGGGTCAGATCCCCTCCAAACATAGATGTCTTATTTTATACATAGCTAATTAATGTCAAAGCCTGGAGAAACAATCTAAGTGATAAATTAGTCTTGCCTCCAGGGGGAGCTCACTGCATACATACTACTGAGGTCAATAAATGTGATATAAATACACATTCCACAACCTAACCCTAGTCGTGGCTGCCAGCAGTCTTTGTGGGAGACGTGACTGTTCCGCTGGGAGTCCAGAAGATCCCCCTCTTTCTTGGAAGACTCTGGGAGAGTAGGCAAATATGGTTATTAATATTATATTTAGACAGATACATTTTAGTGACATTTTTTTGTGACAATTCACACTTTTAGTTGAAGTTTTCTAAAGGACATGGCCCTCTATGGGGAGCACAGAATAATTTGGCCCCTGTTATTGTAAGCCATGTAGGAGCCTGAGATGGAGACAAAATAAAGCCTCCATTCATGACATACTTTGTGGTGACAGCTCGCTGAGATATTGAACTTCTATTCAAATAGCTCCACAAAATTCACAAAATACCCGCAGGATTGCCTAAAAGGGAAATGTGTATTTATTTCAACTTAACTCCAGATCTGGCAACTTCTGTGTGGATTTAAGGATACACTCCCATGAACATGGGTATAAAATGTACCAATATTCCTTTAGTCTGGCATCCAATGACCTGGGAAACATGATTGTTCTAAAGAATTTAATCAAAATTTACTGCCAGTAAGAATTAAAAACTTAAAGAGGACTTGTCACTTCTCCTGACATGTTTGTTTTAGTAACTACTTGCATTCCAATTCTGGAACATATATACTGTAAGTTGAGCTGTTAATAATTGTGTATAGTTGCCAACTGGGTGTTACCGTTCCCTTTGTCAAAAAGGTGTGTCCCTGCGGACAATATTGGCAATATTTTGGGAGAGGCATCGGACCACAGAATGATGGACCCAAGAGTGGTTTGGATCATCATTCCTCCAAAATTTGACATTCCTAGAGCTGTTCTTAAATATAGCAAATGTGCACATGTGAACAGTACAGGAACAAAAGGGATGTGTTTTGGAAAGACAACATGGCAATAGTGGAGGCAGTTAACTGTATTTCATGCTCCTGTCCTCATATTGGTCCACTAGTCAGTAGCCTGGATAAGTTATTCACCTCTCCTTATGAGTGTGCACTCTTCCATATTGCCTTATAATGGTCATATTTGGAGCATCCCAAGTGGGAAAATTGGTGAGTGAGAGTAAATAGCACATGGGGAACTTGTCTAAGAAGGATGTGGTGATAGGTTGAAATTGTGCGAGTTTATTGTTGGCCAGGTCAAAAGAGATTAGCTGGGTAAGGGTAAATGTGTTCCATTTCACACAATCGATGAAATGACTTGCCCAATAGCAGCAAACCAGGCCTTTATTGATATTAGACCCCCTCTCCAGTCAGATCCTTGGTTGGTGAAGCTGATGTATCACCACTTAAGAGGTTCAATGTTTTGTCAATGTTGAGAAAGAAGGTCCTAGAGGGGGTGGACCATGATCTTGGTTCCCACTCTTTCAGAGCGGGAGCAGCCAAAGCTTCCAGGTTTGGGTTCAATAGGGAAGTGATCAAGAAGGTGGGTTGTTATTAATCAAATAGGTACACATTATACACTTGTCCAGTCACCAGGGTGTGGCAGCCATTGGAGATATTCAACTAGGGATCAGTTTTGGTGTACTGCAGGATTGTTTGGTGGAGGACAAAGAGCAAATATGTGGCTTAGTGGGCAAACCTTTCTGTGCTTCAGGTTAAGAGCTGAAGTCTGAAAGTGGCAAACACTGCTTGGCTTTCCAAGTGCCCAGGTAGTGCTTTCATCGTTTGACTTCTTCATTTGTGAAACTAGCTGATCTACCCCACACAGTTTCTAGGGGCTCTTGACATTTCTTGAGTATAGAAGGAAAGATGTTAGGCAGGAGCCCCAGCTTATCTTTTAAAGCTCATGACAAAGGATGTAGTGCCAATAATTGGGCTGATGCCAGGAGTAGAAGTTATCTCATCAGAGATGGTGCCGCTGTCTATCTGCCAGGAAACCAGAGGGATTGGACAAGTTGAGTAAAAAGAACAAAAAAAAAAAAAAAAGGCCTCATTTATAAGAAACAGGTGGCCATTCGGTGTCAGAACACTGATGGCATAAGGGATCTTGTGGTTGGCTTTTAGTGGGTTCATAGTCAGCTGTATTTTTTATTGGGCTGTCTCTTTTACTAGTTTTCTTGGTAATCATACTCTATGTAAGTTTTAGAGTATTAAAAAAATAAAAATAATTCACACCTTGGTTGTCTCTGCCCAAATGTGTTTTTTTTTTTTTGTTGGCTTTAAAAATTATGATACTAGGGGTAAACAAAACCTCTGCCACTGCAGGAATCATGTTCTTCACACCTCTCCTCCTTCATAATTCACAAATATAATGGAGCCACAGCCCATCAAATCTCTTCTAACTTTGCCCTATTGAAATGAAAGGAGTGTACAGCTTGCAAGTCATTAAAGCTAATAAACAGCACAAAATTTCAGGTTCACACAAAAACCGCACCCCATTGCTATACCAGTTTCAGCTTAAGCTGGCTGACAACCTATATTCATGACCTGTAAAGCTGTTACATAACTTATCGCCTAGTTCTTCAAAAGGCATGTACAGCAAAATTGTATAGCTACACTGCAAAATGCAAGTAGAGAATATATCTATTACTAGGCAATTTAGATATTTAGGAGTTTAGGTAAGGTGGGTGGGAGCCTATGTATTATAGATAATTCTTCTATTATAAGGTTTAATCAGATGACAACCCTCCCTAGAATTAGACTGGATAACACTTTTGAGGAGATAATCTTGAAGCCTCAAGCAGTTACATAATAAACTTGTAATAGACAACAAGTGTGATGAGAATCAGCATTTGCTTGTCTTCGTTATCACCATTCAGTTGTAAAGGGGAAAGCCATGTCTACACATGGGTTTTGTCTGGGAATTCACTGCAGCATTGGTCTCCAGCCAGGTTATAATATGTCTAAAGACAGCGTGCTGATATATTTATTTCACAGGAGCAAAAGTTGTTCAAAGGAGGGAAAATAATAGGCAAAAAATCATGAGAAAAAAATTAATTTTAAAAATCTATACTGATAACGTCCGAGTTTGAAGGCTTTAGGTAAGTTCAGGCACATTTTATGGAAATGTGAAAAAGTGGTGAAGACCTGGCACGAAATGTAAAATGTAAAGACCCCTTTACACTGGCTGATGCATTTGCAAGGAACGAGAATGAACTGTTTATTCCCGCGTATTGTCTAATTGTTGAGCAGAAATGATAGCTGCATACATGGAGAAAAAATTGGTTAAGAAGATGAACAACCCCTTTAAGCTCACTCATCTGTAATGGGACCCCGTTCATAATTTATGGTGACCTCTCATATGGCAGAGAGGCCTTGAGGGTGACCTCAGGCACCATAGTCCAAAGTCGATTGTCACCTCTGAACCTTCTATAAATGCACCACTAATTAAACATACAGTCATGTGAAAAAATTAGGACACCCTTTGAAAGCATGTGGTTTTTTGTAACATTTTTAATAAAAGGTTATTTCATCTCCGTTTCAACAATACAGAGAGATTAAAGTAATCCAACTAAACAAAGAAAACTGAAGAAAAGTCTTTTCAAGATCTTCTGTAAATGTCATTCTACAAAAATGCCTATTCTAACTGAGGAAAAAGATAGGACACCCTCACATGTATTCCCTCTTAAATTGGCTCAGATCTCACACAGGTATATCACACCAGGTGCACATAATTAGTAGATCGTTACTCTGCATGTTGAATGAGGCTTGCCCTATTTAAACCTCAGACATTTAGTTTGGTGTGCTCCTGACTGTTGAACTGAGAGTGAGCACCATGGTGAGAGCAAAAGAGCTGTCAGAGGACTTCAGAAAAAAGATTGTAGCAGCCTATGAGTCTGGGAAGGGATTTAAAAAGATCTCAAAAGATTTTGAAATCAGCCATTCCACTGTCCGGAAGATAGTCTACAAGTGGAGGGCTTTCAAAACAACTGCCAACATGCCCAGGACTGGTCGCCCCAGCAAGTTCACCCCAAGAGCAGACCGCAAGATGCTAAAAGAGGTCTCCAAAAACCCTAAAGTGTCATCTCGAGAACTACAGCAGGCTCTGGCTACTGTTGATGTAGAAGTACATGCCTCTACAATCAGAAAGAGACTGTACAAGTTTAACTTGCATGGGAGGTGTGCAAGGAGGAAACCTTTGCTTTCCAAGAGAAACATCGAGGCCAGACTGACATTTGCCAGAGATAAAGTTGACAAAGACCAGGACTTCTGGAATAATGTTCTTTGGACAGATGAGTCCAAAATTGAATTATTTGGACACAACAGCAGAGGACATGTTTGGCGTAAACCAAACACAGCATTCCAAGAAAAGAACCTCATACCAACTGTGAAGCATGGAGGTGGAAGTGTCATGGTTTGGGGCTGCTTTGCTGCAGCAGGACCTGGTCAGCTCACCATCATAGAATCCACGATGAATTCTACTGTGTATCAGAAGGTGCTTGAAGAACATGTGAGACCATCAGTTAGAAAATTAAAGCTGAAGCGGAACTGGACCATGCAACATGACAATGACCCAAAACATACTAGTAAATCAACCAAAGATTGGCTGAAAAAGAAGAAATGGAGAGTCCTGGAATGGCCAAGTCAAAGTCCAGATTTGAATCCCATTGAGATGCTGTGGGGTGACTTGAAAAGGGCTGTACGTGCAAGAAACCACTCAAACATCTCACAGCTGAAAAAGTTCTGCATTGAGGAGTGGGGTAAAATTTCCTCAGACCGATGTCGAAGACTGGTAGATGGCTACAAGAACCGTCTCACTGCAGTTATTTCAGCCAAAGGAGGTAACACTCGCTATTAGGGGCAAGGGTGTCCTATCTTTTTCCTCAGTTAGAATAGGCATTTTTGTAGAATGACATTTACAGAAGATCTTGAAAAGACTTTTCTTCAGTTTTCTTTGTTTAGTCGGATTACTTTAATCTCTCTGTATTGTTGAAACGGAGATGAAATAACCTTTTATTAAAAATGTTACAAAAAACCACATGCTTTCAAAGGGTGTCCTAATTTTTTCACATGACTGTATGTGGTTGAGCTCCTAAGTGTAAATTTGACCACAGCATTTCTAACATCTACGTAGAGTTTGCATGTTCTTCTCCATAGGGACATAGCTATAGGGGTGCAGAGTTAGCAGTTGCCTGGGGCCCAAAGTCCCTCCACTACATAAGAAGATGTAAAGATTTTACATATGAACATGGTATAAATGCACATGTTTGTGTGAATTTCCTTCAAGTTTCTGACGTAAAGGGGTAATCCTATTGAAAGTATATTTCTAGTTTATGCCCTCAATGTCAGATAGGTGTGGGTCCCACCTCTGGGACCCACTCCTATCTCCAGAATGAGGCCCAAAAGAGAATGGAGATCAGCCATGAATGCGCGGCCACCCTCTATTCACAGCTATGGAAGTTCAAAAATAGCCAAGCACTGGCAATCCCATAGCGGTGAATGGGGAGGTAACCATACTTGCGTGGTGTGCTGTCCATTCACTGCTATGATACTTGCGAAAATAGCCAAGTGTGATTGCTCGGCTATTTTAGGAAGCCCCATTACGATATATAGAATGTATGCCTTGTCTGCATGGTGTGATTTCCTTCACTTCGTGACCCCATTCTGTATATCGAAGCAGGTCCCAGAGGTGGAACCTGCACCTATCTGACATTGATGGGCCAACCCTTTTAATGATAGCTTAGTTAATTTCCTTATTGGATCTATGATATGAGGCACAGAATTACGCTGTGAGACCTATATGTTACCAGGACTGATGTCAGCATTACATTCTGTGTACAGCTCTACAGAATATGTTGTCAGTATACTAAATAATACAACAATGGAATATAATTTTACTCGTCCTTAAAAATCTTAGACAATCTTAAATTTCCCAATTCCTATTTTAAAAAAAATAATAATAATGAATTTTAACGTTTGCTGAGAAGTTAAAATTCCTGTAACTGCAAATCTGTAGATTTTTTTTTTTGCTTCTTAACAATACATATGTTGTATATAGTTTGACGAACAGCTACAGTATTTAATACGTCCCCGAAGGTGGAAGTGAATTTACAAAAGCTCCCTCTGTCTGCAGCTGCATAAGAGTTTGGATCACTCTACAGAAAAATCAACAAATAAGAAATGCCAAGAACCGTTTTAAGTGGGATTTGTGGATTACAGATCAAGCTCGAAGGTCATTCTGCTATACGTGACGAGGACTGAAATATCTCCAAGGTGGCCGTCTAGGAGAAGAAGCATGAGGGAGCACTTTAGTTTCTCAGACAAATGATCTTGGCTACATCATGTTTCTATCAAGAGCAAATGTCTAGAATACTTTCTCCCACTGAACAATTCCAGTAGGGGTTTTCAGAAATGTAATACCTTCCCAGGCAATTCCTTTTATATATTTTATGTGTTTTAATATATACACACAATGGGGGCTCAAGTAGAAAAGTGTTGATGAGACAAATACAGAAAATTAAATGAAAAGAAAAACGTTGGCGAAAATGTGGGTCAAGTTTATGATTCCATGTTCTAAAATGTTTTTGAAAAATGAGATTGCTACAAATATCCTATAGCCATGTTGAGGCACCCCTGTATAGATTCTATGTTATAGCTACAGTATATAGGGGATGTATAGGTATTTGCCAAATGCCCCTTAGCCACATAAGTAAACAATAGGCACCTAGATCGGGTGCCCTGTTACAAATTTTTCATTGTACCCCAGGAACTTCAAGTTACACCTACAGTAGATAATTTTTATTATAATTTCCACGTTTAAACCTCAATTTGGTAGAAGGAAATATATATATTTACAATAATATTTCTAGTTGTCGGTTGTCACTGTACTTCCTACATGCATGTGAGGTTCTAGCCTTTATAGAGGGATAGAAATTTGAATGGAGTGCCAACCACATCCCAAATTCCAAGTCCATGATAACAAAAAATGTATTCTGAGCAAATAGAGAAGTTCTAACCCCTTCCCAAAGTCAACACGCTTGTCTTGTAGCCAGGAAATACTGCAGAGCATTTCTTGCTGTGGAGGACCCCTCATCTTAGTACATTACGTGAACAGCCCATGGATTTGCAATGCTTTGTTTCTCCTGTGGTGGCGCTGCAGAGAAAATGAACTAGCCCTAGTTCTAGCCCACAGAGTGCATGTGAACAGCTTATCTTCGAGGTAACCCTCTATAGGGATATCTGCAGTGGCCTACATGTGATACCAGGATATCTAGCCCTGGGTTTACCAACTATTATTACATATAATGTGAAAAGGAAGCCAGAAATGCCCTTACAAGGCAAAAGGCAAAGTTACTAGGGAAATGTTAACAGAATCTTATTGAATTTCCAGTACAAAAAAAATGAGTTAGTTGCCAACCCTGGGTCGATAGGAGATTATTATCATTTCCTTTTTCTCTTTTTCATCATAATGCCCTCCAATGCCAATTACATTTTATGCACAATAGATGAAGAAAAAAAAGTCAACACACAGGGTGGGATTTAGACCCTGTAGTACAGCAGGATTCTCAGCTGGCCCACAGTCTGTAAGGGCTAATGACTCACCAGATTGCCTGGAGTGTGGGGTGATCATACCACCTCATAAAATCACAGCTTCACTAAACCACAAGCTCAAAGACGCAACACAATGAAATATGCTAAGGAACAAAAAAGATTGTTCTCTGCAAACCTCATAACTGACTATCATATCTAACAAATAATATTAACACTGAATCAGGTAAAAGTTCAATAGTAGATTTAAAACAGGAGAATTTCATACTCATTTAGCATAAGGATTGAGTGCAGAGGTGTAACGTGATTTTGTGACAGGTCCTTCCCTGCCATGTGTCTTTTATAGTACTGGTTGTAGCTGGCCAGCTAAGACCTGTCCTATTTTGCTAATATAGCTTGTATGTTTATGCAGCTGGACCTGCCAATAACCTTAACACAGTTCCTATGTTTATGTGTTAGAGACAAAAGCAGAGTTATTTACTGTGACATCATGTTTTGAATGTCATATAACTTTTATATTTTGTGTTCACAGAAGCAGAAAAAGATAATATGCCTTTAAGATTCATTTTGTAATGTAAGGTAAGCTCAGTGACACAGCAGAAACAACAGAAAGCATAGTGTTAATCTGTTGTTGCTGGACAGAAGTCTAGACCAATCACAACCATCTTCTTACACAGCAAGAGTTTTCACCAATCACAGCCAGCCTCACAGTCAGCCTGTCTGGGAATTCCCCTAGCAGGAGCTGCTAGAATCATTATTCACCAGAGATAGGAGCTGAAGAGACATTCACTCCACTGAGAACTGTGTTTTTATGGAAGCAAAGAGGCCAAAATAGGTATTTAATACAGTTATGATGTGTTCCTATTGTTAATAGTGTGATTAGAGCTGTATACTGAAGTGGTTATATGTGTTTACTTGCAGTTCCACCAATTGCAAACTACAAATAGCATACAGATAGCAACCCATACATATTGCATACAGATCAGTAGAACTATCGGTCAAATCTTAGATATACCTCTCAGAGAGATCATAAAGTGCTTAAATAACTTAAAGAGGAGTACAGATACTCAAGAGAGAAATATATCCACCAATTTATGTTGAATGATAAGATTGAACAGTTGAACCACCATCTTATGCATACCGCCATTTTGTGATATCTTTTCAACATGTGTTTTGTACATGGACATAGGCGGCAGTGTTATATATGAAGAAAAGTTGAAGTTTATAAAGAAGTTATTTGAAGTATTTGGTGTGCTCTTTAAACCTACTGTTTCCATAGAACCACACTAGAGGAATTGCAGAGTAATAGACAGTCTGGTTAGACTAAAAGTCAGAGATATCAAAATTCTTCTAATGCCACAGCGCAAAAGGCACTTCATAGTGCTGCGCCTGCCACACTGGTGACTTTGGGCTTCCTCAGGCACCAGGTTCCCGGTTCAACTGCTACCTTTGCACCCACTATAGCTACACCCTAAGGATAGATTTCATACTCTTCTTTCAATGGGAAGGAACTTTTTTTGCACTCATTGTCATCCCCTGCTGATTGATCCAAATGTAGCCACGATGGAGAATGCAGTGTCCAGGAATCCATACCCTGTTCTCCCAGTAATGAGGAGGCCTTTATTTAGGTGTTATAAGGGTCTATACCACCCTTCATTTGATCAGTCTAGGACAGTGATGGCTAACCTTGGCACTCCAACTGTGGTGAAACTACGACTCCCATCATGCTCCATTTATTTCTATACAGTTCTGAGAGCAGCCAAGTAAGGGGGGCATTTTGGGAGTTGTAGTTTTACCACAGCTGGAGTGCCAAGGTTAGCCATCACTGGTCTAGGACATGTTTACCTTCATCAATCTCCCTTATCCCAACTCAAGCCCAGTTGGTGCTGGTGCATGCCTTAGGTCTGCATGGTGCTGACACCAGTCCTGCCTAACTTCATTAGTCTGTCATCACCTAGGCGGTAATTTGTGAGTTTACCTGGCAACTGAGATATTTTACTAGCTAGTTGAAATCCAAGATATGAATGGTCCATGGCTAAAATGACTAGTTGCAAATGAATATACTGTATTACACAGAGTAGATATTTCATAATGTAGAGGAACAGTTCCTTTAAAAATAAATTATATAACATAAAGGCGAATATAACTTAATAGTATATAACCTTTTATATAACTTAAAGGAGTATTCCTATCTGGGACATAGATGGCATATCACTATCTCCAGAATAGGACCCCTGAAGTAAAGAAGAGCAGTCACTCTTGCTATAGGGGTTCTGGAAATACTGCGATCAGCTATTTCCCATAGCGGTGAATGGAGAGGTGGCTGCGCTTGCACAGTGTGCGTTACATTCACTATACATGCTCGCTATTTTCAGAACTCTCATAGCGGTGAATGAAGAGCACGCCTAACATGCTCAGTGTGCTTACATTCACTTCAGGGTCCCTGTTTTCTAGATAGGGATGGGTCCCTGAGATGGGACTCTCACTTATATGACAGACATGGCATATCCTAGTGATATGCCATCAATATCCCAGATGGGCCAAGCCCTTTAAAGGGGTGATCCTACAAAAGTATTCATAGCCTATTCACAATATAAGTGATAGATATCAAATTGCTGGGATTTCAACCACTTGGACCCCTAGTGAGAACAAGGGGTCCTCGAGTCCGCTCTCTGAATGAATCAGTAGTGCACAGGTCCGTCCACCATTCCATTCACTTGATGCAGACAGCACCATGTCATTCAAATAAACTGATTTCCAGAACAAAGGAGATAAGCTCTTGCATGTTCTTTATTGAATATTCCAAACGTACACACGGTGCAGTGAAAGAGGTCCCTCCATGTCCCTGGTCAGACCGACATGTTTCGAGGTAACCGGCTCTTAGTCATGATCTGTAAGCTGTATGGGTCTGGACACACATATGGGACCCCACCTCCAATCAGGTGCATGGGGAAGGGGGAAGGGAGAAGGGAGAAGGGAGAAGGGAGAAGCAGTGTTCAGGTGATCGGAGGCGGGGGCGCAAATGGAAACCAAGCCCAGGCAGCAACCTGCTCTATTCATAGTGAAATATGCAAGGTGAAAAAACCCAAATAGATACAAAAAAGATTTTTAAATACAAGTTCTTTCACATATAAAATGATTCTAGGGTGTCATGCAGAAAAAATCTGTGCGTTCATATAAGTAAAAGGTCATATATAAGATTTGAACAAAAAAAAAAATACAATTTTTTTTGCTCAAACTGCATGAGATCCTAGATAATACCAGTTATAAAAACAGGAAAAAGGCAGCAAGGGGGATAACATACATAACATTATCCAAACAATAAAGGAAGCATTGTTTGGTAGAAAAAAACCCTGTATATACAAATCGGCAAGATGTTAAGAGAAAAGTTGTCTCTTTTCTTTCTCTCTTTTATATATGGCATATAGGGAATGTAAATAAATAATTAAGTCAAAATAAGCCTAATAAAAATGCATTAACTCTTTCTTTAAATTGAGCCCATAGGGAATTCTGGTATTAAAACGAAAAATCCAATCGGCCTCCTCTGATGGGTATAGCAACCTTCTCAAAGGCAAATGCGTTCAGATAGTCAGTCTAAGGCAGTGCTGCGGCCCGCAAAATGATGGGCCGCAATACACGAACACAGTCCTTGGGGCAGCCGCAGCAGATCGTGGATCCATTCACTTTAATGGGCCCACGATCTGGCCATTCTGCAAAAAGATAGGACATGTTCTATCTTTTTGCAGAACGGACGTACGGGACGAAACTCCACAGAAGCACTCGGTATTGTGCTTCCGTAGGGTTCCGTTCCGTGCTTCCGTTCCACACCATTCCACATCTCTGGATTTGCGGAATGCTCACAGAACAGCACCCGTGTATGCAGATCCGCAAATGCGGTCCGCAATACGGCAATGGGAAGCACAGTGTACAAAAGTGTTGTGCGGCATTGGTGATATTAGTGGCTCGGGGGTGAGATATATAATTAAGATGTTCTCTGAACCTGGTTTTAAACTGTCTGCTGGTGCTGCCCACATACACCAGGTCACAACTAGTGCACCTAATCATGTAGACAACACCAGCAGCGTTACAGTTAATATAGTTCTGAATCGCAAACTTCTCAGTATGTAGAGAATTTTGAAAGGATATTGTTTTAGTAACAAATCTTCAGGTCCGACATGGGTGACTTCCACATCTAAAAAAAACACTGATTTAAGCCAGGTGTTCCTTGTAGATGGCCGTACACTGTTAAACGAAAGATACAATATATTGCCCAGTGTCTGGGATCTTCTGCGCACTATACGACAGCCTTTTTCGAGGATATCAAACAGAATATGGTCCTTAGTGTATGGGAAGACATTTTTGGATAATCCGTTTGATCTCCGCAAATTGGCGACTGTAGGTGAGAACTAATGTAGGTGCATCATTTGCAAAAAGGGAACTCTGGTCCCCTTTGTCATTTGGACCTACAATTATATCTGCGGTTTGTTCGTTAGACACATGAATACCCCCAGGGATCAATTTGATGTTATTGGGTTTATTATGGGAAAAGTAAATCTACTCTGCTTTTATTGTTAGCAATATGAAATGCTCTGTTAAGCATCCAGTGAGAAAATCCTCTGTCACATAGGCTATCCCAAATAAGCGAGCATTTAGATTTAATGCAGCATCAGTGCTGCAATTGCGTCTTGCTCGGATAAACTCTCCGACGGGTATCGCCTTAATAGCGTGCATAGGATGATGACTGGAGGCCTGCAGGATTGTATTTCCTGACATTGGTGGTTTGAATGACCAAATATGCACCCTCGTTAGTGTAAGATCCAAGAAGGAAATGGTATTTCTGTCAAAATGACAGGTGAAACGAAGATTGTAAGGATTGTCATTAACGTACCCAACGAGGTCTGGTATGGCAGACACACCACCGCCCCAAATAAGGAGCAGGTCATCAATGTATCTGCCATACCAGACCACGCCAGGCACGAATGAATTGCCGCAGGAGAAAATATAGCGTTCATCCCAATACGCCATCACCAGGTTGGCTAGGGAGGGGGAGTACTTAGCCCCCATGGACACACTTCTAATCTGTAAAAAAAAATATTGGTTGTCATTCTCATTAGTCTCCGTGCACTACTTTATGTATTTAGAGATGAGATTGGGTCAGACCCCCTGAAATCAAATATTTATCACCTATCCTGTGGATCGGTAATAAATACTTTTCTGGGATAACCCTTTTATAGGGAACCTGTTACCATAAAAATGCAAAGTAATCTGCAGGCAGCATGTTATAGAGCAGGAGGAGCTGAGCAGGCTGATATATAGTTTTGTACTAAAAGATTCAGTAAAACTTACAGTATATGCCATTCACCTAAATTCCTACTCCTTCTGGGCTTTGTAGTCAAGGAGGCGGTCCTATCAGTGATTGACAGCTGTCTATACACAGTCATAGAAAGAAGGCTGTCAATCACTGACAGGACCTCCTCCTTGACCTCAAAGCCCAGAATGAGCAGGACCATAAATGAGTAAATCACAAGTTATACAGAATCTTTTCCCAAAAAACTATTTATCAATCGGCTCCGCTTTGACTCCCACCTATTTAATAATTATCCCCTATTCTCTGGATAGGATATAACTTGCCGCAACCAGTATAGCCCTTTAAGGATAAAACAAAGTTGAGTAGTAAAAAGTCATCTCTGCCAGGTGCATGAAGTAGGTGGAGTGACCATTAGGCATAACTCCTTGGACATTTCAGGGCTGGTCATCCACTCAGTCTGGGGGAGTAGCTATAAGGGTGGTAATATTTACCCCATGTCCATTGTGCTTCAGGGAGCCCTAAGGCCTCTGTCATTAAAGATACCATTTGGTGGGGGTGAAGGGGGTTTGTTACAGATTTTGCATGCATTGTGGTTCAGGAATTTTAAGTTACCCTACTGACCCCGCAGGCCAACTTAACTGCTCAAGTTGAACATCATGGAATGAGTTGAAATCCCACCTTCCTAAATTAAATAACTAAACACATACTGTATGAAGAGACCACTATAGGTTGTAATACATCAAGTTGATGTATAGCATATTATATTTAACCCTTTAATATGGAGTCTCATTTTGCATGCATAATATGATTCATAACTGATATAGCCCAACTTTCAAAGCTTTAACTTTCCTTTCTTAGGAGATGTTTGACAATACTTGGCTACATATCCAGAAATGTTTCCTGTCAACAATATATCCAAGAAATAAAACGGGTCCACTGGGAACAATGATGTCATCAATATACAATTATAAATAGCGCCCGACTCCTAACTCAGTCTACATTCCTGACATGCCGTATTTGGCCCAATGTACAGAGGACACAGCAAATCATTATTTATGACCATTTTTGGAGATGCAACATGGCTGGTTATTTCATGGCATGGTAATTATGCCGGCCAAGTATGACTGCTAGATATGGGTAACCTCCAATTCAAACATAATGAGCACTGTACTTGCAAATTTATTATGAGATTACCTTTCGACTTCCTGGCGCATTTCCTCCCGTTTCTGTCTCCTAAGCTCTCTGCGACGTTCAAAGTCATCCATGGTGGCCACTGGAACTTCTGAGCTGAAATCTAAAACAACAGCAAAAACCACAGGTTAGACAAAACACTAATCTATCCTGGCACAGAACTAGGTGGCGCAGAACTAATTCTCTGTACTGCTTAATGTCAGATTTAGACAAATTATATATTATTACATGAACACCATGTATCACATATCCACAGTGTGGCTGGTAAATGTCAGACTTGGTATCTCTGGGGGTTCAACTGCTGGGGCCCCCAGAGATACCAAGTACTGGGGTCTCCAAGTTGCCTGTCTGAACTGAGTTATAGTGTTCACATTTGTCCATTTCATTTACTTCTACTGACTCAGACGGTGCTCTGTCAGTAGATTGAGTGGTGGACTGACATGCGCACTTCATTTCACTCAGACAGGAGACTTGGAGATGCCCGTTCTTTGGATCGCTGAAAGTCAAGCTACCTATGCTCACATAGGCGATAATTCTGTTTGTGAGATAACGCTTTTTCCTCAGGCTGCCTCTAACATCCTTTTTAGATGAGAACAATCCCGCATGTGGCCCCATCTTTATTGCAGAGATGACTGGTTGCTACCTGTCCATTACGATCTTGTCTGTTGCTACCTTGCCAAGCATTAGATAGTAGCATTGATCGCGAATATTCTAATCACAAATTTTTATTGCGAATATCGGCACTGCAAGAATTAGTCAAGATGTAGAATATAGTGCTATATATTCGTAATCGCAAATATTCTAGATTTTGTTTTCATCAGTAACCTCCCTTCTTACTTGTGGGCCAATGAGAAGGCTGCAATGTATTTGTCTAAGCTTAGCAACATCCCTAGCAACCAATAGGAAAGCTGCCCACCCCTTACTATATAAGAACCTCCCCAGCAGCCATTTTCTGCTGGTTTTTGCAGTTCTGAGCGAGAAAGCAGTGTCATTGCTGTGCTCTGTGCTATAATCTGGATCCTATTCCTTATCCAATTACATGAGTTAGTTAGTTAGCTCACATATATAATACACATAGTTAGTGGGAGATAGTCAGTGTAGGTTATATAGTGATATAGTGTAGCTGATACTTAGTGCTTCAATCAGTAATATCTACTCAGACCTTATAAAATGTAAAGTTGCATGTCATGCGCCAAAAATATGTGCATCATTTGTGCAATTGCGAAAATAATGACTGGAGATCATGATTTCTAGAATTTGCAAGTGTCTTGTGAATATTATGCGAAAAATCTGCGAAAACGAATATTGCCTATGCCGCTGATCACTATTAGATAGATCGGTGTGGCCAGATCATATCTACCAGAAGCTATAATTATATAGATAATTCCCAATAGTAAATAGCATGCTGGAGAACCATAGATGAAGGTTTAAGGTACAGGAGAGGCAGCTGTCTGTGCTCTGTCCTGCAGTATGTACTGTATGTCACAAGCAGAGCAAAAACTCCAGTCTCTGCAGGGAGAGGAAGAGTTGAAGGGGCAAAAAGCCCTAAATTATCTGCAGGAGGCAGCATGCAGAAGCAGAATACACAGGGCATTGCTAGATTGACACAATGGACCAGGGGCAATATCAATTAATTCAATTTACTAATTATTACTTTAATTATGAAAGCCTTACAGATGGTCCAGTTTCAGTCCTTGCCCCTTCAGTCATGGAGGAGGAGCTTCTGCTGAAAGCTGTGACCTTCGACATAGGCTTCCCTGGCCAGGAGCATCCTCCCTAACCTTGTGTGTCAGTGGCATGTTTAAAGGGGCTGTTTGTCTGGCTCAATTCATTAGCTAAGCAAAGCAAGCCTTCTTCTCTTCACAACTGGTTCGAAAACAAAGAATTTCTACTCCTTTCTATTCCTCTGCTTGCATTTTGAGTGTATATGCACTTCTTTGCAGATTATAAGGCAGTGGTCAACACTCTGCCAGTCCATTGTCTCTCACATCAGCACACTATTAATCCCACAAATTGCAGCCCCATAAGATAAAAAGAAACTGCAGCTGCATCCCCTTCATCCCTTTCCTTTCTCTTACTCTGAATCTCCTCCTTGCCGGCTGACGTCACAGAGCTGGAGCGCCGAAATCTCGCGATGCGCGAGCTAGCGCATGCATAGTTCGTTCCCTGTGCTGATGCCAGTACAGGGAATGAACATGATGCCGACACTGCGCATGCGCTAGCTCGCGCATCGCGAGATTTCGGCACTGCAGCTCTATGACGTCAGCCGGCAAGGAGGAGATTCGGAGGACGCGGGGCGGTGCTGGGCTCCTTTCCGCTTGACTCATCTCCGGCTACAGGACTCATATCAGGTAATTTGCATATTACTCAAAACTGTTTTTTAACACAATAAAAGCGCAAAGAGCTATGGGACCTGGGTACTGCAGATGTGCTAGTGGCCATCTAGCAGCCCATGTCCCCAGCTGTATGCGCAAAATCATGGTGACAGGTTTCCTTTAAGAGGAGACTGTGTGAATCAGGCCTTCATGGTAGAATATCTGCTAGGAAACCACTGCTAAGGACAGGCAACAAGCAGTAGAGACTTGTTTGGGCTAAAGAACACAAGGGATGGACATTAGACCAGTGGAAATCTGTGCTTTGGTCTGATGAGTCCAAATTTGAGATCTTTGGTTCCAACTACTGTGTCTCTGTGCGACGCAGAAAAGGTGAACGGATGGACTCTACATGCCTGGTTTCCACAGTGAAGCATGGAGGAGGAGGTGTGATGGTGTGGGGGTGCTTTGCTGGTGACACTGTTGGGGATTTATTCAAAATTGAAGGCATACTGAACCAGCATGGCTACCACAGCATCTTGCAGCGGCATGCTATTCCATCCGGTTTGCGTTTAGTTGGACCATCATTTATTTTTCAACAAGACAATGAACCCAAACACACCTCCAGGCTGTGTAAGGGTTATTTGACCATGAAGGAGAGTGATGGGGTGCTGCGCCAGGTGACCTGGCCTCCACAGTCACCAGACCTGAACCCAATCGAGATGGTTTGGGGTGAGCTGGACCGCAGAAGAGGACGGGGTAGTAGAAGAGGACGAGGAGGTAGAGGTCAATACGGTAGGGGGGGTTTTTTAGACGATACCCCGCTGATTTCCCAATACTTACTGAGGAACAAACATTGACATCCCCCTGTACGTCCCAAACTACATCCCTGTTTCCATCTAGATCAGTGAAGGACGAGTTACAAGTTATTAACTTGTCTTCACGGACTCTAACTACCATGGAGACCCATGTTCTACAAAAGGGCCTTTCATTTGTCCCGATGCGCAGGTTTGATTGTTTTGGGTGGGTCAAAGACCTGAATTTATTTGCGCGTAAGCTCAAGTGGCGAAAATTTTTTGTCAATAATGACCGCAGGAAATGCGAAGAGCTAGGAATTGATATATCAGACTTGCCAGATGTCCAAATCTTATCAGATCTTCTTGCTGAGGGACAAAGGGATCCAGGTGATGGTCCGTTCACCAAGCTTAGATTACCCTCAACAAAAATGCCACCTATTGGTGATTGCACCCCAATTGATACTTTTGTGTCCATAGTGTCTAATAAGTTGAGTCAGATTGACATGCATGGACTTAACAGTGACAATTTGAATGACCAAGAAAGAGGGGCCTTGTGGTTATTGCAACAGGACAAAGAAGTGGTGATTAAATCATCAGACAAAGGCGGAAATATTGTTGTCCTTGGGCACGAACAATATCGTAATATGTGTATGAGCGTGCTCAGGGACAAGCTTACATATGAACTACTTCCGTCTGATCCCACGCCAACTTATAAGGTGGAATTGTCCTGTATTTTGAACCAAGCCCTTGAGAAGAAACTCATTGACAAGACTGAATTGGCCTTTTTGTTACCTTCACACCCAGTCACTGCGGCCTTTTATTGTCTCCCCAAAGTTCACAAGGGGTATGAACCTCTAAAGGGGAGGCCGATAGTGTCTGGAAACAATTGTTTGACAGCCAATATCAGTACTTATGTTGACACCATCCTGCGTCCATTTGTTAACAGCTTGCCCTCACATGTAAGGGATACTATGGATGTGCTGGGACGCTTGGATGGTGTCCAATGTGACAGTGGTACCTATCTGGCCAGTTTGGATGTGGAGGCGCTCTACAGCTCAATCCCTCATGGATTGGGCTGTGGAGCGATCCTAACATTCCTTCAGCAGAGGGGTGAACAATACAGGGCCCATAATGCCTTTGTAATGGAATTGTTGAGTTTCATACTCACACACAATGTATTTTTGTTTGATGGCTCTATCTTCCACCAGCTCAGGGGGGTCGCAATGGGCAGTCCCTGTGCCCCGACTTTTGCGAACCTCTACCTGGGCTGGTGGGAGAGGGAGGTAGTGTTTTGTGAAGATATGGAGCGATTCACGGATGTTGTCCCCCTCTGGATCAGGTACATCGACGATGTGCTGATCCTGTGGGGGGGCGATAGTGAATTGTTCCGTGAATTTGTTGCGGTCCTCAACAATAACACCGTGGGACTTTTTTTCACCTCAGAAATGGATTTGAAGAACATTTCCTTCCTGGATCTGTCCATTTCATTGTCTGCTGATGGGCATATTAGTACCAACGTTTTCAGAAAGCCCACAGCTACCAATAACCTTTTGAAATGGGACAGTGCGCACCCTGTAGCCCTTAGGAGAGGAATCCCTAAGGGCCAATATTTGAGGGTTAGGAGGAATTGTTCTCATCTCAGTGATTTTAGGGTGGCTGCTAAAGATCTCCAGCAGAGGTTTCAGTGTCGTGGTTATCCTCAGCAGTGTCTAAAGCAGGCTTACCAGCACTCAATGAGTACTAACAGGGATCGGTTGTTGTCTCCGAAAAAGAGGGACAATAGTGAGAATATTGTGAGGATCATTGGGACTTTTGACGGCGCCCATGACGAGGTGCGCCATGTCCTTAACGAGCACTGGGACATTTTGAAATCCGATCCGGATATTGGTGGGATGATTTCAGCCAACCCTTCAGTCACTTATCGCCGCAACAATAATTTACGTGACATGTTGACACATAGTCTGTACATCAGCCCCCGTCCGCAGTCATGGCTGCGAAACCCACTTACAGGTACGTTTTCTTGTGGATCCTGTAAATTTTGTGGGTTCATTAAAAAATCCAAAAGCTTCACTAACAGCACTGCGGATAAAACGTTCTTCATTAAGTCTTTCCACAATTGCAAGTCAGTTGGTGTTGTGTATTTAATGACATGTGTATGCAGCATCAAATATGTGGGTAAAACCATCAGAGAGCTAAGAAGACGGATTGGGGAGCATATTTTGGATATTACCAATCTCAAAGATACGCCAATTGCTCGTCATGTTCTTGACCTTCACAGGGGGGATACATCATCGGTCAAATTTCAAGTGATCGACTCTGTGAAGCCGTCACCAAGGGGCGGTGACTATGATCGCATATTGTTGCAAAAAGAGGCGAGATGGATTTTTTCTCTGAATACCATCAAACCATCCGGCCTCAATGATGCGATCTCATACGTCCCGTTCATCTAGTGACCAGGCTGATTTCTTTGTGTTACTGTACAATGCACTATGAGAAGTGGATTCATGTGTGTGATCATTGATACAAGTGGCTACACACATGAATCTATGTGTCTGTCCGTTTTTACACACTTCTCTTGGAGTGACTCTCCTTTACTGTATAATTACAATAAAGATGTCCATGCTGCGATAAATATATAAAGCCGCTTTGTAAATTCCTTGTTTTGTTTATGTGGCGCTTGCTGCGCTTTCCCTGTGACTCACCGTGTTCCTCCTCCCCTCAGCCTTTGGTTTGCCTTGTGCCGTGCCTCCTGGCCGGATTGGCTGATTGACGGAGGCGTGTCTAACAGGGCGGGGCTTCACCCTGTAAAGCCCGGCGTTCTGTGGGCCGCTTTGCGGCCATCACAGTGCCGGATTACATGCACACTAGCACGCAGCACCTCAGCCTAGAGGTTGCTAGCTCAGGCAGGATAGTGACTGTTTGTAAAGCTCCGTACCTCACACTAGAGGAAAACGGTGCTAGGCAGGGATCTCTATCACTGACTGTTTGTTTGTCCATTACCTCGGTCATTAAAACAACACTGAGGCTCTGGGCTCTAGTATTAACCTGGTGCACATAGCTCCTGATGAAATGCATCCCCAATGCATGGAAACGCAGCGTTGAGCTGTTGCCAATAAGGGACATGTCAGGGCAACCATTGCTCCTTTAATCCACCTGGAGTGATTGTTATTGCTCTGCCATAGTCCAGCACCTGTGATTGTTAGTGCAGTGAGAGTCTGCGCGCTGGCTCTCACTGTTTTGGAGTGGTGTTTGGTGAAATTCCTATACCAATACATCCCCTTGATACCTTTCACCCTGGGATACACATCTTGAACCCTGTGGTTGAATGAGCCCCTTATGCTAGTAGCTTGTGAGATTACACTGGCAATCCAGATGGTGGTGCTATTTGGTATATATCAGTGTTTTCACAATTGTTAAAGTCAGTTTTGCACATTATACTGACGGTTGATACCCCTTATTTCTTAAATCAGACAATTAATAAAGACATTATTATTTTGTTTTAGCGCCTATCCCTATGTTATTTGCTCGAGCTGGACCGCAGAGTGAAGGCAAAAGGGCCAACAAGTGCTAAGCATCTCTGGGAACTCCTTCAAGACTGTTGGAAGACCATTTCAGCTGACTACCTCTTGAAGCTCATCAAGAGAATGCCAAGAGTGTGCAAAGCAGTAATCAAAGCAAAAGGTGGCTACTTTGAAGAACCTAGAATATGACATATTTTCAGTTGTTTCACACTTTTTTGTTATGTATATAATTCCACATGTGTTAATTCATAGTTTTGATGCCTTCAGTGTGAATCTACAATTTTCATAGTCATGAAAAAAATGAAAACTCTTTGAATGAGAATATATACACACACACACACACACACACACACACACACACACGAAGTAGTCAAGTTAATATCCCCTGGAAATTCAGGTTTATGCTAAATACACGGTCCTAGGTCCTATGAGCTGTGTTTTTTGCATTTGTGTGTATTATCTCTGGGTGCATTGATTTCCACCCCCATTCAAGAAGCACACTTGAGTTCGTCACTATATATTTCAGGGCATTTGCTGTTCCATTAAACTATTTACTGTATATCTTGGCGGTCAATTAGTCATAATATCTGTGGAGGGTGGCTCTGAATATTTGTGAATCCCGATGACGTTACTACTGAGATTTGCACCTTTACATAGACTACCCAGGGCTATGATAATGCCGGTTAAATATATGCCAGTACAGCATAGTTAAAAATGGTAAATCAAAAGTAAAATTCCCTTATGGAAATACAAAAAGAATAATATTGAATAAATGCAAATAGAGCAGTAACCTGGCTAGGAGTGATACAGCAGACAATGTGAACTGGTGCTGGGTTCCAGAGGGGGCTGGGTTGTAGAGTGGGCAACAAGCCACTCAGTCTTGGTCAGGGTATTTAGATACTTGGCTAAGATGCAGTGCTGTGTAGTCGGAAAGACAATTTTCAAGCTCCAACTCCTCTGTATTTCCACAGTCTTACTCCGACCCCAGATCCAGCGCCTTAAAAATAACTCATGTATAAGTTTTAACTTTATTTAATAAATAGGGGCCTTAGATGGAATAATATATATATATATATATATATATATATATATATATATATATATATATTAAAAATTTCTAACTCTTCCTAAATTCTAACGAAATTAAATATGCAAGAAGCTATGCATTTAATACATTATACAATAGTAATAATATTTAATATTGTTATTCTAAGGATTGTGTTAGAATTGGTACTTTTCTATGGACAAAATGCTTTACCTAATAAATATCTCAAAACAGACATAAAAAAACTGTAATTTAGTCTCCCCATACGTATACGAAACCTGTATGTATTTAGTATCCCATGTTTTAGGTTTCTTCTTGAAACTGGACAACCCCCTGAAGTCAGTTTTGCTTGAGTCTGCGTTGCTGAAATCACCCCGTATTTGGCACATATTTAAAAATGACACTTTGTCCACAGATGTTAATTCCAGTTTTTATGCCACGCCCTACTAGACAGAGATAGTGACATTTTTTGTGAAATTTTAAAAATATGACATATACCCCCTCACCCGGATAACTACTACCACTTTCCAAATCACTTTTCTAAAGTGGGGAGGGTGGCTTACGATTTTAAAAAGTTGCAAATTCTTGCACAAAACCAGCATTTGTGATTTTTTTTTTTTTACAGCACAAAACCAGCATATAAAAGGCATGTCTAATGCTACATTTCATGTAGCTAAAGATTGTTCTTCTTGCAGAAAAAAAAAACAAGGCTCTTATAAAACTAGAAAGCTATGGCAATCCCCCGACCCCAAACTTCTGTGTTTGTCATTAATGCCAAATTTGGCTATATCCTTAAAAGTTATGGTCACATGTTCGGGTTTCTTAATGCAATTTTGGAAGCCAAAATCTGGAGTGGTTCATAAAAGGATAGAAAGTATAAAGGACAGTATGAGGTGTCTTTTGGGGATTCAGTTCTGGTTTTGGCTTTCAAAGCTGCATCAAGAATCCTAAACATGTGGCCGTACTCTAAGAGGTTAATGGACTGTCAATAAAAAAAAGTGGGTGCAAGATTGATAGAGTTATGCATGTGTATTGTGTAGGATCTGGATACTAACGCCTCCCCTACTGTTTCTTCCCTGTCCTTTCATCTATTTCTAAAGACAAAAACACAAAACTGAAATACTCCATACTCACGAGCTGTTGCTTTTCTTCTGTGATTTGTAATCCACCAGCTTTAATATAATGTCTTAGGTATCACTGAGCAGACACACAGTGTGCAGCACATCAAAGACTAGGCTTGTCTCCTCCACTCTGGAGATCATATTAAAGTACTACCAGAAAAGGGAAAGGCTTTGTGTCCTCACTGTGTTTAGCTAAACCGTCCTGTCAGTGCATAGTTTAACTTTCGGATGCTGAATGCCAGATCAGCACCAAGAACTAGAGAGTTTCCTGTGAGGTTTTTGAGGCTGCCTCTCTGAACTTTGGGACAAAAATTCCACAATTAACCCCTTACATACCCTTTCGCATTCCATGAAATTCCATGCACACATTGTTTAGAAGGCCCTCAGTCCTATGCTAACATGCAACGTGTAAGATTGTATATCATGCATAAAAACTCATTTGACAGAAGTGATGCAGAGCTTCTTATCACGCCCCCATTGGGGCTCACGATCTAAATAAATTCCATCTCGTTGACCTTACCCTTTCTTCAGGCATCTTCAAGTATAGTTTTACATGTAAAAATAAATCTAGCAACGCCAAATAAATAATTGTGCAACAAGGTGCAAGACTGAGGAAACCGGTTTAAAAAAACTTTTAAAAAATGACAGCAGTCCTAAAATTTCTAGGGAACAAAAATAAAGGGGGTCATTTATAAATTAGGCATATTTCAAACGCAAATGACGGCAAAATGGTTAGTTGCTCTGTTATCTGCGACTTCGCCCCGCTAGCTTCAGGTCTAAAATTGTGGTCCGGAAAGGGCGTGGAAAAAGGTCCAAATGTAAGACAGCTCTTCATAACTTCGGTGGATCAACAGCCAGCTTAGGGCGGCCTAAAACGCCGGTCTTAATAAAAGTGCCCCAAAGTTCTTTCATTCAAAAAATGTAGTTGGAACTAAGAAACGAATTATTGACCTCAGCAGTTTCCAAGTATGACCCTATATTTTTCGTATTTTGGTGCCTTAAAGCCTGTAATTAACATGGATTGTTTGAGGATTTTTTCTTTTCATTGTGAAGCAAACATCAAATAAGACAAACTAACAGAAAAAGTCAATGTGCATAACTATTCACCCCCCAAAAATCAATACTTTGTAGATCCCCTTTTGCAGCAATCACAGCTCCAAGTCGCTTTGGATAAGTCTCTATGAGCTTGCCACATCTTACCACTGGGTTTTTTGCCCATTCCTCAATGCAAAACTGCTCCAGCTCCTTCAAGTTGGATGGTTTGTGCTTGTGAACAGCAATCTTTAAGTCTGACCATAGATTTTCTATTGGATTGAAATCTGGGCTTTGACTAGGCCATTCCAACACATTTACATGTTTCCCCTTAAACCACTCAAGTGTTGCCTTCGCAGTGTGTTTGGGGTTATTGTCTTCATGGAAGGTGAACCTCTGTCCTAGCCTCAGTTCACACACAGAGTGGTACGGGTCCTGCTCAAGAATATCCCTGTATTTAGCACCATCCATCTTTCCCTCAACTCTGACCAGTTTCCCAGTCCCGGCTGCTGAAAAACGTCCCCACAGCATGATGCTGCGACCACCATGTTTGACTGTTCTTGGGATGGTGTTCTTTGGGTGATGTGTTGGGTTTGCGCCAGACATAGCGTTTTCTTTGATTGCCAAAAAGTCAAATTTTAGTCATCAGACCAGAACACCTTCCTACATACATTATGGGAGTCTCACATATGCCTTTTCGCTAATACAAGTAAAAAAAAATGCTTTAGAACATATAGCTGAACCGCACAAGGGCAAATAAGCCGTAGAAAGATTTCCTCATAATAAACCCTGTTAATGCCTGTATCAAACAACACTTGCACCCCAAAAACAAGAACGGTTTGCTGGAATTACAGAGCTGAAAAATGGCAATTTGGGTCCCCAGTCAGTACAGCAAGGTGTAATAGGATTGTTCCTATTACCCAAGTTGTAACCTCCCCTACTGAACCCTGTTCTGCTTCAATACTGTGGAATGATTCCTCTCTATCCTTTCCCTGAACTTCTATACAGCAAAATAAAAGTTTTAAAGTCTTTTTTACCACTATCCCTAGCGGCTGCTGACGTCTCTCCTTGCACTAAGTACACTGGAAAATGGCTGAATCCAAGATGGCTGCTGATTGGCTGCATGCATCGCATTGTGGGTGATCCCTCGTTCCAAGAGTTCCTTGCTCTATGTCCAAACACGTGCAGCAGCCATTTTAGGAAAAATTGCGATTCATTACCACCAAAAATGAGGAAATTCAGATTTGGTGCGAATCTAATTTTTCCTGAAATTCCAATTCATCAACTTCAATTCGCTCATCTCTAGATATGACCTCCCTTATGCCACTAGAGCACAATAGGATCTGGAGCTGCCAGAAGATTGAGGCAATCTGATCCACCAGTTAGAGGATACTGTCCTGTATCAATGTCAGGAGAATTTATTGCAGGTGCAATTATTGACTCTCTCTTTAGGGCTGTTTCACACGAGCGGATGCCGTGCGTGACATCCGCTCCGTGAAAGAGTGCCAAGACCCGATGCAGACTGCAGAGGCACGGAGCATTAACATGACTGATAATGCTCCGTGCCTCTCTGTGATCTCTTTACTACGAAATCACAGTTGTCACTGTGATTTCGTAGTAAAGAGGTCACAGAGAGGCACGGAGCATTATCAGTCATGTTAATGCTCCGTGCTTCTGCTGTCCGCATCGGGTCTTGGCACTCTTTCACGGAGCTGATGTCACGCACGACATCCGCTCATGTGAAACAGCCCTTAGTATTCTCCTGGTCTTTTTTCTTTATGTGTCCATACATACATACATTTGGATATTTTCATAGCCTTCATAAGAGTCTGAAGCTGTTAAGTCATTTCCTCACTTTAACTTCCATCTCTGTCATTTGTGCCACTAGGTTCTTACCTTGGTTCTTTTTCTTCCTCTCCATCTATGGACATGGACAACTCATTTGGTTTTCAATATATCTATATTCTGCTTACAACCAAACCTAACTGACCACTTTGATATCTCGTTTTCCTTACTATGTATTAGCCATTTCCTCTGTAATACCCTCTGCCTTCTCACTCTTACCCTGGTCAACACAGAATTTATCACTAACCTGAAATAACTAACGAGAAATAGCAAGTATTATTACAATAATAGTAATGCTGGGTTTAGACTCGGATAAACTTTGTTCAGCCACCAGCAAGCCACACATAAAAAGAAACATTGCGATTGGGCAATCGCGCATGTTTCTGTTCTCTGGAACTAACTTCTTCATGTAGGAGAGAGAAGGTCTTCATAACTAATTCCTACTGGTTTTCGGTACTGCAATTTATTGGTGGTTTACCGCTTCATGGACCCCATAGCACCCAAGACTCTGCCTCTAAGAACACATTTATAACATTTCAGTGCAATGGGGTTTACGTGATAAAACAATCCTCTTTTCTCCATAGTCAAGTTCCATTGTCTACAAAAGGTTACCTGAGACATATGATAGATAAAATGTAAGCCCCCAGGACCTTCTGTGGCTGAAAGAGTTGTAGAGAACAGTGATACCAGACTTTAGGGATCATCTGTGTTAAGGGGACATCAGTGGCTGGCAGTGTTATAGAGGCTTCTGTGACTGAACCTATGGCTGGTAGTGTTATGCGGGGGCTTTTGTTGCTATCCGGATTGAAGGCACATCTGTGACTAGAAATATTGTAAACTTCCTTGTGTCTGGCAGTGTTATGGGCATATCTGTAGCTAGCAGTATTATGATGACATCGCTAGCTGGTTGTGTTATGGAGGCCTTCGTGGGTTGCCCTGTTATAGGGGCTGCCGTGGCTATGTATTATTTGCTACTAGACACACCTCTGCAGGTAACATTTTTATAAGGTCTACTGTATTTGGCTATGTAATGGGGACATCTGTAGCTACCTGTCTGGCGGTGTCATTGGACAGATGTTGCTGGCAGTATTGAGGACACATCTGTGGCTAATGTCCTTAGAAGATTTGTGCCTAGTTCTGTTGTAGGGGCTTCTGTTGTTGGCACTATTGAATCATAAAAAGATGTGTAGCTGGCTGTGTTATGTGGGATTCTATGGACGGCACAAAGTTTGGGCTGGCCCCAGATGCAGTTATTTTTGGGCCATACGATAAGGGTCAGATAAACAATTTACAGATATTGTATTGTGATTGTCCTGCTACTTATCTTTTATAGTGGATCTAAGGGACACCCATTCATTAGTTATTCCAGCTCAAAAAATATAAAATAGAGGCTTATAATACTTATTTTTCCTGAGGCTGTCCCGTAGCTCTGCAATTTCTGAAACTTTTTTACTTTTCGGGAAAAGCAAGAACAATTTGACTTCAGATCATCTGGAAAAGTGAAGTAACTGAAACTTGAGCCGGGGCTTGCACAGAGTTATAGTCAACACAACAGGAAATACCCAAACTGAAGGTTACGACTGATAGCATGAACTGCAACATTATCCCTGACCCTAAAATATGTTGCCTTTTCTTCATTAACAAATTAGTCTCCTTGGTCGTTTTTTTAAATCCATGTGCATGGCTTTCTTAAAAGAACACTTCCATCAGAAAGGGGTATATTTTGTAAATTAATATTCACAGTAAACACATTTTGGGGGAATTTTCGGCTTTTTTCATTTTGGCAGTACTATGCCACTGAAAATTAAATAAAATATATTGGGGGTCATTTACTGCTTTGAAATACGCCTAAATTAGGCATATTTCAGGCGCAGATGGTGGTGCAAAGGTTAGTTGCGCCACAATCTGCAAATTTTCCCCACTCATGCCAAGTCTAAAAAAGTGGGGTGGACGGGTTGGCAGGCCAGTCTCATTTACCATTTTCTACGCCTGTTTTAGGTGTAGAAAATGGTCTAAATTTAAGACCGCTCAGAAGCTGTTTAATACTACGTTTAAAGGGCTTCTGTCACCCCACCAAAGTCCTTTTTTTTTTTTTTGGGCTAGTTAAATTCCTTATACTGCGATATATGAAAATATAATGATGTTACTTACTTTCCTTCAGCAGTTTCTTATAAAAACGAACTTTTATAATATGTAAATTAGGTCTCTACCAGCAAGTAGGGCGTCTACTTGCTGGTAGCCACCGCAAAAAAACGCCCCCTCTTCTTGTTGATTGACAGGGCCAGCCGCGATCTCCTCCTCCGGCTGGCCCTGTCTGCATTTCAAAAATCGCACGCCTGTGTTGATTCACATTTTTCAAAGCCTCTGCTTTTTGTTAGCGAGTATAAGCATTCTTGTTTATATCCAGAGTGTAACAAGCCACCCAGATCATGTCCACCTTACATAGGAGAGTTCTAACACCATTTGACAAACCCTGCTGCTGTGCCATCTGGACATGAACAGAACATGATCAGTGCAGGTCTCTGTTGCCGATTTCCTTCAAATACATAGGACATTGTTGTAGATTCCTGCACCAAGAACACCTAGCAGGTGACTTTTAAAGTCACTTGTTAACTATCCTTAAATCAATAAATGTCTTAAAGGGATTCTGTAACCTCTTTTTACACTATAGAAATGCGTACATGCGCTAGATCGCCGCTAGCATGTCTGCAATATACCTGCCCCATATCTCTGAGTGGTTTTATTGAGTGTAAAAAAATATATATGTAAATCAGCCTGGGCTGGGCTCCTTACCAGGCTGATTTGTGTAATATATATAAAATCATTTTTTACACTCAATAAAACCACTCAGAGACATGGGACAGGTATATTGCGGACAGGCTAGCGGCGATCTAGCCGTGCATGTCCGCATCTCTATAGTTTAAAAAGAGGTGACAGAATCCCTTTAATCTCTGTGCACATGTGTGTCTTGGTTTCTGTCAAAAATAAAAACGCTGCAGTGCTATATTCATCATACAATGAACAGCGGGGGTGACGATTGGAACCACTGACTTATCATTGGGTTTCACTATGGAATCTGTTATTTTGAAGGGAAAATAATGCTGGATACAGTGCTCTTCTTCCTATCAAAAACTACTAAACCAATGTTGAAGGCTCCTGACAAATAAGGTGTGTACATACCCAAAAAGGATATTCCTATCATGGCACCTGAGGGGTCATCTGCCAAATAAGAATATACCAATATTATTAAAGGGACCTAGTGGGTGGGGGAAGGAGGACTATTATAGATTTAGCAGTGTTGTGACATACATACTTTGTATAATTGTTCCCTAACCTTAAAAAAAAAAAAAACTAAAAAAAAACTTCTCAACTATTGCGTTTAATGACTACCTGTTATTTATGCATCTTCCTATGTCACATATGATTAACAATATTAGGTTTCATGGGCACAGAGCCATTGCACTAAGCTACTTGAATGCCACATGTGTGGTCCTATTTGTTCTGTCGTATTTGCACATTTGTGGTTTAATATAACAAGGAATGGGTGGAGATAATAATCTTTAATTAACATGGATTACAAATAGAGCATTACTAACACAGTGGGAGCAAATACATCACTGTGGGAAGACAATACACAAAATTAAGCAATCTTTGTGTCGTCTCCCCTGTAGCAGTGGCATAGTGTAATTACAAGTACTCATTCCATTTGAGTGAAAGGAGTTTGCACTTGTAATGACACTGCACTTCCGGGACAACAGGCAGTGTACTGAAGAGGAAGTAGCACTCACATGGAGTTCTGCCTCTTCTTCAAACAGCTGATCGGCGGTAGTGCCGGGTGTCGGACCCCTACCAATCAGTTATTAATGACCTATCCTGAGAATAGGTCATCCATACAAACAGGCTGCACAAACCCTTTAAGACTGATATTAGACAAAAATCCCAGGTACTAATATAAACTCTAGCTATGTAAAAAAAAAAAAAGAACAATGATACCTTTTTCTTCATTGATGCTATTCTGTTTCAATTTGAAATGCAAAGGGTAAAACATAAAAAAATGTTCCTTATATTCTGTCTAAATTGTTGTGCAAGTGTTTATTTCATCTCCCCTTCTTCCCACCATGTATGTTTTAAAAAGTACTTGGATTAAAAAAAAAATAAAAAAAAATTGCATAATGACTGCTTTTGTGCACAATCATAACAGTGAAGGAACAGGTGCTTTTTGGACTTCCCTAAAGTCTCTTTCAGCTATACTATTCCCTGTTTCAGCTGCAAAGCTAGATGCATTTCTCTCAGAAGCAATGGGTGTCTCCCTTCTGCCGGTACTGTATGCCGTGACCTCACTTCCCTTACTTTCCACTATGTTTATTTTCTTCAAGGAGGCTACGAAAGCTGATAAGTAGGCATGAATCACTCTTACAGAAAAGCAGAAAGCTCCTGTGATGTTCAGAATCTGTGTAAATGCACACACACACACACACTTCCTCTCAGCTGTCTTCCGATTCTCTGTTACCAGGGATGGATCTTTTCTGACAGCAGGAAGTAGACTGGACTGAGGCCCCTAGTGATCATGACTTTACAGATTTTTTTTTTTTTTTTAAGGTGGATGCAGGCACATTTTTAAATGAAGGGAGTTAGAAGTGAGCTAGCCACATCATTCTGTATTAGATAAAATGAAATTGTTTAAAAAGTACAGTGAACACCATTGAAAGTCAATGGAGAACAGATCCATTTTCTATTGTGCCAGATTGGGTCAGTTTGGCTCAGTTACATCAGACGGACAAAGCGGAATGGAGACTGAACTGAGCGGATCCTTTTCCATTCAGAATGCATTAAAAGGCAAACTGATCCGTTTTGGACCGCTTGTGAGAGCCCTGAACGGATCTCACAAACGGAAAGTCAAAACGCGAGTGTGAAAGTAGACTAAGGCTGCTTTGTTGAGTAGAAAAAGACCACTACTAATTTGACTGCAAATAATGCCAAGCTAAAACAAACCACACCCCTTTACTTAAGCCTCACCCTTCCAACAACCAGCTGAAACACAGAGAGAACCAAGGTGTTCAAGGTCCCAACTACTTCATAAAATTTCTACAAAAGTGCTTGTTCCTGAAGCATGCAGAAACCAAAGCAGAATGACAACTGTTCAAGATTTCGTTTTTTGTTCTTATTTTATCCTATTCATTTATGTTCCTTTAACACACACTGTTGAACAATCTAAAAAACCTCCAGACATCTTCTTCTTTAAGACCAGATCATTTACTATATTAGAATAACTGCTGAGCATTGCGGTGTAGCATGATGTTTTAAAAGATAAGCAGAGATTAATAATAACTTATGTTTTTGTTGCTTTTTGCAGCCCCCCTATAGGGAATGTCAGAAACAGAATGTTCTAATGTCAGTGTTAAATAGTCGTGTTATACAGGAATAGATAGAGATCAGAGCTCAGGCGTACACTTAATTGGTTCCTGGCGTGTCACCCTGAAAGCTTCATGGCCTAGTTTTACAATGCTGTTACCTAAATCTATAACTTGTGTTCCAGGATACAGTACTGAAACGTCCCAGTAATGCATTCACTGTATGATAAAGCCCATTGTATATAGGTTAACAGGTAAGAATGTGTGGGGAATCAGATGCTTGAACAGTTTAGCCAGTGGGATACATAGAACAGAGGTGTCCCTGTTATAGTGCTAGGATTTGCCATCCAGGACAGAAGGGTTTGGTTTGTTTCCTCCTTTACATCTTTCCTCTAAGCTTTGGGCCATAATGCAAACCTTTAAGAACTCTGTGTTCAACCCAACAGCTCTATGCATGTCTTAGGCTTTCTGTGTGCAAGTCATCTACTCTGCATGAAGGATCATATCTTTCAAAAACATCTAAGAATGCATTGTCCTTCTAATTAGCTGCTACGACCGGAACACTTAGTACAAAGTTTTTCTCAAAACTAAACAAAAAAGTTGTTAATTTTGAAGTTGCTAATTCAGTGAAAGCTTCGTGCACTGCTGGGTAGGAAAATCTCATGGCGATATTTCCTATTTACTAGGAACCTTTGTGCAGGACCATGGGGGATGCTTACTGACAGGATATCCTGACCCCCATGATTATTGTTATGTTTTACAGATCCACGCTGGGAACTTCATTTAATTTCTTTTAGATTGCTATGATTTTGGGCAAAATTTTGTTTAAAGGGACATAAAGTATGTGTAAGGGAGAAAGGATGCAAATAGCAGCATTGCTATACTATGTTCAGAGAAAGCGGGAGATGCTACAAGTCAAAAACCTATAGATCAGGAAAGGCCAACCTGAGGCTCTCCAGCTGTTGCAAAACTACAACTCCCGTCATGCCCGGACAGTCTACAGCTATCAGACTACAGCAGGGCATGGTGGGAGTTGTAGTTTTACAACAGCTGGAGAGCCGCAAGTTGGCAATGCCTGCTTTAGATCCTCCATGCTTTATAAGTGTAGTCTGTTTGATGATCAATAGAACAGATAGTGGTTAAACTTTGCATGCAATAATCCTCTACATAAGGAATGTCAAACTCGTGGCGCTCCAGATGTTGCAAAACTACAACGTACATGATGTCCTGACAGCCTATAGCTGGAAGTTGTAGTTTTGCAACAGCTGGAGGACCACGAGTTTGAGATCCCTACTCTACATGGATCCACTTGAACTGTTTCACTGCACATTGTAGGGTTTTAATTGCGGGTAACCAAAGTGATGTCCTCGGACTGCATAGCTACTACTATGAGATGATGCTAGCAAGTTAGAAAAGTGAAGCTATGTTATCTGCCTCAATTTTTATCATAAAAGTGTTACCTTTCATTGTAAGCTTGCCATTTTCTGACAATAGACTCCCAATAGGCACAGAAAACCCCTGATGTTGATCTATGTATGAAGGCTATGTAGTTAGTATTTTTTTTGCTAGCATCACACAGGCCATACATTTCACTACATGACCAGGGCAACATCTACATGTAGTTTGCATGTTCTGTTGGGTTAAATTTCCATTATGTAATCTCATTTCCTCTACAATATAAATAAAATAACTAACTTCCTATAAAATTGGCCTTTTGTGTCTGTGGAACTGAGATATGGAATTTTCATGTCAGAAGCGAGCTGCACCGGGTGCATCCTCTGTCAGGGCTATCAAATAATGACTAATACATAAACCTTATGAAGTATACTAGAGAAAAATGAAAAGGGAGACAAAAAAATGACTATGCAAAACCAGTGCCAGTTTATTAGACTTTCAGTTTCAGGATTAATAGATGCTGGATTAGGGATGTTTAACGTAATTAAATATCATTACCATATTATTACTTGTAACTTGAGGTTTACACTAAAGGAAAGAAAATCTTTTTGTTTAAGAGGTTCGAAGGACAATAAAATGATTGTAGAATGTGCAATATTCATGTCAGATATATAATTTCCATGTCAGAAGTGATTTGCACCGTATGCTTCCTCTGTCAGGGCTATAAAATAATGACCAAGCCTTCTGAAGTTTACAGTCATCATTTTATTAGAGTATTGTTGACTGAACCCACCAAGAACGGTGGGTTTGGCCAATACTGTAATGTGTGTGGGGAGCTTCTTACCCTCCCCTGACAAATGATGTGGGGGAAGAGAAGGATTGGCAAATTAAATAGTTTCGCCTGATCCTTTTGTGGATGTGTATGGGGAAGTCAGTAGAGAGTTGGGATAAATAGCTGTAGGCCAAACATTTGTTCGGCCGACAGCTATTGAATGTGTAAAGGAGGTTTTATTTTCAACTCTATTGACCTGCAGGAGGTCTAGATAAAGCAAGACTGCAACAGCATACATTATAGTTAGGGTGCTCCATGCAGCTACCCTGCCACTTCCTGATCTCTAGGGGAAGGGCTATCCTCTATCACTTCTTGGACACTGTACTAGTCTGTTGACACATATAGGTCCATTCAGGCAGACTACACACATTTGATAGCCTGCAGGACAGTAATTGGCCAAGCTGCCAATACACATGCATGTGTTCTTATCAGGGAGAGGACAGTAAGCCACTGCTAGATACATCTAGTGGCTTGAGAACAAAGGGAGCTGGCATGTTGAAAGCTAATTTCCAATCTGCCAGTCTCTGGACAACCCCACCACACCTATCCTGCCAATGACAGCACGATAGGTCTCCATGTACCACCACTACAGGCTATAGCTACTAGAGATGGGTTGTTGATCCAGGGAGTAATTCTGATTGGCCGATTGGAGTCGGGAAGGAATTTCTCACAGTTTTTTTGCCTTCCTCTGGATCAACTTGCAGGATAACAGGCTGAACTGGATGGACAGATGTCTTTTTTCAGCCTTATAAACTATGTTACTAAACTATGCTACCTCCCACTGAAAAAGAACTGGTCTGTGCCAGCTTCTTTTCGCACTCAGGACCTACTGTGTCCAGAAGGTAATAGTGCAGTTCTCCATCTGCCGCCATTTTCAAGAGAGGAGCAACTGGGCTATCTGAAGAAAGGACTTGAATGGGAGAAGGGACATAAAAGAAGTCACTGCAAAATGTCTGAAGAGTATATATTAAAAATAGTTTTACATGAAGTTTTTTAACTTGCAATTTATTAATGTAAACCTCTGTTGTTTCTATGCTTAGCTGGCACGCGAGTCCTACTTACGGATTCACTTAGTTACACAGAGTTAGCTGTCAATCACCGAGTAGGATCGCCCACATGACTCCTAAGCATAGAAAGAGCAGAGGTTTAGAAATTGAAAGTTTTACTGAACGACTGCCCATTAAAGTATATATAAATCTGCTCAGATCTTCCTGCCTGGAGATTGGATTGAATTTCATAAGAAGCAGACTGAAACATTTTACTTCCTAGTTCTGTGTCTGTGTAGGGGGAGAGGGGGAGCAGCAAGTTAGAGCAAAAAAAAAAATCATAGTCAGTTACTGTCTGATACTGTCATGTATCTCCCTGGGCGCCTTACAGTGGTCCCAAGGGGAAATACAGGAACTTTTCTTCAAGTTACAGTTAGGTGACAGTTCCCTTTAAGGGAGTTGTCCGGTAATAATTATTTTTTTATCAAGTGCCCGCAGCATACCCTCTAAAACAGAAGATTCATACTTACCAGCTCCACAAAACTCAGCTCCCCCACACTGACTCTGCTGTTTCTATCTGCTGCCCCCTGCGCTGCTTAAATCCAGCCATGGGCAAGGTCAAATGCATCATTCCAGCCAATGACTAGTCCTGTGGCCACAAGGAGCACATCGCCACTGAAGCCAGTCACTGGCTGTAGTGGTACATATGACCATATCCATGGCAGCCTGATGCATACAGCGTTGGGACTAGATGGAGACAGCGGGGGCAGCGAGGAGCAGGTAAATATGAATCTTATGTTTTAGGGGGCATGCTGTGGAAAAACGTTATTACTAGAATACCCCTTTAACTATGATTCATTTTAACTGCCCTAATTCTCATACAGTACTTACAACCTTTAAAAAAAAATCATCTGAAGACTTGTAATGAATGCCACTCTAATTAAATACATGAGACATTCCCTCTAAGATCCCCAGTCTTGAGAAATTCTGCCTTTGAGAAGAATCTCTGCCTTTGTCTGTTTTATCTGAGCCATTTCGAGTGCCAGGAACCATGCCTCACCTCGCGCCATTAAATGTTACAGTCAGATATTGATTGGCTGTCATCTCCAGCGCACTGTTTCTCACACAATTGTCTATTTATTTAATCTACAATGGAGATAATGTCTTAACTGGTGAAAAAAGAAAAAAAAAATATATATTAAAAAATAACATTACTCCATCATTTTAATGACGTTAGGTCATTGTGCCAAATAGATTACAATCTTGGGCTTTTTTTTGGATAAAATCCCTCGTCTACAATTATCTTCAGTATTGCTTTGGGGAATGTAATATGTTTGACAGGATTTGAGATTTTTTTTCATGCTTTGCTGCATGTTGCGAAGTACTTATAAACATAAGCAAATAAAGAAAAAAACTGGAGAAAAAAAAATTCCCCTTGGTTTACAGAACGCCAGCTGTTAGGGCCGTTTCACACGAGCGGATGCCGTGCGTGGCATCCGCTCCGTGAAAGAGTGCCAAGACCCGCTGCAGACTGCAGAGGCACGGAGTATTAACATGACTGTTAATGCTCCGTGCCTCTCTGTGATCGCTTTACTACGAAATCACAGTTGTCACTGTGATTTCGTAGGAAAGAGATCACAGAGAGGCACGGAGCATTAACAGTCATGTTAATACTCCGTGCCTCTGCAGTCTGCAGCGGGTCTTGGCACTCTTTCACGGAGCGGATGCCACGCACGGCATCCGCTCGTGTGAAACGGCCCTTATACAGAAGGTTCATAATGGAACATGGCAAAAGCAGGTAGACAACCCAGAGAAAACGTGGCGGCGTTAATGGGGCTGGTTTGAAGCATTTTTGTCTTTTGCCTACCACGTCAGTTTTGTTTGAACATACCTACAGATATGGTAAAAGTTTTAATGGCAACAACATGTATTCAGGTCAAAAGGGAAAAACATTGTGTAAGCAAAGCGTAGATTAAAACCACATGTCGTGTAAGCTAACGGGAAAAAGGGGCTTTTTTTGTACAACATAAGAACATGGTTTTGAATGAAAGTTAAAAAAATATTTTCTTTTATAATTTTTCCTATTTTGAAAGAATACAATGAAGAAAAATATTTTTGCCCACAAAAAAATAGCTTTTGAAAGGTCATTCTTAAAGGTCTTTTAATACTATGTTATTAATAAACTTTAAATATAACTAACATTTGGGAATAAAAACTTTTTTATATATTTAATTTACATTGTTTAACATTTTCAATATTGCATAAAAAGTGTATTAGGTTATGGTATTTTTTTATACTCTTTTATTCCTATATTTTTTATATAGTATATTTTGAAAATGCCACCAGGCAGTTTACATTCATCAGCGTCTTCATGCAATTTTGCATCAAAGTACGCCTCTTTCCTGTACTGCGCCTGTGGCGGATACTGAAGCGCAAGGCATAGTGCAAGACTTTATGAGAAGTCAGGGCCTGGTGTGATCATGTCTACACTGCCTGGCCCTGCTAATCAAAGTGCAGAGGGTGTGGCAGTTGCAGAGCCTTTAGGTGTAATGACTACGCCCCTGTTGCTTGTAGAAGTCATTTACATATTTTAAAACTTTTTCTAAGCAATACGGCCACATATGAACATGGGACCAACACAGATGCCTTCAGCTGCCAAGTGCACATGTAACAGCTCAGCCAGTTTCATAGGTACAAATCTGCCCTTTAATGTCACTATGTCTGCATTCATATATCAGCACATAATTACCACAACTGATTAGGTAACAAATCTCCATTATCCGGATAAAGCATTGAGTTATCTTCTCAACCTTCAATAGAAAAAAAAAAATATATAGATCCTATCTGATTGTTTAGAGACGTGATAGCATAAAGAAAAGTATTCCTCTCTAGGGTCACTGGAAAACTGTACAGGGGTGAGACATGACAGTGTCAGACAGTGACAGAATATGATTTTTCTTTTTGCTCTCTCTTTCTGCTCCTCCGTTTCCCCTTCCCAGACACAGAACCAGGAAGTAAAACATTTACACTACTTCTAAAAGAGGACCTGTTACTGTGAAATTTAGTGTGACCTGCAGAGCAGAAAGAGTTGAGCAGGTTGATATATAGTTTTGTGGGAAAATATTTATTTAAATCTCTGTTAGTTCTGAGTTCCATTGTACTCAGGGCCATATTTTAAGTGATTGATAGCATTCTCTGTGTAAGCGTGTATGTGGAGTGAGCTGTCAGTCACTGAAAAGATGACTGTGTACAACTGAGCTCAGAAAGAGCACAGCTATAAATGTATAAATTGCAAGTTCTGCTGAATCTTTTCCCACAGAACTATTTAACAAGTTCATCAGCTTCACCTACTCTACAACATGCTGCCTGCAGATTGCACTCCATTTTCACGCTGACGGGTTCTCTTGACCCTGGGTTCACACCTGAGCGCTTCTCAAACGCGCGTTTTACACGCGTTTTTGTCGCGCGTTCTTATGCACGTTTTTTGTAATAGTAAACGCGCGTTTGACGCGCGTTTGTGTCATTGACTGCAGTGTCTTATGGCCACAAACGCGCGTCAAAACGCCCCAAAGAAGCTCAAGTACTTGTTTGAGCGTCGGGCGTTTTACAGCGCGTTCGTACGCGCTGTAAAACGCCCAGGTGTGAACCATTCCCATAGGGAAGCATTGGATTTCATGTCTTGAGCGTTTTACAGCGCGTTTGAACGCGCTGTAAAACGCTCAGGTGTGAACCCAGGGTTAAAGGGGTTGTCCAGCCACTACATATTGATGACCTGTCCTAAGGATAGGTCATCAATATCTGTTCAGTGGGGGTCTGACTCCTGGGAGGATGCACAGTGTAATCGTGAAGAGCTGATCATGGGTGTCAAACCTCCACCAATCAGATATTGATGACCTATCCTGAGGACAACCTTTAACCTTAAACAAATGCTTTTCCCTGAATATTACAGCCAGAGCTTTGATCCTGGTTTCAAGGTAAGCTTTAGATGTTCTGTTCAAGCCAAGGCAATCCTAATCAGTGCACAAGTTACTGTGTAGACCTGTCTTTTATAAATTGTAGCTAGTAGTCTTTTCAAAAGTTGCATTCAAAGAGTTGAGTACAGATGACAAGAGGAAATTCCCAAAATCATAATGCGCTGCACCAATGTACTGTGAATTATGTTCTAGAATCTCCTTTTATCCAGTCATCGCAGAATGAACTATGCAAGCTATGTGCCCTTTTAGCCTTCCTGTAAATGAGCAGGAATCCAACAATGACAGTTCATTTATCTGGAGTCTGTGATAGAAGTCATTCCGGCTTTAAATCAAAGTTTAAAACATAAAATTTCAGTTGGGCCATAAAAAATGTAAATATAAAATATAAAATGAAACAAGCATTTCACTATTAAATATAAAAAATATTAAATCAACAACAAAAAAAAGCTAAAATATGTTTTATGTGGGCAACCCGGTCTAATTCAAGCCCTGCCGTTGGCTCCCACAGTTGAAACTCCTGTAGGGTATCATGCCCACTTACCACTCATGCAGTATGAATATCATCAGCTTTTTTAAATCTAAAGATGGATTTAGACGGTGCAATAATCAGCCAGATTATTGAAAACGAACACTCATTCCCGACAATCTGCCCATGTAAACGTGCCGCAGATCACCCAATGATGCAGACACCTAAATTATAATTTCTGGGCAGCAGATTGTGCATTCTAAACAGCAATCTGCTGCCCAGAAACAATGCAGCTGTATGAGGATGAGCGATTACAATAATGATAAATCCTGTGGAGGTGATCGCTGCATGGAAATGAGGTGGTCTCCTTAAAGGGGTTGTCCAGGTTCAGAGCTGAACCTGGACATCCCTCCATTTTCACCCCGGCAGCCCCCCTGACATGAGCATCGGAGCAGTTCATGCTCCGATGCTCTCCTTTGCCCTGCGCTAAATCGCGCAGGGCAAAGGCATTTTTCTGAGTTCCGGTGACATACCGGGCTCTCTATGGGGCTGACAGGCAGCCCGGTGACGTCACCGGCACTGATGGGCGGGATTTGGCTCTGCCCTAGCCAGTAAAACGGCTAGGGCAGAGCTAAAGCCCGCCCCTCAGAGCCGGTGACGTCACCGAACACACTGCTGGGCGGAAGTTACCGCCCGGCAGTGTGTTATTGAAAACACAAGAGCCTGTGCCCTGCGCGATCTAGCGCAGGGCACGGGAGCGCATCGGAGCATGAGATGCTCCGATGCTAGGCTCAGGGGGGCTGCCGGGGTGAAAATAAGGGTATGTCCGGGTTCAGCTCTGAACCCGGACAACCCCTTTAACTGAGTGAGCAGCCGACTGTGGGGAAGTAACGCTTTCTTCCTAACAATCAGCTTCTCATTGCCCTGTCTAAATGCACCTGTAGGGTCCATTCACCCTGACAATTTTGCAGAACAGATGTGGACCCATTAATTTCAACGGGGCAGCAAAAGTAGTTCCATTCTGCAGCTCCGCAAAAATATAGAGCATGTCATTCTTGTCCACAGTCTCTGACAAGAATAGGCATTTTGTATATAGCGCGGCCATGTGCGGTCCGCAACATGCAGAACGCACACGGGTAGTATCCGTGTTTGGGGATCTGCAATTTGCATACCGCAAAACACTTATGGTCATGTGAATTAATCTGTTTTTATTTATTTTTTTATGTTGTTTTTTGATAAGTTGATTTCATACAAAAAAAAATAATTGTGGGTCATTCCAATCTTCATTTGAAAAGTTTTATGGCTTTTCAAAATCATATTTAGCAACTCAAAAAGGTAAAAAAAATATATAACTTTAGACACACTTACATGTGTTACTGAAGATAGGGGGTCACTGGGCCAAGTCCTATTTATCAGACGAAGCAACTGCTTAGCAGGCAGACATAAAGAAGTTGTGTTTTCTAGCACTGTAAAAGAACATAGGTAAAAGTTAGGTTATTTGTGGTAGTATTAAAAAAAAAAGTAAAATAAATTCACACTGTTTTTGCATACTGCCCCTATTTGGACCTATGTGTATCTATAGTTACATACTACAAAAAAGCCCTGTGTGGTTGAGTCCCACAGTCGTGCTAGTCCATTCTATATTTTAATGATCTACAGACAGTAAAAGAAGAGGCAGAAGGAAGGGGGTAACATTAGGTAGGTTTGTAGTCTGTTACCATGGAGACACATAGAACTGCATAGAAAACTGCATAAAAAAACAACAAAAAACATCTGTACCTGAAACTAGTGTTTGTCAATTCACCAAGTGTGGTGCCAAATTTTGAAGACACATCAGCATTGCTACATCTGTACATAAGTGTATATTAAATATTCATTAGTGTCAGTGTTATTTTATAGGGTCCTCAGGAGAGTCATGCTGCATCCTGCAATTTGTGATCTTCAAGAAAATGGGCACAGCAAAAAGAAAAAAAAAAAGCCCAAACAATCCCATTTATCAGAAGACTAAACACGCCATATTTTACTTGTACGTATGCCAGCTCTTGTTTTTCTTCTAAGGAACTATTATCACATTGTCCGCCTCAGCCAAAATCAACAAATTAGGGACATATTTGAGACCTTAAGGCTTATTAAACCATGAAAAGGAAGCTAAGTATACATTAAGGGCCATTTTGACATGCTATGAAAAGCTCTCACAGAGGAGTACACCACTCATGATTCAGAATGTGAAATGTGAGTAATTAAATACTTTAATACTGAACATTACAATGCATTCTAATCCCTTAAAGGGACTGTCTAGTCTAGAACGGTTTTTATATACCCTTTTAGGGAATTTTGAGCTATTAGAGGAGGTTCCTCTGTTCAAGGTCCCCGATTCCTGACAATAAACTAATCAGAAGGTCTTCCACTGCTTGAACCCTCAGAAAACAGCTCTCTGAAGGAACCTGGACTTAACTGTTTAATTCTCCTATAGCACCACCACATAATAAATTAAGTATTACACAGTGCCTATTGATATTATACACTCTGGATAATTCTGGCTAAGGTTTTGAATGGGGTACCCTCTTTTTTTAAAACTCGGATAGAACTCAATAACAGGGTATTTGAAACAGGGTTTTGTAAGCTAGAGAACTCCTTAAATCAACATGTGACCCATCCCGTAATAACTCCATGTAGGACTATATCAGCAAACAGACATCTGTGGAATAAGGCAAGCAGACAGATCATTAGGACATTCTTAGGTCAAGGCCACATCTTGTATATCGCCAGATTCTAGGGCCAAATAAGAGTGTAGTACAAGAAATTGGGCATATAGGGGGATGATCAAGTTTTCTGGATTTTGAAGTTCTTATAAAATCTCAATAACACATTGGGAGAGCCTTATGAGAGAGTAAGGTTCTTTATGAGATCGCAACTGTCCATCCGTCTATGACTAACGTACTGTAAGTAAATGACAAAAATCATTAAATCTGTGGCCAATCAGATCATATAAAGCAGAAGTTTTACAAACAAGGCATCCAAAAACAGGATCAAACAGACAGGGCCGGTGCAAGGATTTTTGCCAACACAAGCGAAGCTACATTTTAGCGCCCCCCCCCCCCTTTCCCGCGCCCCATCCATGATCACATCATTAACCCCCGCCCAGACGGCCCTGGCCCCATCCTGATCACATCATTACCCCCTATTGACAATAGGGGGTAATGATGTGATCATGGATGGGGCCGGGGCCAGGGCCGACCGGGCGGGAGGGGTGGGAATGATGTGCCATGGGGGGGGAGAAATGTGACACACAATAGGCTATTGTGTCACATTTCTCCCCCCCCATGGCACTTAATCCCCCCCCTGACGGACGGCTCTGGCCCCATCCATGATCACATCATTACCCCCTATTGTGTCACATTTTACCCCCCCATGGAACATCATTCCCCCCCCCCCGGCCGACCCTTCCTGGCGGCCTGGCCCCATTCCCATGTCACATACAGTGGCATACTCAGAGTACAGACATTTACATTGTCCCCCCTGCCCTCCCTCCATCATGTCACGGTCACACAAACTAGCGCCAGAGCAGAGGCGCTCAGGCTTAGCATGGCATCAATGATGTGTTTAAAAAAATTAATTACAAAACAACAATAATTAATATTAGGGGGGGGGGGCGGGGTGTGTGACCCCCCCAATATTAATGATTGTTTTGTAATTAATTTTTTTAAACACATCATTGATGCCATGCTAAGCCTGAGCGCCTCTGCTCTGGCGCTAGTCAGTGTGTGCGCTAGCCTAGCGCTTTTTGCTCATGGGCGCTCATCTCATCATTTTGAATTAATTTTAAACTGGTGTGACTCTTTATAAAATAGCATTAAAAATTCAATTCAGACCTACGCCTACCCTAACAAGTCCTGACCTGTCCTGTCCTGACCACGTCTCCTGCTGCTGCTGGCTGCCAGAGGGCCAGAGGGCCAGTGTGCGTCTGAATCATCTGCTCTCATCTTACTGGCGGGCGCGGCTGCCTGTGTCTGACTCAGACACAATCAGTTAGCTCGAGCCTCGCCTATGGTACCTGCGCTACCCGCCGCCGCCGTGCCGCTCTCACACCAGTCACGCCCCCTCTGCAGGTGACTGTGTTGTGTACTGTTGCCCTGACTACGATGAGCGCCGCCGGCCGACGCACGCAGGCTGGGGACGGGTGGTAATGTTGCCCTGACTATGACGAGCGCCGCGGCTGCCGGCCGGCACACGCAGGCTGGGGGCGGGCAGGTTCACTGACGGTGGCGGCGCTGCAGCACAAGCAAGTGCAAAAAAAAAAAAAAAAAAAAAAAACGGCATTCATTCATTCTTCCGTTCTTCCGCCCTGCGCAGGGCGCGCCCTAAGGCAGCCGCTTGGTCTGCCTTATGGTAGCGCCGGCCCTGCAAACAGATAACTGCTTTAGCATACACTGCAGCTCTTACAAGAGATGAATACAGTAACAAACACTGGCTAGACAAGTTCCTGGGTGCTCTATCAGCCATGAAAGTTGCATGCTCAGACGCGATATAGCTCTTTGTTTTTACACATCTTGCCTTCATGCCTGAATGATTGTTTATGGGCATTCATATCTTTGCATGTGAAGGCTGGCCGTGATCATTGGCTTAGTTTCATTTTTCACAAAAGAAACCACCACAACTGAAACAAGGACCATGACAGTGTGAGTCGGGGAAACAGCTCTCCTTGTCTGAACACGGTTTGTGTGATCAAATTAAATGTTCTGGACTGACATTCTGCTGTTTGGCCACAAGATGCCGCTGTTTTCTAAACACAGCTACAGACTGCACATATATCACTATATTCATGAGAGAGGTGGGGTTTACACAGAGTCTGGAGAGAAGAGAAGGAGAGAGCAGCCATCTTAGAGGGAGGTGAAACTAAGGCTGTGTGAGCAGAGAATCTGACTGCATCCAGGTGTGAGAGCATCCCACAGTGACCAGAGCTGCAGCTAAGTGAAGCCGATCGTGTCCAAGATCCTGATCCAGAGGAAGGAAGATTGCTGCCAGGAACGCTGATGAGAGCAGAGGAACAAAGCAACATACACTGTGGTACCGCATCCTTGTTGGAGAGACATTTGTTCTGTTCAGAGTCACCAGCGGATGCAAAGCAGACCGGGGTCGGTAAGATTGTGCACGCACCTCATCACCATGTTGGCGCCTAGAGACTGAGACTAGGCCTGTAGTTAATTAGTTAGGGTTTCTGTTTGTGTCAGGTCACAAGTGTTACTACTGTTCATTTCAAGGACCCCATAACTTAAAGTGACATTTTACATTGGAGAGCTGATCAAATTCTCACAGACTCAAACCAGGCTGGCATTTTCTTGCTCAGGGGGAATACTCAGGCACGTGCTACAGGACCAGTTATGGGAGGGGGAATACTGTAGAACTTGGTAAGATTGTAAGCTGTTGTGCTGCACTTCAGGATAGCCCGTAACACACACCCATACAGTGGTTCTTGTTTTTAGAGTAATAACAGGTAAGGTGTGGCAGTTTAGTTGTGCCTGCCAGTAGGTAAATTACTGCACTTTCCTCCATCTATCAGAGGGCGCCATGCTGTGCAGCACAAGGGTCTCAGCCTTCGGGCTGGATGTATGTAAATCTATTGTATGTTACCAGTATTTGTGGTTGTATTTATTGCCACATTTAAGTAAAATTCTGTTTTGGCAAAAGCTGGTATTGGGGTTGTTTTCCTCGTTCGCGACTTAACTGTATCCTGGGGGGCCCACCCCGGTACACGGCTTACAACAGTGCATGACACAAGATATGCAACCTTTGAAAAACAACAGGTTAAATATTTTAGAAATTTGTCCTGCAATAATTGGAAGAACATTAACCTTGATTCTGTCAAACAGTACTCCAATCAGCAGACTAGGCAGCCATACCTTCAAAAAGTTCCAAATTAGGTGGTGTAATATTAATCCTAGAACCAATGTCTTATCATTCTGGTAGGCAGGCGCAGGTTGATCATAGACTCTACAGGGAAATTTCCGGGTGGGCCAATGCCCCAGGGGGACACCCAAGCCCTCCTCTCTGCCGCTGACGGGTACACAATAAGCTCTCAACAGTAATTAACACTGAGATTCAGGTACTCATGTACCCAGCCAGAGACCGCACATGCCCTCCTGAATTCAACTGCTGTGGTCCACACCTCACCCCTTAAGCCCCCTGCTTCTTAGATAACTGGAGAAGGAGGACAGAAGATGGTAGCTATTGATGGCCACCACAGAGGGCCAGCTTTTGGGCCAGTATATTGTGCTACACTGTGTTATTTGGTTCTGCTGGGATGGTATTTTGCACTATGGTATTGTTGACCCCGCCTACTTGTGTTGCCCACTCCTTCTGTTAATTTGGACTCACAAAATAGGGCCACTTTTAGTTTTTGTTTTTTATTCCATGGCCACTATAAGTTTCCAGTCCTCCCCTGCTGGTTGGTCTCCAGTTTCAGGGGTTTAACATAGCAGATTTATTATCTCCACTAGTTAGGCATATGAAAAATACAATAAAAAGATTTATTTGAATCTTAACTCATCCTAAAATCCATTATCCCCATTTTATATCCCTGGAAGGAAGAAGCACTATTAGAAGCCGTTTCTAGTTATTGATAAAATGGAATACCTGGTGGTCACTAATGATTTTCTTTCTAGAACAGAGTATATTGGTGGACAAAAACTGACTGTATCATGAGCCCCAGTTAATCTGGGAAAGGGCCCACTAGTCTTGGACCAGCTACAGAAAATTATTCTGATGGATTTGTCTTTCAAACCATACAATATAGATCATACAAATTTTTTCCAAAGTCAGCTCGAAATTGGGTTTTCTTATGCCAGAGTTCTCGGAACCAAGAGTCTGGGCCAACCGGAATATCTGGTAGTACTGTACTTGGCCAGTCAGACAGTAACCTTCGTTCAGCAACGTATCAGCGGCATCTCAGACATGTGACCAGGGGCGGACTGGCCATAGACCCTACAGGAAAACTTCCCAGTGAGCCAATATTCATGAGGCCGCCAGCCAGGTATTAAACAATCTAATGCTCAGTGAATGCTAGGAGCATCAGTTACTTAGGTACCTGGCTGGTAGCTGCAGGTGAGGTCAGCTGTATCACCATCCATAGAACAGTGATACAGTTGAATACTGCAGTGGAGATGGCAGTGTTTTGTCCTACACTGTGGTATTTGGTCCTGCTGGGACAGTATTTTGTACTGCACTGTGATATTGCTGGCTACCTGCCAACTTCTGTTGTCCCTGTCTAATTGTGTTGGCCCTGTCTACTTGTGTTGATTCATCTTTTGTCAATTTGGACCTGCCTACAGCATGGGGCCATGTTTAAGTTGGTTTTCCAGGGCCACCTTAAAGGGGTTGTCCCACTTCATTAAATAGGGTTACATTAAATCATTGCCCCCCCACTGAACATTTCTTCTAATACATATCATTAAAAAAAAACATAGCATTCAGCCTAAAAACGCTCCTTTCACTCCCCTTTGTTTGTGCTGGTATCCCATGGATACGGCCGCATCTCGCCGGCCGCATCCATGCCGCACCTGCGCACTTGTAACTATTGCAATCCTACAGCCGGCCTCTCACTCACACTGTGAGCGCGCACGTCGCATTAGTTCTGCGCATGCGCGTGCGCCCGATCATATCAATGTATTACTGTTTTCTTGTAGCAGGAGGGAGCGCACGGCGTCATAGCAACCGAGGACGAGCAACCCCCAGTATAATAAACATTGAGTGCGGCCCCCCCCCCCAGTATAATAAACATTGGTGGCGCAGTGGGAAGTGCCAATGAGGGTTAAAAAAAAAAAAAGAAAAAAAAAAAAATTAACTCACCTCCACCAATTGATCGCGCCGCTGCTGGTCTTCTGTTCTTGCTTCAGGACCTGTGGTGACGTCACTGAGCTAATCACATGGTCCATTACCATGGTGATGGATCATATGATGTACCATGTGATGACCACAGTGATGTCACCACAGGTCCTTTGACAGGTCCTAAAGAAAGAACAGGAGACCGGCAGCTGCACGATCAATTGGTGGAGGTGAGTTAATTTTTTATTTATTTTTTTAACCCTCATTGGCACTACCCACTGTGCCACCAATGTTTATTATACTGGGGGGCGCACTCAATGTTTATTATACTGGGGGGGGCGCACTCAATGTTTATTATACTGGGGGGGGGGGGCCTCACATACATTGTCAGCTCCAGAAGGATGACTCATCCACATGAACGAGCACGCAAGGACTGAGCTCTCAGGGTCATGAGGAGGCGTGGCCGGCCTTCACTCAACTGCCGGAGCCAAACCAGGAAGTTATCAGGACATCTACTGCTGGTAAGATTGAAAAAGCAAAGTGGGACAACCCCTTTAAGTTCCTAGTCAGTCCCTGCACGTGACCAATGTACAGTGATATGACTGGCCTAGAAAGAGGCCTAGGCGCTCAATGGAGCGCCGCAACCTCTTTAAACAGCTTGTCGGCGGGGGTCCCGGGAGTCAGCCCCCTACCAATGTGAGGTTGGTGACCTATCCTGAGGATAAGCCATCAATGTCAATTTCCCAGATAAACCCTTTTACTCCGCAAAATGACCGCCTGGACTTGATTTCTCTGTTTTAATGCCAAGTTGCAATGAAAACATCTGTTACATTTATTGGTATCATTTTCTGGCAAACAATACAATCTCTTTCACAACAATATATTTTATAAACTTTAAATCTTATTTGATTTTAGCTTTGCCAAATATAATTTAATTTTGAGGCTGCGATATTGATCCTTCTTTACTACTTGTTAAGAATATTTATTTGGGTGGTTCTAGTATAAAGACTTACTGGCGGGCCAGAATTGCCTAGAAAATTATATAGTAATGTATAGTAATAAAAGCCATAGAAACTATTGGATAAAAAGGGCCAAAAATCATTTATTCTAGAAAGTCCTACATAATGCTCTATAAAAAAAAAGTGCATTATTGATGACATACCCTTGATCCATTGAAACATTTTACTATATGCCCACACCCAAACAGTAATATTTGTCACACCCCTGCTTTCTAAAGCCATACGAACACTTCATTAAACTATAAAAGTCGACACCATCCACAGAAATTAGGCTAGGTTTTAGGAGAGAAAGGAGAGGAGACATCTTCAGGGCATTACGGGTCTTACTAGTTTTTGTTATCCCATCATTGTAATAGAAACGCTATGGGGGAATTCATCAAAGACTGGCACTATCCCTTGCGCCGCCGGAGAGCGTACTTCATTTATGACAAGGGGCATGTCTAGTCATAAATTAGGTGCATCCTCCAGCCAGGGGCGGACTGGGCCGGGGGGCAGGGAGGCAATTGCCCCCCAGGCCGCCCTAAATAAACGGCCGCTGGGCCGCCCGTCTGAAAAAAAAAAAAATAATATTTTTATTCTTCAGGGCCGCACCGCCGATCACCACAGGCGGCGCGGCCCTGGATGTAATTGCGCTGCGGCCGGGCTGTGGGGCAGGGGAGGGAGAGGCGTGTCCCTCCCCTGTTCTTCTGATGCCTGCAGCCTATCAGAGGCCGGCTCAGGAAGCGCGATGACGTCATTATCATCGCGACACCTGAGCCGGCAGCACACGCTGCTGATGGAGGTAAGTATTTTTTCTTCTTTTTTCTTCTTTGCGGAGATCTGGCACTATGGGGGGGGGGGGGCGGAGATCTGGCACTATGGGGGGGGGGGGAGATCTGGCACTATGGGGGGGGGAGATCTGGCACTATGGGGGGGGGGGGAGATCTGGCACTATGGGGTGCACTATAGGGGGAGCTGGCACTATGGGGGGCACTATAAGGGGAGCTGGCACTATGGGGGGGGACTATAGGGGGAGCTGGCACTATGGGGGGGGCTATAGGGGGAGCTGGCACTATGGGGGGGGCTATAGGGGGAGCTGGCACTATGGGGGGACTATAGGGGGAGCTGGCACTATGGGGGGCACTATAGGGGGAGCTGGCACTATGGGGGGCGCTGGCACTATGGGGGGGCACTATAGGGGGAGCTGGCACTGTGGGGGGGCACTATAGGGGGAGCTGGCACTATTGGGGGAGCTGGCACTATTGGGGGCATTTCTTACTGGCACATTATGCGGGGGCACCATGGGGGAGAGGAGCACTATGGGGGTAACTGGGGGCTCTAAAGGGGCTTTTTTTTAATTATTGGCGCATTCTGGGGGGCACTATAGGGGAGAGCAGCACTATGGTGCATCTGGTGCTACTATAGGGGCATTATTTGGGGGCACTATGGGGAAGTGGGGGCTCTAAAGGGGCCTTTTGTATTGGAACATTATGGGGGGCACTATGGCATTTGGTGGCACTAAGGGGGCATTTTTTACTGGCACATTATGGAAGGCACTATAGGGGAGAGCGGCACTATGGGGGAGTGGAGCACTATTGGGGCATATGGTGGCACTAAGAAGGGGCATTTTTTTACTGGTACATTGTGGGGGAGAGGAGCACTATAGGGGCATCTGCTGGGGGCACTAAGGGGAATTTTTTTACTGGCATATTATGGGGACACTATGGGGAAGGGGGAGAGGAGCAGTATGAGGGCATTTACTGGGGCACTATATAGGGGTATTTTATACTGGCATACATTATGGGGACATTAGCTCAACTGCGGGCACTAAGCGGGGGTATTTCATGTACTGTCATATTATAGGGAAAATTACTACTACTAGGGGGTATTATGGGGAGCTTTACTACTACTAGGGGCTATGAAGAACATGATTACTAGGGCACTATAGGGGCATTATTACTGCTAAGTGTGCTCTGGCAGAGAATTATTTCTATTGGTGGGATTTTGGGGAGCATTGTTACTTTGGGGGCACCCTGGCATAGTATCAGCTTAGCACAATTATTTTTGGGGGACATTATCTTTATACTATTAGTGTCTGGGCGCAGTTATTTTTTAGAGCGCTGTGTGCCAATAATTGTTTAAGGGGGCACTATCTGTGGGGTAGTAGTATTTCCAGGCGGACTGTTTCTGCAGTATAGTATTGGGGGCATAGCGGGTACAGTATTGGGGGCACTATCTGTGTGGCAGTTTGTATTTCCAGGGGGACTGTTTCTGCAGTATAGTATTGGGGGTGGCAGGAAACTAATGTCTGTTTCTCAATCTCTGCAGAGACGGGAGATGCTGAAGAATCATGGCGGTCTGGTCTGAATGGAGAAGATGAGGAAAGAGAACGTCTACAACAAAAGGTGACATCACTGGATGTAAGAGGTATGTGGTGCTATGTAGGAGAGGAGATGCTCCGGCTCCTCCTCCTGCCATTTGCAGAAGGAGGATTCAGAACTGGGTGAGGATGACGAAAGGGGGCAGCAGGCCACGGGCGGGTGGCAGATGGTGGGGGGAACCACAGGCCTTTAGCAGGATCAGGGTAGGGAGGAGAGCGGAGGAGCTTCCTGGCTGTAGCTTGTTATATAAGCAGGCAGTGCAGCCAGGACAGACCTCCCCTCTCCGTATGATGTGTAGAAACAGGCCGCAACTATAAAATGTCAGCTGTACAGTGTGTGTTGGGAGTGGCCTATTATATGTAGGAGGGGCTTTTAATGATGGGCGGGGCTAAAAATGGGCCACTTGACTAGATTTGCCCCCCAGGACTAAGGCTGCCAGTCCTCCCCTGCCTCCAGCAGTCGATGCACCTAGACTGAAATCTTCGGCAACTCTTAGGTGTCATACATGTCAGTCATCTTTTACGCCAGCCTTTTTTTATAAAGCTGGCACCACCCCCTCCTAATCCTCGTCATGCCCCCTTCTTGGAAAATGGCAATGGAGTTGTAAAAATGCCACTCGTGTAGCAAATATGAGGTTCCCAGATTTTATATGCCAGAAAACTGACGTAGGGGTAATGATAAATACACCTCTCTATCTTTTATAATGGGACAACAGATATAGCAAAATATTTTCAATTGTATTTCTTGTACAGGAATTTAGTCGCCTGCTTACGGTTTATTTGGAAGAACTCCCTAATCATGACTTCTACTGTAGTGATTTCCCACCCAGGAACTAGAGAAGCCTGGCATTGGGCATGAGGGTGCCAGCAAGATACTTTGCCTTGACTATAGGGCTAGGGCATCCAACTCTAAAAACTTTCAGGGAATGCTGGGGGTTATAGTATTGCAATGGTGGTAGATTCACAGGCTGCATATCATCCAATGGAGAATGCCACAGGATCTGTGTGAGAGAAACACTGTATATTTATATATGAAACTGGGAGGCATATGGAGGTACAGTTAGACTCCATAGACATCTGTGAGTGCTGTATTACAGTTACGTACAGCTCTGAGATTATACAAAGGCATACTACAGTCATGTGTTTAAAGTCTCAAAGTAAGGGTTTCTTAACATGTTCAATAGCAGTGCTCTGAGTCACAACATAGAACATGAAGAAGGTCACCGTCAAGGGGTCAAGTTCTGGACGGCTTCATTGTCAGCCATGTAATTGGAAGATCGAGGCCGTTTCTTGCTAGGCTCCATAACTTTATTATTATTATTATTATTTTTTTTTTTTTTTTCTGAATTCTGGCTTATAGCCACATGGCAATGAAATGGATCATAGCTAGGCCTTAACCACTCAAGTAACAAGATATTATTGCATTTTTCAGTTTGACCATTTGGTATAGTCACTGTAGAGCAATGTTTCTCAACCAGGGTTTTCAAGAACTCTGGGCTTCCTTTAGCTCTGATCAAGAGCTCTCCAGAACACAGAAAAACAAGACCCGTCACTTTTAGGGAAGGTAAACTGATCCCAGCCTAATGAAAGTTGCCTTACAAAGCCGTAACATACAGTTGCAAGAAAAAGTATGTGAACCCTTTGGAATGATATGGATTTCTGCACAAATTGGTCATAAAATGTGATCTGATCTTCATCTAAGTCACAACAATAAACAATCACAGTCTGCTTGAACTAATAACACACAAAGAATTAAATGTTACCATGTTTTTATTGAACACACCATGTAAACATTCACAGAAAAAGTATGTGAACAGTTGGATTTAATAACTGGCTGTACCTCCTTTGGCAGCAATAACTTCAACCGAACGTTCCCTGTAGTTGTAGATCAGACGTACACAACGGTCAGAAGTAATTCTTGACCATTCCTCTTTACAAAAAAGTTTCAGTTCAGCAATATTCTTGGGATGTCTGGTGTGAATCGCTTTCTTGAGGTTATGCCACAGCATCACAATCGGGTTGAGGTCAGGACTCTGACTGGGCCACTTCAGAAGGCGTATTTTCTTCTGTTTAAGCCATTCTGTTGTTGATTTACTTCTATGCTTTGGGTCGTTGTCCTGTTGCAACACCCATCTTCTGTTGAGCTTCAGCTGGTGGACAGATGGCCTTAAGTTCTCCTGCAAAATGTCTTGATAAACTTGGGAATTCATTTTTCCTTTGATGATAGCAATCCGTCCAGGCCCTGACGCAGCAAAGCAGCCACAAACCATGATGCCCCTACCACCATACTTCACAGTTGGGATGATGCTTTGATGTTGGTGTGCTGTGCCTCTTTTTCTCCACACATAGTGTTGTGTGTTTCTTCCAAACAACTCAACTTTGGTTTCATCTGTCCACAGAATATTTTGCCAGTACTGCTGTGGAACATCCAGGTGCTCTTGTGCAAACTGTAAACGTGCAGCAATGTTTTTTTGGACAGTAGTGGCTTCCTCTGTGGTATACTCCCATGAAATCCATTCTTGTTTAGTGTTTTACGTATCGTAGATTCGCTAACAGGGATGTTAGCATATGCCAGAGACATTTGTAAGTCTTTAGCTGACACTCTAGAATTCTTCTTCACCTCATTGAGCAGCATGCGCTGTGCTCTTGCAGTCATCTTTACAGGACGGCCACTTCTAGGGAGAGTATCAGCAGTGCTGAATTTTCTCCATTTATAATTTGTCTTACCGTGGACTGATGAACAGCAAGGCTTTTGGAGATACTTTTATAACCCTTTCCAGCTTTATGCAAGTCAACAATTCTTAATCATAGGTCTTCTGAGACCTCTTTTGTGCTAGGCATCATTAACATCAGGCAATGCTTCTTGTGAAAGGCAAACCCAGAACTGGTGTGTGTTTTTTATAGGGCAGGGCAGCTGTAACCAACACCTCCAATCTCATCTCATTGATTGGACTCCAGTTAGCTGACACCTCACTCCAATTAGCTCTTGGAGATGTCATTAGTCTAGGGGTTCACATACTTTTTCCACCTGCACTTTGAATGTTTACATGGTGTGTTCAATAAAAACATGGTAACATTTAATTATTTGTGTGTTATTAGTTTAAGCAGACTGTGATTGTCTATTGTTGTGACTTAGATGAAGATCAGATCACATTTTATGACCAATTTGTGGAGAAATCCATATCATTCCAAAGGGTTCACATACTTTTTCTTGTAACTGTATATAAGCCAAATTATAGCAAAGTATGAGAATGATAGAAAACCTGCATGAAGCATTGACGCAGGAATGCATTTTTTGGTTCTCCATTCTTGTCTATGGCAGTGTCTGGTATTGCAGCTGAGCTCCATTCACTTGAGTGGGGCCAAGGTGCACTTCGGGTACACACGTGTGATGGCTGTTTTTTTTTTTTACCTGTTGTCACACGGCCATTTTAGGAACAATTTCCATCTATGGGGCTATTCACAGGGACATTTTTTAATGGCCACTGAATAACAGATGTCCAAAAATAGGAAATGTTCTTTGACTGTTTTGATGGCCAGATGGATCCTATCGAAATAAATGGGCACTTTTTAAACAGCCATTAAAAATGGGTACACTTTGAAAAGAAACCATGGTTACACTATAAACCTGACGTTCCCAGAAATACCGGGGGTGGGGGAAAAGGGGACATTATATAGACTGAGGGCACACCAGGGGTGCATTATAGATACTGAGGACTCCAGAGAAGAGCATTATAACTACAGAAGACACTATTATATATTTATACTTGAGGCACTACTGAGGGTCATTATTTATACTGGGAGCACTATGGGGCATCAATGTATACTGAGGGCACAGTGGGAGAAAAAATATATACTGAGGGCACTGTGTGAGGGGCATTAATATATACTGAGGGCACTGCAGTGATTGTGGTTAAAAACAAACAATAATATTCATCCATTTTTAACGGCCATTAAAACCAGATACAAAACAGATCAAAAAGGCGTTAAAACAGATAGATGGCCAGGAAATGTACACACACATGGATGCAAAAAGACCATGAAAAACTGACAGTTTATCCATTTTTAACACCCGCCATGTGAATGTGCCCTTAGAAAAGACAAATTATCATACCGTAATTTAAAGAGGCAAATTTCCATTCTTGGGGCATAAACACAAAAGGTTGTACGGCTCACCTTTTGCTTTTAGTAACACAGTGCATCATCAGTAAAAATAACAGCAAGCTGGACTCGGTTTAATGTTCATGCTTGTGTTGTCAGTTATATTATTAAAAAAAAAAAAGTTTAAAATTTATAATGAAATATGTATTGATGTTTTCTTGCACACACTGTTTTGCTTTTCCTTAGTTCAGTCTGGTCTCCAGTTTAAGAAGCTCATTGTTTTTAGAAGGCTATATAACGAATAATGATTTTGCTAGTTTTTAGCAAGGGTTATCCAAGGACACTCATATAACCCAGAACATGGGCGTAGCTATAAGGGGTGCAGAGTTAGCATTGACACATGGTCTCTGATGTTTGAGAGAGCACAGAAGTCCCTCTGCCACAAAAGAAAATACCTGTGTTATAAATGGTACATAGTAGGTGGGAAGACTTGCTAGAGGATTTGCACTGGGTCACCAGAGCTTCTAATTACTTATCTGTTCATGATGATCCACGATGGTGGAGCAGTTCAAGGATGGATAAGCACAAGTCATTATGCTGATTTTCAAAGTATAATCCACTAAACTGGTTTGGGTTTAATTGAACTATGATCTGCTCTCTAAGGAATGCAAAGTCAATAAGTTATGTGCAAAAAAATATTAAAAAGGTGCTTGAAGATCAAACTAAATAAAATAAATAATAAAGTTGAACTCATATAGGGACAATTCACAGTCAGTTTTTTGGTGCTGATTTTGAAGCGTTTCTGTCTCAAAATCAGCTCCAAAAATGCCTCAAAACAGCTTCCCATTTATTTCAATGGTGAGCAGTACTTTTTTATTTATAACACATGTAAAAAAGAAACAAGCAAGCATGCTCTATCTTGGGGCAGAATCAGGCATCATTGAAATGAATGCGAATCCTAAAAAAAAAAAAAAAGCTCCATGTAAGTCCATGCATTTTTTTGTGCATTTTCCGTGTGTTTTTTGGCACAGATCTGTGTCACAAACCTCAAGCTGAAAATGCAGCTTTGTACTGAACACCCATTGATAAAAAAAAAAAAGCGACACGTAAAAAAGAACATCAAAAATCCTACAAACATGCGGTTCCCACGCTGATTTTTTTAACCATGTGTTTCAAAATCTGTCATGTAAACTGGCCCATAGAATACCAGTTCACAATAGCATGGCAAATATCAAACTGGACCCCCATTATGGACCCCCGCGTTTCGGGGTTTTAAAACAATGACCCCTTCATCAGTGGTACCACTGATGAAGGGGTCATTGTTTTAAAACCCCGAAACGTGTCTGGTATTAATCCCCTAACTTGTATAAAGGATATTGCCAGACTGAGGAGGCCTGGACACCATCGTACGAATAGCGAATTGCCAAAGTAAGAAATGATTACTACACGAAAGACACCAAGACCACGTGTATTCAACAACTCTTTTGGCGCTAAATTCAAATCAGAACAAACAGCCCTTGAGACCGGAATTCTAAAACTTCTAAAGAAAACTAACCGAGTCGAGGGCTTACAGTCCAGCGAAAAGACCTCCCGGTAAGACTGCGCATATCCCATCTGAAATTAAGCGATCGCTTTCCAGACAAATACAGCGGGACGCCGCTGTGTGTATGAGCAGGTGAAATATTGTTTTATAAACTATCGAATGCCACTTACGCTCTAACTTTTGGCTATCACAATGAATGTGTGTTAAGGACTGGCCATGAGTCGACATTTATCCTGACTATTCGGCAGAGAGCGATTATTCGTATCATCGAATATTTTCTAACGGAAAAACGTATCGAATTATTGCTATCGAATATCATTGCCGAATCTCTATGACCACTTCCTCTCGATTATTCTAATCAAATATTTTACCTCATTGTCTTTTAAGTCCTCTGTATATTGGGATCTATATTTATGTAGATTTTATTGTTTTAGGTTTTAAATATATTATTCCATATTCTAACGTACCAAAATATATTAGTCCAATATCACTACCATTTATATATTACTATTATTGACCACTTAATTCTGCTGATTTTTATACTATTGCTGATTTTTACACTATTACTTTGATATGTATTGCCAATCCTGACATTTGATTGCTAATTCTGCTATTATATTCAATAAAGATCCCTTTACTTATAGAGCGTGCCCCACTTCTAATATATATATATATATATAAAAAACACGATAATTCAGGGCAGCACTCCAAATGGAAAAGATAGGGTGCCAGCGGAAAAAACACCTTACCAAGGTGTACGATATAAAAATAGAAGACACCGCAGCACATCCGTTGGTGAAAAATAGTGGATCTTTATTCACCCAAGCGACGTTTCAGTCCTCTTACTGGGACCTTTTTCACCAACGGATGTGCTGCGGTGTCTTCTAGAATATATATATATCTATCTATCTATCTATCTTCTGCTGTATAGGAATACTTACTTTTTTTTAAGTAACTGCCCATGCATCTCTATAGTGTAGTGGTTAAGATTCTTGGCTGTAGTGTAGAAGGTTGTGACTTCGAATCCCACCAGAAACTTTTCAGAAATAGAGCTAAATTAGATTTAAATACTAGGTGTCCCCAAGCACTGACTCCATATATGGACATAGCTACATATGGAGTCAGAGCAGGGATTTCCAAGCCGAACTAGCGTCCTGACACCCTCCCCTCTTCAAAGCAGGGGGTGCCTTGTTTAATGCTCGGGTTCTCCCATTTACTTCCATTTTGCTCTGTAGAGCACCCAAGCATTGGGAAGTGTTCTATTCGAGCACGGGAGCGAGCAAGCCCGTTGGTGCTCGACCAACACCAATTTTCAGGTCTCTTCAGAGATATTCGAATGGATACAAGTAAAGGCTCTGTGTTGTTTTGGCTGTGTACTTAGGGTTATTGTCTTGTTGGAAGGGGAACCTTAGGAACAGTCTGAGGTCCAGAGCATTCTGGATTAGGTGTTCATTAGGAAAATATCTACACTTTGCTCCATTCAGCTTTCCCTCAAACCTGACCAGTTTCCCTGTCCCAGCTGCTGAAAAACACTGCCATCCTGCTGCCACCACCACACTTCACTGTAGGGATGTTATTGGGCAGGTGATGAACAGTGCCTGCTTTCCTCCAGACACTGACAGTTAGAATTGAGGCCAAAAATGTCAATCTTGGTTTTATCAGACCATATAATCTTGGACCACAGGACCTCTGGAGCTCAGCCAAAGTGACTATTGGGTTCCTGGTCACCTTTCTTACTAAGGCCCTTCTATTCCGATTACTTAGTTGGTTGTGGTGGCCATTTCTTGGAAGACTCCTGGTTATTCCAAACTTCTTCCATTAAAGAATTAAGGAGACTACTGTGCTTTTGGGAACTTTCAGTGCAGCAGAATTTTTTCTGCCCTTCACCAGATTTGTGCCTTCTGACAAACCTCTCTCTAAGCTCTACAGGCAGTTCTTTCCTCCTCATGGTTTGGTTTTTGCTCTGATATGCCTTGTCAGCTGTAAGGGCTTCTTTTAAATACATTTAACTCAAAATCTAAAATTCTGTGTTTACTTTGTCATTATGGATGGGGTATTAAGTGAAAGATTGATGTGGGAAATCTTTTTTTTTTTTTTTCTATTTTAGCACAGGACTGCAAAATAACAATGTGAAAAACGTGAAAGGGCCTGAGGACTTTGCAAATGCATTGTACATAAATGAAAAAACTAATGCAATATAGTGTCTAAAGAATGAAAATGTAAAGATTGTCTTAAGGAGATTGAGCATGAAATGTTAAAACTACAATTACATAAAGTTTTAGTTCAGACATTCTCCATCATGATCTACACTACCAGCCTGATTACCTGGCTCTGTGCCCAATGTCCTGAATAATTATGAATTTATGGACATATGACGACATCTCATTTTTTGGCAAAACATCATAAAAGATAAGCAGCACTTCTGATTCATCTGTGGGCAGGTCACTGTGTATTTATATCTGTCTTACAGGTTTGGAGAATGTTTTTTTTATTGGAAACTGAAGCCTGGACATTTACAAAGCTGAAATGTATAAGGCCAGATTCACTGATTTCCTGGCTCCTTTCCCAATGGCCTAATATGGCAAAGTGTTTTATGCCAAACCTAACAACCTTCCATTGAGTTGTGTGCCACGGGCATCTGTTTAGAATATGTTTAAATTAAAATGTCAAGTATACTCTAACTGTACTTTCATTTGTAACACAATGCAGGCCCCCACCCACCTCCACACCATTCAGACCAAGTCTTGCATAAATAAAAGTTTCAGATTTTTTTAATGCTGTCTGACAGTTAATTTTAGAGAACAGACGTAAATCCTAGACAAAAATTACCATGTCTTAAAGGGAGTCTGTCAGCAGTTTAGCCCATGCAAAACTACTGTCAGGGGCTGGGGAGAGCAATTCAAGCATACCTTTTCTAGAGCTTTTCTCATCAGGAATAGTGTGAATAAGAAATTTTATTCTACTAAACTACACTACACTCACCTAAAGAATTATTAGGAACACCTGTTCTATTTCTCATTAATGCGATTATCTAGTCAACCAATCACATGGCAGTTGCTTCAATGCGTGTAGGGTTGTGGTCCTGGTCAAGACAATCTCCTGAACTCCAAACTGAATGTCAGAATGGGAAAGAAAGGTGATTTAAGCAATTTTGAGCATGGCATGGTTGTTGGTGCCAGACGGGCCGGTCTGAGTATTTCACAATCTGCTCAGTTACTGGGATTTTCACGCACAACCATTTCTAGGGTTTACAAAGAATGGTGTGAAAAGGGAAAAACATCCAGTATGCGGCAGTCCTGTGGGCAAAAATGCCTTGTTGATGCTAGAGGTCAGAGGAGAATGGGCCGACTGATTCAAGCTGATAGAAGAGCAACGTTGACTGAAATAACCACTCGTTACAACCAAGGTTTGCAGCAAAGCATTTGTGAAGCCACAACACGCACAACCTTGAGGCGGATGGGCTACAACAGCAGAAGACCCCACCGGGTACCACTCATCTCCACTTCAAATAGGAAAAAGAGGCTACAATTTGCACGAGCTCACCAAAATTGGACTGTTGAAGACTGGAAAAATGTTGCCTGGTCTGATGAGTCTCGATTTCTGTTGAGACATTCAAATGGTAGAGTCCGAATTGGGCGTAAGCAGAATGAGAACATGTATCCATCATGTCTTGTTACTACTGTGCAGGCTGGTGGTGGTGGTGTAATGGTGTGGGGGATGTTTTCTGGGCACACTTTAGGCCCATTAGTGCCAATTGGCCATCGTTTAAATGCCACGGGCTACCTGAGCATTGTTTCTGACCATGTCCATCCCTTCATGACCACCATGTACCTATCCTCCAGCAGGATAATGCACCATGTCACAAAGCTCGAATCATTGCAAATTGGTTTCTTGAACATGACAATGAGTTCACTGTACTAAAATGGCCCCCACAGTCACCAGATCTCAACCCAATAGAGCATCTTTGGGATGTGGTGGAACGGGAGCTTCGTGCCCTGGATGTGCATCCCTCAAATCTCCTGCAAGATGCTATCCTATCAATATGGGCCAACATTTCTAAAGAATGCTATCAGCACCTTGTTGAATCAATGCCATGTAGAATTAAGGCAGTTCTAAAGGCAAAAGGGGGTCCAACACAGTATTAGTATGGTGTTCCTAATAATTCTTTAGGTGAGTGTATGTCCCTGCAACAGTTCATCCCCTCAGCAATAAGTTACTACTGTAGCATCCAACCAGGAGACCACTATAGCTGTCACTCAGACTAACGGGAAGGGACTGTGAAGCAGTTTGATGCAGAGAACACTTTAAAGTGAAGACCATCCTCCCTGAGAGACCTGTAGTTGACAGAATAAAACCTCATATTCTCATTACTCCTGATAACAAAAGGCTTACAAAAGAAATGTTTGTACTGTTGTCCTCTGCCCTCCTTAGTGCCTTTCCTTTAACACATAATCATGTTCATGTGCGAGATTAGCATTAAAGGGTTGTATGGAGAGCGCTCAAATGCTGAACTTGCTTTATATATTGCAGGTGCCAGTGTATAATACAGAAGGTACCCGCTGGAAGTGACTGGGATTAGCGTAATTGTAATAAAACCTCTAAGATGCCACTGTCAATAGCATTCTCTGCATCTGTGATGTTAGACAGAGGAGGCGGCTCCCTTTATCCTCCCCCACAGCGACATCACAGGACTTCAATCAGTTGCCATGATGGCATAGAGCCTTGTGAAGGTTCCAAGCTCTTTCATGGCTACCTGCCTGAAAAGCCCTGCCTTCATTATGGCCTGACAGGCAGCATACTATTCTATTGCAGTCTGTGGAACAAGTGAACAGAAGATTGCATGTTCAAGTTCCCTTCCCAAAAATTGCAGTGTAAAAAGTTAAAAAAATAAGTTTTTAAGAAAATAAAAAAACACTGAAATATAAAAAACTTCAAATTACCCACTTTCTGAACTATTAAAATATCAAAGTACATGTACGTCACAGCTGGACGTGACTTAAGGACCAGGGACATACATGTACGGCAGGCTGATCGGGCGGGTGCAGGAGCTGCGCCCGCCTGATCAGTGGCACGGACCCGGCAGTCACTGACAGCCAGGTCCCTGCTGCATACGCCGGCACCCCTTGAGACTTCACCTCTTGTATGCCGCGGTCAAAGCTGACCGCGGCATGCAGAGGGTTTGCGGAGAGTACAGGTGCATCTCCATCGGGTCCCCGTGAAAAACGGACATATTGGGTATTACCGCGTCCGTAATGACCGGCTCTATAAAAATATCACATGATCCTCCCCCTGACCTGAACGCCGTAGAAAATAAAAAATAAAAAAACTGTGCCAAAACAACAATTTTTTGTCACCTTGCATGACAAAAAAGTGCAATACCAAGCTATCAAAAAGGCTTATGCCCCCAAAATAGTACCAATTAAACAGTCACCTCATCCCACAAAAAATTAGCCCCTACAAAAAACAATCTAGCAAAAATAAAAAATAAACTATGGCTCAGAATATGGAGACACAAAAACATTTTTTTGTTTCAAAAATGCTGTTATTTTGTGAAATTTCAATAAATTTAAAAAAGTATACATATTAGGTATCTCTGCGTCTGTAAGAACCTGCTGTATAAAAATATCACATGACCTAACCCACCAAGTGAACACTGTAAAAAAAAAAGAAAAGAAAAACTGAGTCAAAAAAAGCAATTTTTTGTCACCTTACATCACAAAATGTGTCATACCTAGCGATCAAAAAGTCATATGCACCCTAAAATGGTACCAATCAAACCGTCATCTCATACCGAAAAAAAAATAGCCCATACATAAGACAGCCCCCCCCCCCCCCCCAAAAAAAAAAAAAAAAAAAAAAAAAATATGGCTTTCAGAATATGGAGACACTAAAAAATGGTTTATTATGTAAAACTGAAACAAATAACCCAAAAAAGTCATACTGTATTTGGTATTGTCACTTCTGTAACAACCTGCTCTATAAAAATTACACATGATCTAACCTGCCAGGTCAAATGTGACATGACAACTTAAAATTATCCCAGTGAAATCTGCCTTCCAAAAAGCATATGGCGTTCCTTTGCTTCTGTGCCCATACAGTAGTTTACGACCACATATTTAGATTCTGTAAACTACAGAATCAGGGCAATAAATATTGAGTTTTGTTTGGCTGTTAACCCTTGCTTTGTTAGAGGAAAAAAATGGATTAAAATAGAAAATCTGCCAAAAAAGTGAAATTTTGAAATTTCATCTACATTTTCCTTTAATTCTTGTGGAACACCTAAAGGGTTAACAAAGTTTATCAAATCAGTTTTGAATACCTTGAGGGTTGTAGTTTCTAAAATGGGCCCATTTATTGGTGGTTTCTATTATGTAAGCCCCACAAAGTGACTTCAGACCTGAACTAATCTGTAAAAATTCTTCTAAACTTCTAAGCCTTTTAGTTTTCATTAATTTACGTGGCCAAATAAATTGATTCTGAATCTCATTCTAACGTACCAAAAAAATAAAATGTCATTTACAAAATGATCCAAACATGAAGTAGACAAATGGGGAAATGTAAAGTAATAACTATTTTAGAAGGCATCACTATCTGTTTTAAAAGCAGAGAAACTGCAATTTAGAAAATTGCTAATTTTTCTAAATTTTTTGTAAATTTCATATTTTTTTATAAATAAAAAAAATAAATTTTTGGACTCAAATTTACCACTGTCAAAAAGTACAATATGTGACGAGAAAACAATCTCAGAATGGCTTGGAGAAGTAAAAGCGTTTTAAAGTTATCACCACATAAAGTGACACATGTCAGATATGCAAAAAATGGCCTGGTCCTTAAGGGGAAAAATAGCAGAGTCCTGTGGGGGTTGAAGAGGATCGGTCATCACAAAATGCAATGTAATCTGCAGGCAGCACGTTATAGAACAGGAGATGCTAAGTAAATTGATACGGATTTTTGTTGGAAAAGCTTCAGCAAAACCCATAATTTATACATTAATATCTCTGCCTTTTTCACTTCCTGTGAATGCGTCACGGTACAGGAGGGAGGTGTTATCAGTGACTGACAAGTATCTCATACACATTTATGCACTCAATGCTATCAAACAATGATAACACGTCATCCTGTACTGATCGTTGTTCAGAGGAAGTGAAAAAAAGGAGATAAACTGTATAAATTGTAAAGGTTTTCCTGAATCTTTTCCCACAAAAATATACAGTATCTCACAAAAGTGAGTACACCCCTCACATTTTTTGTAAATATTTTACTATATCTTAGCGATAACACCAAATTTAACACACCTGCTTCCCATTCACACCTGAAACCTTGTAATAATAACACCAGGGAGAGAAAATGGCTAATTGGGCACAATTTGGCCATTTTCACTTAGGGGTCTACTCACTTGTGTTGCCAGCGGTTTCAAAATTAATGGCTGTGTGTTGAGTTATTTTGAGGGCACACCAAATTTTCACTGTTATACAAGCTGTACACTGACTACTTTACATTGTATGAAAGTGTCAGATATTCAGTGTCCCATGAAAATATATAATAAAATATTTACAAAAATGTGAGGGGTGTACTCATATTTGTCAGATACTGTATATTTATATAAACAGCTCCTGTTGCTCTATAACATGCCTGCAGATACATAGCATTTTGTGGTGACAGGTCCTCTTTAGGGGATTAAGGTTCTGAATAGAAGCTGAATTCTAAGGCAGACAGAGCCAGGTTCAGATTCTTCCCCTCAATATACATTTACATTGCATTAATAATAAATATATATTACCAATTACTGATCTTTAGAAAAGGTAACATGATTGACCAAATTACCATAATACTGAATACAAGTTGAATGCATTGATACAATGGTAAAAAGTACAAGATCAAACACAGTTGTATACATAGAAGAGAGGGTGTTTCATTGAAAGCTCCAAATGGGCCCCTCATTTTGGTGCTGGGATTTGCCAACGAGATCATGACCCTACTGAACCCACTCCAAGTGTCCTCTTGTAGACCTCCTGGTCGGCCTAGAAAATATTTAAACCCAATTCAAATACTGCTATGTGAATGGGTGCCGCTATAAAATGCACTTTACCTCGACATTTACACCATTGCTTGAGGTCTACTGAGACATAAGACAGCATGCTATAGTAGCAGCATAATTTTTATTTGATTTTTTATCATTAGATGGTTACGGTCGCAAGCCAGTTGGTTGGTCCACCACAGAGTTCAGCTACAGTCAAGCTGGGTAGGTGGCTCACCTGCTGCTCTGGGAGCCTCTTGTTCTACATACATTTTCTTTGTATGCCTCATGTGCTTGTGCTGTCCTCTGGCTCCCCTTCAAGTCTCCAGCAGCTTCTCCTCATTCCTGGAAGGTGAGGTCCAGCAGTTTGAGGAGAACAAGAACATAGGAGGAACTGCAGGAGAGAGCTGGGCTATTGCATATTTGGTATGATCTCCTCCACCCTGCGACTAGAATGTGAGGCAGAGCAGCTTGGGGTGAACAAGAAGATTAGAGGCTCTTCAGCAGAGAGTTAGAGGACAGGACAGACATGTGCAACATGCAAAGGACACTTGGGTAGATCAATATTTCTTAGTTAAAAATGTCAGATGTACTGTATATGTGATGCAGATAAGCTACTACAGCTTCTGGTCTACAATATGAGGGATGAACTACACATCGCTGTATACTACAGATGCTGTGGTATACTGCACTGTATATTTCTGTGGGATCTCAAAACTGAACAAATGAGAGATACAGATCATGATGGACAGTTTTCTGGATATCTTGATTATTATATTGAAAAGACAAGATACATTTTAAGTTTGACTCTTTTAGAGATCGTACATACAGGCAGTTTAAAGATCCCATTAATGGTCCACAAAAAATGTTCATATACTCTTTCTCTGTTTCATCACATGCCATAGTATACTCAAAGTTGAGATCACTGTACAACTATAGAATCCTTATACTGTAGATAACGCTGCTCCAGAAGAAAGAAAACTGTCTTATCTCATACCATCTATAAGGGCCTACCTTATACATCAATTCCCAAACTTTTAAACAGCCCTGAAACAGATATTGGGTCTGGCTAATGACCCTGCCAGGTTTTAAAGGGTTGGGCATGGTAGCCACCAATGAAGACAGTTTTCTTCCTTCTGGAGGACAGTTCTCATGTATGACAGTACAGAATAATCTCACACAAAACAAGTTCTCAGCTACCCACCTAACTTTTGTATATTTTCTTGACCATTTCACCATAAACAGCTCTGCTGTTCTTTCCAATCCTGACTGAACAGCTTTAATTTATTACCATACAGAAAACATGTCAGATGATCCACCAATGAGGAGGACTCTTACTGTTGAAATATGTTGTCGTTTCTGGATTTATGACTCCATGATGTGCAATTGCACTTCCCATGCAAATGTACCATACCATTGTCACGCTTCGGTGTGGGATGGAAGCACCACACAGAGCATAGGAGGGAAGAGGGGGAACAGGGAATCAAGCCTGAGAACTAGGGAAAGAAAATGGACACCTCCTAGTAAAAACCCTAAATAAAATCCTGACTGACTACCAGTATGAACAGACCCCAAAGGTAGGCGAGTTCATACGCAGGAATACCTAGAGTCCTATCAAGCCCTATAGGACCCTGGTACTAATGGCAGGGATGAGACTACCTGTTCCTTCAAAAGGAAGGATGAACAGGAGTCTCCTTCAGGCCTAATACAAACAATAGGAAAATGCAACACACAGAACCCAAACAAAATACAAAATGGAAAGGAAAGACTTAACTTCAAAAGGAGCAATGGAAGCACCAGGACTGTGGGAGAAGCAACTATAAATAGTGAAGGTTAAATGACCCTAATAGCCACACCTGGGGAAAGAAGGCGTGGCAAGCGTCAGAAACAACACAGACGTCATTTGATCCAAATGAAAAAACATGTCAGATCAAACCACGTGCTGCCAGTCTCACCGATCTCCCGCCACCTGTCACGGGAACCAGAAGTGCAATTGAGAGGAACATTTCAAATATCTTTACATACAAATCATACTCAACCTGGAAACCTGAGAGCTCAAACATCTTCATCATTTGCTTATAACCATAAATATATACCGTAGATTTCCCAACCAACATGGTAGATACTGTGGCCAAAAGAAATTGTTATGACTCATGAAGTTCCCTTTTCAGGATATCTATATAATGTGTGTGTGGGATGGGGGGTCACTTCTAAGTACTGCTTTGAATGGCTTATAGAGTTGCACACTGCAGGGTAAACAAAACCAAGACAATAAGTACTCTATTCGATAGCTAATGGAGTTGCCTGAATCCTTAATATAATTGTTCAGCGCTTATAGCTCAGTTATTTTTTTCTGATTCTGACCTCCAAACCCCAATACATAGACTTAATGTGAACTGATAAAATGCAGGCTTCCAGCAGCCACCACTAGAGGGAGTTTAGGAACTTACTGCATACTTTTTTTTTTTTTTTTTTTTTTATTGCTAATCTCTGACTAATGGTGGCTGCAGTGGTGCACCAACCACTATAAAGACATATTATGCATGCATGCATGCCAACATTTCATTGTTGGCATCCATCAGGAAGGAGAGCACAGCTGGCACTGACACGCCTTTTTCAAGACAACACAATATTTGTCACTGACTATTCCCCTTTTAGTGACACACCACTCCCCCTCGATAAATGTTTGGAAGCCTCAGTTAATGTGCTTAAAGGTCACTTTAAGAAATTAAGTAGCAAATAATTTTGGGTCTATATAGAAAAACAAATGTCGACGTAAAAAGTTAAACTGTAAAGCAAGATTTATTTGTCAGTTTTGATATACAATTCCAACCGTTGTCCCATATTCCACTCTTACATAGGATATCACAAACCCAGTCATGTGTATACGGCTTACATTTTTATTGCTCCGTAATAACAAATGAAATAAATGAGAACAATGTTGTAGTTTACAGACACTCAATTAAGCACATATTTAGGATTCCATAGGTTTACTGTAAGAGTAAGGATTGGGTCAGGGTGAAATTCCAGCCAGTAGCTGAAAAAGAATTAGTGATATTGAGATAAAGTCTCCCTGTAAACGCCAACAGGTATCAAATAGCACAGAATGGAATGTACGAATATTGGAGAGTACAAGGTACAATGAGATGGTGTTCCTTCATTGAAGGATTTTAATATTTTCTTTATCAAAAAAATTTGGTTATTTTTTGGGGGTAAAATGCAATACAAAGTGGAACTACACCTAAAATAATATGACAATGATACGGTATACTGTAGAAATCCCCAAGCAGTTGCAAAGGGGTTAAGATAGCCGCATATTCCTTGGTTTGGAGATCGGTGGTGACTGACCTCATTAGCCTCGACTGATATAATATTGGGATAATAAAGTAAATTACTTAAAGTGGTTGTAGTTTACAAAGTCCATTTTTGAATACCGAGTTAAGTGATTGAAAGGGTGATCGTACCATTCTGAAAGATCACCTATTCTCATTCTGGAGGACCAAAAGAGACCATTGATTTCAATGAGAACTGTGTAATTTTTAATTTCCCCTGTGGTGGTGCTGCAGGGAAATTGAAGACTTCCAGACAGAGTCAACCAGAGTTTACAACAGATTGCTGGAGGATAACACTATGGGCTGAAACCTATTAAATGGAATGTGTCTTCAGAAAATCACCTATTTTTAAATACATTTTTTATCTTAACATATTTTGTTAGAATTGTTGGTAATCATTTCCCTTGTCCCCATCTATATTTAAGAAATAATCCTAAAATCATGCTTCACACTGATCACTTGGCCTGAAATGTGTCTTTGAGAGCAGCCACATGAGCCACAGACACAATGGACTGTAGGGGACCTCACTGACTTCGGCTAAATGCACACGACAGTTGTTTTTCTCTGCGTCCGTTCCGTTCTTTTTGGCTGATTGGATGGTTACCCATGCATTTCTATGGAGCCGTTAAAATTGCGGTCTAGTCAACCATTTCTTTTCCGCGTCTGCTGTCAGTGTTTCCCGTCCGCAAAAAAAGTATTGCATGTCCTTTTCTTGTCCGCAATAAACGTTTTGCGGACCCATTGAAGTCAATGGGTCTGCAAAAAAAATGCGGATGACCAACGGAAGCCATCCATATGTCATTCGCATCAGGTTTTTTTTGCAGATGGTTGATGGGAAACCTGTATATATATTACATTTCAAGAATTACATCCTTTATTTTTTTTTTGCGGACCAAAAAAAAATATAAAAAAAAAATTAAGACACACGGAAACACAACCTAAATTTGCGGACAAACGGAACGGATGTGGATGTAAAAAACAAACAAAAAAAAAAACAACACAGGAACACAGATCCGCTATTTGCGGACCGCAAAAAACAACTGTCGTGTTAATGTAGCCCTCTTTGGGAGATTTTCTAGGCATGCTCTGTGACCTGTGCACCTATTGTGAATGGAAATCCTGTGCTATTAATACAGAGGTGATAACCGTCATTAAAATACAGGGTGGGCCATTTATATGGATACACCTTAATAAAATGGGAATGGTTGGTGATATTAACTTCCTGTTTGTGGCACATTTGTGAGGGGGGGAAACTTTTCAAGATGGGTGGTGACCATGGTGGCCATTTTGAAGTCGGCCATTTTGAAGCCAACTTTTGTTTTTTCAATAGGAAGAGGGTCAGGTGACACATCAAACTTATTGGGAATTTCACAAGAAAAACAATGGTGTGCTTGGTTTTAACGTAACTTTATTCTTTCATGAGTTATTTCCAAGTTTCTGACCACTTATAAAATGTGTTCAATGTGCTGCCCATTGTGTTGGATTGTCAATGCAACCCTCTTCTCCCACTCTTCACACACTGATAGCAACACCGCAGGAGAAATGCTAGCACAGGCTTCCAGTATCCGTAGTTTCAGGTGCTTCACATCCCGTATCGTCACAGCATTTTTAAATAGGTCAAATATGTAAGTATTGAATATACTGGCACAATTGCCATCTATAGCTGCCAGTTATTTGGGTGGAGTTACGCAAATAAAATGACTCAATGATTGAAATATACAATGAAGTATGTCTTGGGAACAAACTTGTTACATGGCTAGATATTGGTTTTATGTTTTTCCAGTGTACTGAATAAAACACCATTAAAGTATACCAGTATACCTGCAGAAGCTCCATTATACAGTACAGAATCTGTGATTGGTGCTGGAATTAGATTTCTAATATCATATATGTGTATCCATATTTTTTTGTATGGCATATGTCATCCCCCCAACTTCTCCCATTTTTCTGCTGCTCAGAAACCAGCCCTGCCTAATATAATGGCTGGAAGCAGCAGGCTGTCTTGTAGCAACTATTGTGCAATACCCCATCCTTGTATTGTGCAATAAACAGCAAGAATTCCAAGTTCAAACCCTTGCTAAAAATCCATAATGTTACCCAATCCTGGTAAAGCAAGAGCAACAAGCATGGCTGGCTTTTAATCTAATTTTCATATACGTCTTCCCATCTCCTGAATTTCTGACTAGTTATTCAATGATAGGTTCTCTATTTACATATCATCTGGTTAGGCGACTAGTGGTATCAACTGTAAATCTTCTGCCATCCAGCTTTCCCAGATGCAGAAATATAACAAATAAGTGTATGTGCCTAGAGCAATCATATTGAACCTGCGGGCAGCTCATATTGGCCATTAGTGTTGAGCGCGAATATTCAAATTGCAAATATTTATATCGAATTTCGCAACTTCGAGAATAGCTAATATTTTGAATATAGGGCTATATATTCGCTATATAGAATATTTGTCATTTTTTTTACATCTGAAAACATGGGAGGAATCATGGCAAAAATTATGAATATTCTAAAAAACAAATATATAGCACTATATCGAATATTCTAAAAAACTAATATTTATCTTTTTTATTTTTTTCAATTTGTACAGTTGTTCCCTTTCAGCATACTCCTCCCCGACAAGCGTCTCCGTCACCATCGGATCTGAGTTTTCAGGATCTCAGTGAGATTGTGAAAACTCATATGCGATGGTATAGTCTAACCCCCAGGCGTTCCCATGGTGACAGGGACGCTTGTCGGGGAGGAGTATGCTGAAGTGGAACAACTGTACAGGTTTAAAAAAAAAAAAAGTTCTAAAAAACTAATATATTCAATATAGTGCTATATATACGTTTTTTTTGAATATTTGTAATATTCTAAAACAAGAATATATAGCAATATAGCAAATATTCGAAAAAACAAATGTAGAGCAATTTAGCTAATATAGTGCTATAATCTTTTGGGTCTAATAGTTGTAATAGTTCAGATTGAAAAAAAAAAAAAAAAAAGATTATAGCACTATATTAGCTAAATTGCTCTATATTTAGATTTTTTTCAAATATTTGCTATATTGCTATATATTCTTGTTTTATTATATTACGAATATTCTATAACGAATATAGCACTATATTAGCTATATTGCTCTATATACACCGGTATTAGTTTTTTAGAATATTCGTCATTTTTTTCCATCTGAAGTCATGATTCATTCCTCCCTGCTTAAGTAACTTTTTATTTTTATTTTTTTTATTACACGTCTCCCTCCCCCCCCCATAAGGGCGGTAGGAGGGTGGGTAATTGGGGAGTAAAAATAATTGGGTTTATATAGGAAAAGATTGGAATGTTTTCTTTTTGATGTTTCAAAAATGTAACTTTTATTTAATCTATTGTTGACGAATTTTGAGATGATGAAAATAAACATAAAAAAAAAAAAAAAAACTTAAGCAGGGAGGAATCATGACTTCAGATGGAACAAAATGACGAATATTCTAAAAAATTAATATACAGCACTAAATTTTATAGTGCTATATATTCATTTTTATTGCCTTATGCATATTATGCGATCATTACCTTGCCGATTTTTCGAGAATAAAATAAAAAAGTAGACTATAACGAACATTTGAATTCGCGAATATTCTACGAAATATCGCGAATTTGAATATGATCATGCTGCTGCATATTATCATATGAAAAATGTGTTCATTGAACACGCAATGTAATAATTCATATCTAGAATTATGGCCTGTTCAATGCAGAGGAACAGGCGGTGTCCAGTATAATCCCTAATTCCTGGAATACCTGAGGTCATTGGTAAGTGCGGTTATTATATAAGAACGGCATGTTCATAACCCTGAGAATTTAGGGATAATGTGGGAATCATGTTACATATTAAGTATATGTGCAAAGCTTTTTGAATGACATCCAGGACATAAAGCATATAAAGCTTCCAGCTCCTTAAGTACAGTACTAAGAATTATATCCAGCCTATAACAAGATAAGTCATTAAGTGCAGCTTCCCACACATACATCTTGAGTATACTATTGAGAATTACATTAGGCATTATAAAGCCTCCCAAAGACTTCCCAACTGTCCCAGATACAGTGGACCAGTCCTGGATTTCAGTGGCTGTGCCACGGCCCCTAAACAGCTGGGGTATGTGCCCCATTTCAACTTCCCCTGTGTCCTGAGGATGCAGAGACAGTTGAATGCCCTGCTCCATTATTCAGAGGGCAGTGTTCTGCCCAACAGCAGTCATGATGTGGTGACCTCATCGCACCTGCTGGACTGAAAAATAGAACGCACAGGCTGGAGGATGATGGGTGCTCAACTCAGCAGGCGCGATGATGTCACTTCATCAAGTCTGCTTCTGGGGAGAGCCTGATGGGCTCCATTTCCTGGGGGAATGGGCTAGGTGAGTGTTATCTATTTTATTCTGTACAGGCTTCACTTTTGTAACAGGGCATTCTGCTGTGTGTGTGGGCATAACTACTGTGTGGGGGGCACTAAGGGGGCATGCCTACTATGGGAGGTACTTAGTATAACTACTGTGTGGGCATCAAGTGGCATAGCTACTACTTGGGGGTACTAAGAGGGTATAACTACTGTGTGGGGCACTAAGGGGCATAGCTAGTGCGTGGGGTACTAAGGTAGCATTACTACTGTGTTGGATACAAAGGGGGCATAAATACTGTATTGGGGTACTAACATAGTATAACTACTGTGTGGGGCACTAAAGGGGCATAGCAACTGTGTGGGGCATTAAGGGGTATAACTAGTGTGTGAAGGAACAAAGAGGGTATAAATACTGTGTGTGTCACTAAGGGGGCATAACTACTGTGTGGGGCACTAACAATTTAGATACTTTGTGGGGGTACAAAGAGAACTGGGCAGAATTTGCCGCATATAGATAGGTATTGGTTGGAGTTAGTGGTGTAGTTTAGGGTCAAAACTTCTTTGACCTTTTAAAATGTTGAAAGGTATGAAGGAAAATTTGCCTTCTGTGGCTCTCCGTGTGTGTGTGTGTGTGTGTGTGTGTGTGTGTGTGTGTGTGTGTGTATATCTATATCATAACTGTCCTGAGAATTACATCCAGCATAAAAAGCAAGAAATTATACTGTGTAGCTTATGCTATATCTAGCATATAAAGCAAGATAAGTTGTACTATGGAGCTTCCTTTACATGAACCATGAGTAACATCATAATAGATATAGTTCTTCAAAACCATCATATTGTACAAGGAAAGTCCTGCTGGTGTTGAAAATCTCCTGAACACCATATCTGCCAAGGGTTCTTCCAGCCCTGGTGAACCACATGTTTCCTAATTGTTATCTAAACCTTGTTAGTTTGGATTTTACAGCTTAAGACAAGACATCTGGATGATGGACCCAACCAATTGTTGTTCAAATTAAAAAAAGAACTTGTTTCCTCAGCCGAGCGACTAGATCCAATTAAAAGGTTCCCTAAGACATAAGCCCAGTGTACAAGGAAAAGCATTCCTCCGAGGTTTGTCATGCATTCTTGGACTTCTGCCGGCGGCTAGAAGGCTGCATCTCTGCTTATGATTAGGTAATTGCAATCAGTTGACATGATGAGAGATGAAATTCAAGAAGAGATAATGTCAAAAAATTGTCTATATTGTCTAAAAATAACCAGTAGGTGGCGACGAACATGAAAAGTTTAACATATTAACAATCTATTGTGCTAAAATAGGGGTTAATATCATTTTAGATGCGGCAACTACTACTCTGTCAACACAGAAAGAATTTGAGGCATACTTTCAGATTTTTGGTGGAAAAAAAATGTCATTTTATGAAACTATAAAAATGTTGTTATTTGGGCAGGTTATGGTTGTAGAGTAATTGATGACAGTTTACAGTGCTGTTATTAGGGCAATGTGGGTTAGTATTATTCAATAATTATACTGCGCTTTTATTTGGGTTGTGTATGGCAGTTTTACCCAGGCGCTTTTAGGTGTTGTCATGTTGAGGCGCTGTTTGATTACTATGGCACTATTTGAGTAGTACGGTATATGATGCAATTTTTTGGGCTCTGTATGATGGTGTATGTAGACACCGTATGGCACGGTGGTATTATTTGGGGACTTTGCGGTTATATATTCAGTTACTGCATATTTTCATTGTGGCATTGTATATTGGTATTTTTTACTAATTTATTTGGTCATTGTAGTAAATGTGAAAGGAGGGGGCACACCAATAAATACAAGTAATCTAAAGAGTAAGGATGGGCATGTATAGGGTGGTTCTTGTGACTCTTCCTTGGGTCTGGCTTGTTTTATTTGGTCATTGTATGGTAGTGTTGATTGTCCTGAGGATAAGTCATCAGTATTTATGTATCAGAAACCCCCTTTAACATGGTGTGGTTATACAGTTATCCCCTTTTACCTGTAAACTAGAGGAAGCCCCTCACAATGTTTGTCGCAGTGGCTACCATAGACAGTGATCTGGCTAAAATAAAATATATGCAAAGCCCTTATACCGGCGTCTGGGGTATCCCTTACCCTTTAGGAGATTTTTACGTTATATGTCCCTCTTACAGAGCAAGTAGTCGTGACGCCAGTTGCATTGAAGCAACGAGGACATGGAGTCCCCTTTGTAGATGGTAGTGTTGGTACCCAGGTGTAGGATTGCCAGAGTGGCCTACAATCTCTCGGAAGGTGTTGTATGCACGTGTCACGGTGCTCCTACATGGATATCCTTGGATCCCAGACAAAGCAGTGCAAAAAGGGATGAATAACTTGGATGATGAAGGAATAATTCAGAGTCCAGACTTGTAGTAATGTAATTAACAGCTTTACTTGAATAAACATAAACGGTAATCCAAACAATTTCCAGACTTTATCTTGGTCATTAGCAGGTCATGGCATGTAGTTCTGGCAGGCAAACACTCTCAGCTCTGCTACATCTGTACTCTCTCAGCTCTGCTGGCTGGCTTAAATAGGAACCTTTCCTCTTCTGCTGGAACTGTATCCTAGCTGTCTGTCTCTTACTTTAATCCTATAAAACTTCTTCCTGGCTTCAAGCTCACTTAGCTTTTAGGCAATGCTAGCCCAGAATGGGACATGCAACCATGTAGAACTCACAGGCAAGGCCTGCAGGCCCAGCAGAGCAGACAGAGCTCTGCTGGCCGACACACAGCCTTCACCTGGGAAGGGGTAAGCTAGACTGACTCCTTACTAACTCATCCCTCTCTAGGGAGGGCTGGAATGGACAGAAGGCTCCATCCCAAAGACACTAGCTCTTTACAGATTACCACAACCTGCTGGTGAACCAGGCACATTACACTTGAACATTAATGCTCAAGGAAATACAAATACACATATTGCAGGACATGATATTAGATGTACAAAATGACACAGGATTCACAAATAAAGACAGTAGGGGCCCCCACAAAAAAGGTGGCAATGCCACGGTTTTACAATTGCATACTGCACATTACCAAGGGGGATCTTTTTAAGGAGCTAAGAAAGGCTTCCATTATGACAAATATAGGATCCACTTAACAATTTTTCTAATAACTTTTAGTTCATGAGGAATACCTTTTAATAGTAAGTTATTGTATTTTTGTATCTAGATGACTATGGCTTGCCATACACTTAAGAACACTTTTTCAGTCGATATTACTCCTATTTTTCCTACACACATACTTGATTCAACTGAGCATGTATGTGTTCTCAGAAGGAGAATTGAGGGAAGCCTCTGCCAGACATATCTCGTTGTCTTCCCGAGAACAAAAGGATTGAAAAATTCAAAACGTCTGATCCTTCTCCCTCCTCCCTAACATCTGCCATCGGGGAGAGAGTCGTAAGCCCCCATGGTACATTTTGGCAGGTTCAGTTGACAAACATCTTATGTTTTATGGCCATCTTTAGACTTTGCAAGGGTTGTCCAGGGCTGGAAAAGGAGATCTTTTTTTCCAGAAAAAGTGCCACTCTTGTCCTTAGTCTGTGTTTAGCATTGCAGCTTAACCGCAATTACTTAAATGGGGATAGGCTGCAGTACCAGACAACCCATGGACAACTGTGGTGCCCTTCCAGGAAAAAGAGAAGATCCCCATTTTTTTATATTCCAAGAGATTTGCTGTCCTTTTCCTGTTCCTATAAAGCAAAATTTCAGCAGCATGAAGCATCTAGCTGTCATTTTCCTAAATGGAACCGGTCATCTGGTTTGGGAGCCACTAAAATACCAGCATGCTGGTATTAAGATTCCCATACCTGCCCATAGCAAACACATTCGAGTCTGCAAAAGAAAGTAAAAGAAATTCAAACTTAGTAGGAGAAGAGTCCAGGCTCTTCTCCAGTGGTACCGGGAGCATTTGCACTGGGTGGATGGAGCCAAGGACAGTATACCTCGCTTCACTGCACATCAAGGAAATGTGTCACTGGCTTCACTGGTGCATTGTGCATGTGTCTGTCGCTAGGAGAAGAGTCCTGGACTCTTCTGACCATGAGTTTGGCTTTTTTTTTTTTTTACTTTTTTTTAGGGGGAGGGGGCACAGAAGGGTTTGCTATGGGCATTTTTGGGTTCCTAAATCCTAGCTGTATAACAGCAAGCTGATGGTTTAGTGTCCTTTAACCAGATGACAGATTCCCTTTAATCCTGCAGCACCTTGTTATGATACTGGTTTATAATATCCCAGTTCAGCACTTCCCGCTCTGTGGCTTAATGCATCCTTTACTATTCTAGGCAATGGTAATGACACAACATAATTCTATAACAGGCTGATGCTTTATAGTTTATTTTCCAGTCAATTATCCCAAAATAATACCTCTTGTTTATTTAAATAAAGACTGGGATAACGTGGAATGTTGAATGTAAGAAGGAAAAAAAATTCTAAATATTTTATCAGAATAAAATGTACTTGCCAAAAACTTCATGCCAGGCATTTGATATCTCAACCAAAATAAAATGACTGGATTTAGAGACTGTTGGAACTGGTAGGCACAACACATTTGGCTTCTTTTTTTAAAAAAGACCCCTAAGCATTTCTGACATGTCTTTTTTTTTTAGTAAACACGTATATCCCTTATGAAATAATAATTTGTGTATGACACCTTGAGCTCTCCAAGGACTCATTTTTTCTATCTTGTCTCTAAGTTTTTTAACATAATTTTATCTTTCTTACATTCTCTCGCTCCCAAAAAATTGCCCAAATCAAATCACCCAAAATTCAAAAGCAAATCAAATTACCGGTAGTTTAGAGTCAATTCACTCATCTCTACTGAACAGGACCAGCAACAGGGCAGTACTGCCGTCACAGGCCTAGTCCTATGTGACATGGTCAGCATAATTAGTGCTCACTTCAGTAGAGTAGATACTAATAAAGCTATGTGACGCTTCGATATGAATTGGGGGAGGGGTCCTCCAAAGACACAGACATTTAATAAAGAAATTATTTTACAGGTTTGTGTTGGGAATTTAATCCCAGACTTTTTTGTATGACAGGCAGCACATTTACCACTACACTATAGAACTGCACAAGAATAAAAAACTTAAAAAGCTACTAAACATTATTACCATTTTCCTCACAGACCTAATATTAAATAAATATTAGTATCTTTTTAGGAACATTTACGTTACAGCTTTTATGGTAAAAGAAAAAATTATATTTTTTCTACAAAGTTAGAAAAACATTACAATAAATGTGTTTTTTTAAGCAACTTACTATTAAATATCACATTTGTGTAATTATAATCTGTACAATATAGTGATCAAATTACTTATGGTTATCTGTAAGCAGTTTAAATAAAAAGTAAAAAATAATAAAAGTTATGGCAGTTATTGCTATGAAAAGGACCAGTAAGAGGCCCACCCGGTTTTCCTGTATGGGGCTCTGAAATACCTTATGGCAGCCCTGCTACTGTGAATGCAGTTCCTCTGGAGATGGGAGTTCTCAAGCACTTTGGACCACAAAGCGAACCACAGCAGATGAGTTGCCTCCATGGTTTGTACTTCTTTGTCATAATTTTGAGTTTGATTGTCCAGTTTCTTGTCAATTTCTATGGCCACTTGATTTTGCTCATTCTTTCACATATAAGCATTACATGGAAATATGCACCTCTCGGTTGACCCTTCTCAAAGCCATAGGCCTACTGTGTGTAATGATCATTCCGGCCTCTATAGGAATAAAAGCTTGTGTTTCTTAATCCCATTTCTGCTTCCTACTAGATATTTTTAACATGTCCTGTGGTTGATCTTTGACTACTCATTATTGCATCTTGATTCTTGACATAAATTGGCTGAGCACTTGATGAAAATCAAGCAGCATTATTGAATTCCAGTGAAAATCCATTTTGCTGCATATTGCAGATTCTTTCTAAAATTACATTCTTCAAGTAAATGTGGTCTTTATGAGAAATCCTTAATTACACAGGGCAACCAGTTCCAATGATAGCTGAATTCTAGAAATGCTTGGTGTTGTCAGATTAAGCTTTATGCTATAAAATGTGATGAACATACTTTTACCCATAGAAAACAAACATGATAGTTTGGCGTGCATCAGTGCCCCCATTATATTACCTACCATAGTCATGGCTTCCAAAATATTACCAGTCACACCGAGTGCCCCAATAACATCTCTAAACACAGTTATTGGCAGACATAATCAGTGCACTCATGAGTCTGTATTCACCCCAGCGCTAGTTTTTTTTTTTTATTTGTTCTCCTGAGCAGAACCATGGAAATAGCAGAAGTGCTGGGTTCGGCACATTCCTGAAACCAATGGTGCAGAAAAGATCCCATTGACTATAATAGGGTCCATTCGGGTGTCTGCTTTTTAGCAGAAAAAAAAAATCCTCTTTTTGGTGGAATCTGTGGCTGAGGGCCTGAACAGAGCCTCCAACGCACATGTGAACATGCCCTAATGTTGCCAGCTGCAGTAAGTGCCCACATATTACCTGACATAGTCAAGGCTCCCATAATATTGCCAGACACATTCAGTGCCCACATATTACCTACCATAGTGAAAGCTCCCATAATATTGCTAGTCCCAGTCAGTGCTTCTGTAATATTACCAATCACGGTCAGTGCTCCTATAATATTTCCAGCCATAGTCAGTGCACCAATAGCACTGTCAGTCATAGTCAGTGCTTTCATAGTATTGCCAGCCACAGTCAATGCTCCCCTATAATATTGCCAGACACAATGGGCACTCCAATGATATTGCCAGCCACAATGTTGCCATAATACTGCCGCCGACAATAAGAGGATAACTGAAGAACTTGTAATAATTAGGGATACTAGGGGAAAAGTCTATTTAATAAACCATGATATACTTGGACATTAGCAAGAGAACAAAAGAAGTAGTAGACAAGGCGGCAGCAATGCTCCTCTACCCTTACAAAAAAAAGGAGTTGGTGGTCTTCTACAAGAACGTCTTAAATGTAACATTTATACATTCATAATAACAGGACTGGAAGGGGCCTTGGGATCTAAAAATGTTTGATATTAGAAGTATAACATTTCATGGAAGCCCAGAAGTGCTTTACATTAGACTGATGTTGATGGAAGGCTGGTCCACTGCCTGCAGAAACTGTTTACACAGTAAGAAAACACTGTAAGCCTCTGCTGCCATCTAAGGAACACTGCCCAATTTTGGAGAGCAAGAGCTTGTACAATACTTTATACATATGTCTTAAGCTGAAAATTCAGGTGCGTCTGCAGGAAGCAGAGATTTGATGTGTGGAGGTATTTGGTGGGTCATCACATTGTACAGATACTTTAGCTGTCCATGCGTCTGCCTGTGACATTGTTTCCAAGGAAAGAATATACTAATCTGGCAGCGTTAAAAAAGGCCTCATTCAGATGGTTGATCGGAAACTCATCCATGTTCTGGACGATAAACATGGATAACTTTCCAATCGTCCATCTGAAAGACACCTTAAAAAAGAAATCCACTTTTGTTAGGAGAGCCACAAATAACAAATAAACCTCATGATGCTCCATTACTGGGACCCTTGGTGATCAGCAATGATCTAAAGGGGAACCTGGGAGCAAGTGTACAATTTCCCTGCAATGCCCCCCACAATGTAAATAAACCACTACATGGGGCGCATTGACATGTGCATTACACAGATGAGCCATGTCCCTCGTAGACACTCTGCTTCGGCTAATCTAGAAGGTACCTAAATAAGGAAGCCCCTATCCATCATCTCAGAAATCCTTAATAAAGTATTTAAAGGGGGAAGGGGAAAGCATTGTAGCAGCAGTTATATAGTAACAGTCCTCATGTCGTGGCATTGTTAATCAGATTTTTCTAAAAAATAGATTTAGACAGAGAATCTCTTTAGCATGATCTATGGTAGCGTGAAAAAAAATCAACATCAATAGTGAATAGTTCCCTTGTAATGCACACGTCATTACAATCCAGACCCTGTTCATTTTTATATAGAGCTGTAAAACTTTTTTTTCATGTCGCCTTATGGCAAATGCCTGTGGAGCAAGAGAGTCAAGTAAGGTAATTTAAAAAAAGAAGATTGTATAAATAAGTAATTTACGCCCCATACAGAATGTTCCTGCAGCACTCGTATCGCACCTGTACAAACGCACAGAAAACATCTGGTTCATAAATCTGTCCTCTCACATTCTCCAGAGAGTGTCATTAATGTACAGTACAAATACTTGGGAACAGGATAAAGCAATTTTGGACTTGCAGCCCTCCAGTAAACTCCCATTAGCTGTCTGCTGCTCAATTACTCACCTGAGGTTATTGACCTGAGGGGGGAGGAGCAGCAATTAAAATGCAAGATGTCATAATGACATGGGCTCTAATGGCAATTTACATTTGATGGCTTTGATTAAGTCAACAGTATGTGCACTTAATGTCAAAAACGTCCCATTACACAATCCTGTCATAACTACAAGGTGCGACTGTATGGATGTGTAATTTGGAAATGTATCAAAAAGTTAATTAGTCTGGTTTGAAAAATAAAGTAAAAATATAATTATCTAATTAAAGTAGAGAAATAATCCTGGTAATCTAAACTGTGGTATATATAATTCCTTTAATCCTGTTAATTCAGACTAGAGGCTGTTCCACAGGTGATCATCACTTTCAACTTTATACAGCTGAAAAGCACTCAGGCCTTTCCTCAGTGTGACCAATAGGATCATTAGTGTTGGATATGGGTCCCTTGGGCACCACAGAAAATAATTTTGAGGGCCCATCCTCCATCCATACAGAACATTTACTGTATGTAATGCCCTCGAGCAAGGGTACTTTGGAGCATGGACATTTGTGGATATTTGCCCATATTGAAAAGTCATCAACTCACTACTTGATTGCACTTTAAAGGGTTAACTTGCACTGTGATTTATATAGTTGTTTACACTCAGTTTATATTGTTGAACTGCATTTTATGTCTATTTTAATATACTGTATCATGCTCACTTGCACTGTTATTGCACTATATCTGCACTGCAGAAAAGTGTTAATATACAGTTAGCAAATGCTTAGAGACTTTGGGACTTTCTATCTATGCGCTGAGAAGTTAGACATCTTTCACAGTTACTATAAGGGACTATGCAATGTTTTAGAGGGAGTTTGGCTTAGACCTTTTTTCTACATCTGAAGACCTTTTTAGGTCTGGAAAAACTGCTTTGTTATTCCCATAGACTTGTATTGAAAATATATACACGTCTATGACAGACTGAAATTGCAATATTGTTTCAGTTAACGGTATGCTTCTCTACTCCACCCCTCCCACTAGAAGGTTCTAGTTTAGTTAGAAACTGTATAAAAGTGGAGCAGTCAAAGTCCTTAGTTGTCTGCAGATAGGGACCAGTGTTTACTAGAAGAGAGAGTACATGAGTGAGCAGAAGAAGACACTGATACAGGGATATTCTACCACAGATTCTGGCTAACCAGCCCTTTGACCTGAGGGCCAGCCAGATGACTGAGCCACAGACCCTGGGCCACCAACCCTTTGGTCAGGGTACTACCAGCTTTCTGCGAGAAATAGAGCTCATATTGTTTTGCACTTGAGTTCCTCCAGCAGAGACACCGGTTAATTGCAAACCCTGACTCTCTGGACTTCTTTGCTATTGGAGTGTACCACGCCTTATCATCCCCTCCGGAGAGCAGCAACACGTGGGGACATCTCAATGGTGTCCGGTGAATCTAGTGTTGCATCGGGGCCGACCCAAACCTCGATAGTCCATGTACATGTCTGCTTGTAATTGCATCATAATTCATAACCTTTGTTCTTATCAATGCACATACAAGACATTGTTAAGAAAATCTAATAGATTATTAGTTTATTATGTTCTACTGGACCTTTGGGACATACTATATTATTGAGTTAGAGCCTGAGCCCACTGTAGTCCTCTGGTATTGGATTCTGTAGTCCTTTGGTGGGCCAGTGACCAATTCAATATAGACTAAAAACTTCACTCTTGTTTTTGGCACAGACCTGCAATCTTTTTATACTAGAAGTATGAAGTATTCCTCCAATTTACACCGTTAGCAGCATATTGTATCGTCAACTGTGTTCCCAGGTATTTCGTTTCACCCAAGTCCCCAGAACCGTAATGTTTTAGTTAGAATATTAAAGTTCATTTCTACCCTCAATCAATATAAATCCTTGAAATGTGGCCACATTTTTTGACAATATGTAACTTCAGCTTCTATAGAGGCCGCCACCCAGATAAGCTAAATTACTGAGAAGCAAGTCTGCCTGTTTATGAAACAATATGGATGCATGGCATGTATGATTGTGTAAGTGTTATGAATAACAGGGATCTTTTGCCTGTTTGTAACTGGGAGACATTGCTATGCACCTGAATCTGGTTCTGTTATCAACATGCTTAGTCTGGTGTTTGCTGGGAGGGGCCTATGTATTATTATGCCTTTAAAGACCTTTATTTTCTGTGCCTCTATGCTAGGCATAGCTAGGTATAGCAAATGCTATGTGCAGGTTTTTCCAGAGTCTTAAATCCTAGTCCACTGACCTTGCTTGTATGCATCCTAGGACCTTCATGGTCCTTTTGTTGTTGGTGTTCCATTTGTGTTTGTTGGGTTCAGCTGTCTGCTTGTGGTTTGGGTTTTGAATTTCTTATTGTATTCTTGGACTTAGCAGTTCAGGGTCAGTTTTTGCTAATCATTATTCCTCTCCCCTACATTCTTGAATCTTCACCTGTACACCATTGCTGTCTGCAGCATGTTCCATTGCCAGACTCCATCTCACTCATACTTTGCATCCACATCCAGTTTCCTGTCATCTATCAGCGACTTTATTATTCAGTATTTGTTCTCTGTCAATCTGATATGTGCGTCATATCATCCAGCTGACACATAATTCTGCTCTACTCTAGTCCTGGGTGGACCTGAATACCAAGAGGCATTGGTTAGGAGTTGGGAAATCTGTGTGACTACCAATGCTGGAGTGGTTACTGTGGCCATATTTGCAGCCATCTACCTTTCAGTGAACAGATTAATCCAATCTGACAGAAAAAATATGACTCAATGGCTTGTATTTACTGGTGATTTTTTTTGTCCTTAAAGAGAACCTGTCACCACAAAATGCAATTTAATCTGAAAGCACCATGTTATACAGCAGGAGAAGCTGAGCAGATTCATAGATGGGAAAAGATTCAGTAAAACCTATATTTTATACATTTATATCTCCGCTTTTTTGCAGCCCTGTGAATACCTATTGGTACAGGGAGGATACAGTGGCCTTATCATCAGTGCTGGTTTATCCAAGGATAGTGAAGGAAGAGGCGGAGAAGATACAGAATTAGTGGTGCATTTAGAGTGGAAGCATCTGGAGCTGGGGCACTAATGAGGGTGCACCTAAAGCAGAGGCATTAGGGTCACCTGAGGCAGGGTAATGGTGGGGATCCTGGAGCAGCTGCAGGGTTATTAGGGGGCAACTGGAGAAGATTCAATATTAGGGGTGCTTTTAGAGTGGGGGCATCTGGAGCTGGGGCACTTATGGGGGTGCACCTAAAGCAGAGGCATTGGGGGGGGGGGGGACCTAGGGCAGAGTCCCCCCCAATGCCACTCTGAACTCTGCAGAGAGCAGCACACATTCATAGATCTGTCTCTGCTATAAACATTTCCTCCTTACAGTCTCCTACAGCTCACTACTGTCACACATCTGAGAAATGATCCCAGCACCGCAGAGGAGTCCTTCTCTCCAGCAGACACAGTTTCCTGACAGCAGGGAGGGCAGGAGGAGGCAGGCACCTTCTCTCCTCCTATACAGCCTGCAGCCCCAGAAGCCTACAAGATACTGCGGGACTTCCTGTACAATGTACACCAGTAGGAGGCTGCTTCACATCGCAATACTGCCACCTAGAGGTTGCAATAATTATGTTTCCTGAGAAAGGAGAAATAATTACTTCTCCATCTTATCTCGGGCACAGGAGACTGGCGGCCCACCGAGGAATCCCCCGCCTCCCCGGTGGGCCAGTCTGAGCCTGGGCTGGAGGGTCGCTCTACGTAAGACAATTTCAATAAGTTATATAAATATATTAATATATTGTAAATTAGATTCTCTGAGAGACCCAATGCAGAAGACTATTGTTTCCTGTCTGGCAAAGTTACAGCTTCGTATCTCTCATAATTATTGTTTGTCTGGAAGCTTTCTTAAGACTTCAAAAGGTATGCTACATAAAGTACTCTCTGGGGATGATAATTAATTGATTTTCCATTTTAAAAAGTTGAAGCAAGACATGGAAAATGCTGCTGAGGAGGACAATTCCAATATACAGAGGAGGACAGAAGGTAATGCATCACCATGAAGAGAACGGAATCCGAAGTCATCTACTGATTGATAATGACAAAGTGTAAACTACTGTATTTTCTATGAAGTTCCAAAAAATAACACAGAACCTGTGTATCACTTGAAGTTGTGTCTGTGATTTTTATTTTTACTGATTTGGTAAACTATATTAGCAAGGAGACATTGTCACTCATCCCATCTTAAAAGGCAGAGGAGACAGGCAGGGGAGACAGTTGTTGCCTCCTTCATTCCTATTAACCCCACCATTCCTGTTTTGTAAATGGCAATTGAATTCCTACAGATTACTTGTTACTACTTTGCACATACTTAAAGTGTGACAACCAAGTATGTCTAATAGATTACATAAAATTTCCTACTGAAGTTTCTTACAACATATGGAACTGATCTGAAAAGATTAAAAGATTGTTTGCGCAAAATGTAAAATATAATACAAAAATATTCTAAACTACTAGTGGTTTACTGAAGCCAAATATGCTCTGGCCCTTACAAGGAGCGTTATTTGATACAACGGGGTAGAAGCTAGGACTTTGTACTGGTAAGCTGCTGCTATCTTTCAAACTCAATAGGCCATAATTTATTTCCGTGACACTGTAAAGGACCTCTTCCCTATTAGGCAAACAAATGCAGATTTTCCTCATATGGCAAGCAATATTGCAAATGGTTTTCCAAAGATTTAATCTCCCTAGACATATGGCCAAATCAAAAACATATGACATTTGGACTATGTTAAAAAAATAAATAAATCAGCTTTTAGCTCTAAAAACTTTACAAACGCTATGGGGCACACATATCACTACAGGCTCAACTGATATACAGCGTATGTCAATATGACTTCACAGTTTGAACATTAGTCTCTACTGAAGACGGTGCCCCCTATGGCATGATCGCCCAAGGCTAGTGCCATATTTCAGGCTTGGAACTGAAACCTCCAATTTTTTGTTTTGGTGCAGTTTTCTAAGGCCCACCAAGGATATTAAACCCTAAAACACACAGGACTACCAGAGATATTAACCCCTAAAAACAAAGGAATATTAACATCTTATCAGATCATTTTGTCAGTGCATGGTACTGTTGATTTGACACTGTATGCCATGTTAGTGTAAATAAGAACTAGATAGTGCTCATATTTTAGTGTTGTATTTTGGTATTATTTAAACACTGTATGGTGGCATTGTAATTTAGACATTGTATGAAACTGTTAATTAGGAGCGGTATAGCATTGTTATTTAGGTGACCATAGGACACTTTTCTTTGGACAGCATACAGCACTGTTAATTAGCCTTTATACTGCCAGTAATTAGTTGCTCTATGATATTATATTTGTAAAATTTATGGAATTTGTATTTGGCCAATACAGTGTACAAAATATAGTAGAGGGGGTATTAGCAGAAGATCCCACACAGGTCAACATCCAACCTAAGGTCATTACCACCACTATTACTTGTTGCAACTGAACATTTCCACATACCAAGTTAGGTGGAAAACACATAGTATGGCAGCTCTGAGCCTCTGTCTAACAGCAGCTGAGGTAAGTCAATTTTGTAAAACAACTAGATGCAGAAGGAGGCCGCCCCCACCAGGCACAATAAACCCTGCCCCTTAGCAATAGATCCATCCCATCAGCAGAAACAAATTAACAGCTGTGTTTGCGAAGCAGTCAGTTCTAGATCTGATCCGAAAAGATTAAAGATTGTTTGAGCTGAATGTTCCTTTAAAAACGTTTCTTGGGGATCAGCAGTTCGTTGATCCGAAGCGAACAAATCGGGCATTGAACCAATGATGCATAAACTGAAGACACACTTTGAAAATAAAATATTAGAGTAACTTATTCCTATTAAAATATTTTGCAGAAAATAAAATTCTGGGCTGTACTTGGTTTCCTAAGTTCAGTGCAGAGGAACTAGAGCACCTCCTAGATCCTGTGCCCAGAGAACGTGTTTCCTGCTCTCACGAAGATTACTCAAACTGCTGATTTAATCAAGGGAGTTCCCCGTATGAAACGTGAGTTCATATTGTAAACAGGAGCTAATGTACCGGCAGTGAAAGCGCAATTGTCTTACTGAGCAGTGAATGCAAAACACTCTCACATTTAAAGGACTTCTCCACCTAGAATACAGTCTGCTTCGTATCACAGTGACATATTTAGGACTTGTCACAGACATTAGCACCAAGCTGTCCCCAATGGGGCTCACAATTTATTTTATGCACTTATATAGCGCTAATATATTCCGCAGCACTTTACAGACATTAGCATCCAACTGTCCCCAATGGGGCTCACAATCTAAGGTCCCTATTGTTGTCCTTGGTCAGATTCGAACCTAGGACCCCAACGCTGCAAGGCACCAGTGCCAACCACTGAGCCACCGCCATATCTAAGTTCGCTATCAGTATGTCTTTGGAGTGTGGGAGAAACCGGAGCACCCATAGGAAACCCACGCAAACACAGGGAGAACATACAAACTCCATGCATATTTTTATGTTTTTATTTATTTGAGTGTATTGCTAAGAAGTCTGCTTAAACATTAACCTTAATATCACAACAGTGAAGGATCTGAGCAAAAGACTGGGATGACTAGTTTGTGGCTTGGCTTGGAATGTGGACACCAGGATGAATAATATCTCCACTATTTAATGAATGGAGAGTGTGACTTTGTCCTTATATGGAAGAGATTTCTAGTAACTAAGTAGCAAATAAACACTGGAATTTGTTAGAGCTTTTTCCTTCACACTTAAAAAATAGCTGTGATTACTTGTCTTTTATGTTAATCGATGGGCACACACACACTATTTTTCTCCTGTAGGCTACATTCATCGGCTGTTAAAAAAAATAAAAAAAAAGTTAAACTGTGTTTTTTTTTTTGCAGTAGTTTTTTTTTTATGGAAGCCTTTTTGAAAAACAGCCATTAAAAATAGCCCTGTTAAAGCAGCTTGGCACTTTCTGGCTACTTTGACCAATGTGTAAGATGAATGTAACACTTACTAATATAGCCTTGGTTGATTTTCTGTGTCGTTTGATATATTTCATAAATCATGTCCCCTTGTTGGGGAAATCTTCTGTGCTGTCCACACAGATGTCCCGACAACCATTAGATGGCCTTCTCCACTCAAATTCACCAAATCTGCTATCTGTACTTGCAATGTTGAGAGCTTAGTGTAGGTGTAGTTGCAGTGTCCCACTTCGTGATCTGTGTGGGCACATTAAACGATGTTATTTGACATTGTAATGTAATGTCTGCACCCTGTATATCCCAATAACAGGCTTGTAGGGTGTTATTCCATCCCTTCTCCCCTAGGTGGTGCTGTCATCACTTAGCTAGAACAGGAAATAGGAAGAAGTTAGGCAGTTGGAGTGTATGTCTGAGAGGAGTCATGAGAGGAGCAGTACAGCCCTACATCATGTAGCTGCCATGTTAGCCCCTTGGCTCTGGCCAGGTCAAAGGAGCACGAAGAACGGATTCCAGCAGCATAGCACAGACCAGTGAGTCTACGTCTGAATATAGGGAAAGTCTAGTGAAGGTAAGAGCTACCTTAGCCTGTGGACTTCACAAGCACCAGTGACCGGGAGAAGCCTAAAAGCGCCTGGACACAACCGGAAGATTATTACGCAGAATTATCCTTTTTCACTAAATGCCTTCTGGGACATAGTGAACCTGAATATTTCAGGAGAACATCCTGCATCAAATAATGTAGCAGAGAGTTTACCTGCCACGAGGGAGAACACCCTTATTGGATTGCTCAAGATAAAGTAAGGAAAGCATAATATTTAGTACCTGGATGCTAGAACATAGACCGATATAGAGAGAAGGAAACTCCTTAAAGTACAATTATTAAGCCTGTTATAGGATTACAGTGGATATCATTGGGATTATCAATTTTGCCATCTAAATGAACTGTATTGACTACCTGGAGACAAGTGATTCAAGTAAAGGTTCCACTGTTTTACACAGTTTTTTGAACACAAGTTGTTTGTACAACCGACTCCTCATCTTTTGCATCACCAATCTTTGCACCTAACGTTGCTGGCGTCACGAACAACACAGGGACCCAGCCACCAAAGCACCTTAAATACCCATTACCATCAAGGGTACCTCAACTACCATCTGGCTGGTTTTCCCTGCAATAGAGAGTGCCCCGGAGGATTTAGTGCGGTCTTCCCCTTCATTGCACGCCGACCCAGGGAGGCTCTGCTAACCGTGAGTACCAACTACTACTACCCCCATCGGCCCACTGCGCCTCACGTGTTTCCCCTGCGGTCCCGTTCGCTGCATAGTGTATTTTAATGGAGGAGACTAAGTGATTTGCCTGGTCACATGACCCTCCATCATCAGCCATCTTATGGACAGGACCTCTGTGTGGACAGCACAAAAGACTTGGGAAACAAGAGAAAATACCTTATGAAATAGACAAAATATCAACAAAGGCTACTGTAGATCAGTAAGTTCCATACAGTCACCTTCAAACACATTGAACAGTAGCCAGAAAGTGGCCAGCCCCTTTACCTGTATGAGTACTGTTGGGCCATGAAAACAGACAAAGAAGGACGTGTCCTAGTTTTTAATGACCAGTTTTCACAGTCGTGTAAATAAGGCCTTAGTCTATACTACGTTTTCTTATATACAATTAGAACATATATTTAAAGCTTAGTAAAAACACAGTGGCCAACATGGAAAAAGGTGACCCCATAGTACACCTATATGGTGCAGAGTTTTTCCATCACAGACAAAATAGCCCAATGTTGTGCCCAGTCGATAAATCTCTAGAAAATGATCTGTCTTTGTGTCTACTAACAATAAAAGAGGGGAGTCCTGCACAGGTTCAATCCACCCTGGACACGGGATTAACCACTGTTGGGCCCCTTCTCCTAAAGGGCCCTTAATCGGACATGTGTTTAAACTCTGATCCTATCTCCATTGTAGAAACTGCAAAGTAGTGCCAGATACCAATGACACCTGTTGGACCCCAATTGACTTAGGGTCTATTCACACGTCCGTTTTTTCTTTCCTGATCTGTTCCGTTTTTTGCTGAACAGATCAGGACCAGATCTGGACCCATTCATTTTCAATGGGTCCTGAAAAAAAATCAGACATTGTGCTGTCCGTTTTTTTTCAGGACCCATTGAAAATGAATGGGTCCAGATCTGGTCCAGATCTGTTCAGCAAAAAACGGAACAGATCAGGAAAGAAAAAACGGACGTGTGAATAGACCCTTATAATGTCGTTTATTGGTCCAATCTTGTCGTGTTTTTTTGTTTTGTTTTTGCAAGCTGCACTATTTCCCCATTTTTTGTGAGGAAATATTCAACAGATGGTCCAAACAAAGCCTAAAGCTGGCCATACACATTTTGGCTGACTCTTTTAAAAAACTAGTGCAAATGATCATTCGCTATGGTGGCCAATGGCAGACTGCCGAAAATGTATTTGACAATACTGAAAGATTTTGCCCATTGTCAGCCAAAACTGAGTGATTATAGCATGATCAGCTGAATTTGGCCAATCATTTGCCATTGTACTCAAAGACCAGGGAGTCAGTTTTTTTTTTTATGGATTCCTTGGCCAGCCAATGTAGTCGGGCATGTTGCTCCCACAAATGACTGATCATCCACTATGCAGCCAAGTATATGGTCAGCTCAGCAATTGAAATTGATACATATTCCATGGTATCCAAGATGACTACAATAAAACCACATCTCATTCAAGCAAACTGTCTACTGGAATATCTGCCCTTGTTGCCTACAGCAACCAATCATCAACATTTTACTGTCAGGAGCTTAAGAGGGTGTGAAATCACCCCAAGGGTGGTTTCTAAGTTGATGCATCTTTATTTTACAATAAATGCTATGTCTGAAAACCACTCATTCATCAAAACTGCCCAAGGGTTTTCACATCTCGTTCTGCCTTATACATTAGGGCATACTGTATGCTACGGATATACAGACTATAGTATGGCCACTATTGTATCCAGCACATACAGTATAGCATTATTTATGCTGCACATTTTGAATATATTAGCTCTATGGAGGGTTTGTTTTATAGTTTTCCTTCCATAAAATAAGACCCATTAGGTTAATATTCCACTTTAGTCACATTTACTTCCAGCAAACCTGCCTTATAACAATAATTAAGTGGCAATTAAGCCCTGAAATAAGAAACTATAATAATAAAGGGAAGGTAATCCTTCTCATCAGCTTTCTAATATCTTACTTCATCATGAGCCGTCAGCATTCCACAATGTTCCTCAAGCATCTGGAATACCCTAAGGCAACTGACATTCCTCAAATATCTTAGGAATGGACCTGACTGGCTCCAAAGCCCCTAAATCTTCTACCCATTAACCAGGGAGTCTTCCACCTTTAACCTAAACAGTTCAAAACCTTCTGTACAAAGTTTATATCAAGAGGTTGTCTGAGATATAGAGAATTGTATGCCCTATGTTCCGAGTACAATGCTGTGAAAACACCTGGAGCATAAACTGCCAGAAGGGTATCTTTTTATCATCCATCTGGCTGGAATACATTGAATTCCCTTTTTTTTTTTATCATTGTATAGAAAAGTTTTTCAATGCAGCGGCATCACACACACACACAAAAAATAAAAATAAAATCTATATACCCGCCGACATATGCCACAGTAGTCCTATTAGAGGGACATCCATCTGAGCCTTCCACCAATGATAGACTTTGTGAAAGCCTCCTGACCTCATGCTAGCTAGGTTTTTAATAGACCTTGATGACATTACCTCCATGGTAACATAATCCATACTTGATGAACTATAAACTTCGAGGAGGCTCCGTTAAATATTAGAAAGCTCCCACAGTTCCAGAAGAGTTGGGAAATTTCCCATACACTGTTACTATATGTGGCACGGAAATTCCGCATTATTAGTCGCAGCCCCAATGTCCAAAGTAACTGGAGGGAGCACTGGGTGCCACTCAAAAGGGAGCAGGGCCTAAAAAACGGGGCATGGCACTTGGGAAATCTTCCATGCACTGTAACTGTATGGGGCACTGTGATTCGGGATCATTACATGCAGCCCCAAGGTCTTCACCAAAAAGGGACCAGGTGTCACTCAAAAGGGAGCGAGGCCTGAAAAAAGGGGCGTGACGATGGAAGGAAAAAAAAAAAAAAAACTTAGGGCTGCAATCTCACACCTCCCAGACGCCAACCTTCAGAAGTATGACTTTGTCATGCCATCCAATTGCTGCAGGTCACTGTGATCGCAGTGATCGAGTGCCACAAGAGTTCTAATGAACGCTCAAGGAAAAACCCTTGGTTCTAGCAAACTTGGCAATCCTGATCCCTTAAAGTAATACACACACCATAGCAAGCCAATTAAAGTAGAGTTTTGACCATACCCTTTAAATTAAAACAGGCTATAGACCAGGCTCCTTAAACACAGTCCCCAAACCTGATCCTCTAGTCTAAACTAATACGTTCTTGATACCACACCCCTAAGCAATTATAGACCCAAAACCAGACCATGTATTAAACCTGCAACATAGGCCCCATAAGTTACTCTCACCAGTGATTCCCCCCCCCCCCCCCCCCCCTAAATTTAACCCAGCCTTTTGTCTTTATCTGGGCAAACACTGTATATTTCCATTGAGGAGTTACACATCTATAAAAGAAGGCAGCCATATTGGTCGTTTATGGTTATCCGTTATATTTCTTTCAGGGAAAGTTGGGGGGGGGGGGGGGGTGACAACCAATATGGCCTGCGTTGAAATTTCCGTTGTGCTTGCCAGAAGAGGAAAACTCTAGAGGGAAATAAAAATGTAAAGTGATATGTTTTTATTATTGATGGATACATGCTGTACTTTAGCTGACTATTATTAGTCTTAAATATCCACTCCATTATTTTAGGGCAAACATGGCTGGTCTCAGACATAGCTCAGTGCCAGTCTCCAGTACAAAAAAAAATTACAGTATATTAAGTAACAAATTAATATTGCGTTTGGCATAAGTGGTAGCACAGGCAACAGCACTAGTCTGGAGGACAGGGGTACAGCTATAGGGGATGCAGAGGTACCTGTTGCATCCCTTCCCCAAACACATAAGTATCTCAAGGTAGGTATGGGCTCTGTTACAGCTTTCACATAGGGTTTAGCACAGTTTAGCAACTTATACCAAGCATCGAGTTACCCCTCTCATCAGTGGCCTCTGTTGTATTGTGCCCAAAACCTTGCATTTGGTGTGTCTAGTGTCAACCTCTGGAAGAAAAATGTTCAGAAGTCTCCACATAGTACCATTGGAACCATAGTCAGCCTCATGGCTGGAGTGTGAGTTGAGGTTTCTGAGGGAGAACCTGTAACAGGGCCCTACAACCCTCACAGCATTTATAATACAGCAGTTTCAGGGTACATTTGGAGGGGATACCACACCAAATATCAACTCAGCCCTTTATTATGGTGCTGGCATTTGCTACCCAGGCCATAAGGGTTGCTGTTCATTTCCATAACTCTTGGGTCAATACTCCACCCCTGATTTGCCAACATTACAGCCTCTATAGAGATGGGAGTCCTGCACAGGTTCTCACCACCCAATAGCAAAGGGGATTGGAACAACCAAGTCTGGTCTCCACACTCTCTAAGGGTCTTATAGAAGCCGCTGTGGTACATGACCCTGGCAGTTCTCCTTTATGGCAGAGAGGGCCTGGGTATAACCACAGTTGCGTACACAGAGAATTAAGGGCCCCATATCAAGGATCAAACCAGGCCTTTTAGTATAATAACCCTACGCATGTGATTTTCATGATGGCCCTCTTCTCTCCCTACTCCTGACTCTTGTTCCTGTTTATTACTCATTGTCAGGGGTTATAGCCACCTTCGGCAATTCTGCATCAGTGGCCGCACTTATTCAGTGTCTTTCATTCCTTGGTCTGGACTGTGGTGGCCGGGACCACGGAAGCAAGCATATTCAAGAATGCGTGGCCTCTCCCCTCCCGGCCACTTCTCTGCTGCTCCATAGAAATCAACTGAACAAGCTTCTCGGCATCCTGGAGCAACCACTCTTACCATGCCTGGTTGTGAAGACCCTGTAGAAGTAGAAGCATGCTCGTGCAGACAAATGGCGTGATGACATCAACTTAGCGCCGCCTAATTGTACTATCAAATTTGTTGGTAACCACTCCCAGAGGACTCAGGAAGCAGGGTACTGCGGTGGAGGAAGGCAAGTGAACAGCACAGATGGGACAACCTCGTTAAGTTTCAAAAATAAATAAAAATAGTGGTTGCTATGGGCAACAACACTACGTTTTTGTCTATTTTGTTAAAGTAGGGTGTATTATTAAATGTATAAATATTGTTGTGGGGCTGCTAGACACAAAAATAATAAAGGGAAATGGATGCACACTTCAATTACAGCATATTCATGGTCCCATGTGATTTTTCTTGGCCATCTAGCATGGGAGGATCACCTACTGCGTGGGTGCTAAGACACCCCATAGCATAGTGCCAATATATGCTCTCCAGTGCTCTTGAACATAAAGATTTAGTCCCAAAACAGTGACCCCCACACAGCAGGAAAGGGGTGTGGTCCTTCACATGTCTCATCCGAAAACACGGGATGAATCCATAGGGATTTCTCTTGACATCCTGTGGATACAGCCCATGCATGTAAACAGACATCCCTCCCCCAATCCCCTTACCCTCCGTTTCAGCTGTAGAATCCCAAAAATCTATCTGTAAGTTAGAGTTCTTTCATATATTGTTGGAGACGTCCTTTAAGAAATTCCTATTCTTTTACTTGAACACAGCAAAACCAATCAATACATACGCTTGTTATTCATCTATAAGTATAAGGACAGTTGCCCTTTAAGGCTCAATACAGTATATTATTATTAGTATAATAGTAACTAAGGCATATGTAAAACTATACAGTACTAGAGCCCAGACAAAGGTTATCAGATAATCAATGTTTTCTAAACAGGATTGTCTTTCTGTAGGAATTCCTGCCCACAAACACTATCTCCCTCAAGCATCAAGTCTGCTGCTGGGCCAGAACTGTCTCAGCATGTCTCAGTGGCTTCTGCTCTCTCGTTTCCTTTATTCCTGGAATAACTGCATGACATAAGGATGGTGATGTTCCTATAGTAGGACCCACCCAGTTCAATGGCTTTTATGCAAACTTCATGTACAGATGTAGCAGAGCTGAATTTGTCTTGGAATAAAATAACTGTAGGTTACTTGCAGTCCCATGTGAAACTATTGAAATTCTGTATCTTGGACTTCAAGCACACAGCCGTATTTGTATTTGGATCCACAAACCACGCATCTGCAAAATAAAGATGCCTTCCATGTGCATGCCATATTTTTCTCATTCCCATCAATTTTAAGGGCAATACGGACAAGAACAGGTCTTGTTCTACATATCGCCGCATAGATCTACAAAAAACGCGCATGGCCGCATAGAAATGAATGGGTCAGTCTACTATCCGCAAAAAAGCGGGCAGCGCACGCACGCAAAATATGGTCTTGTGCATGGAGTTTAAGAATTTCGCTCTGCAGCGTCGCTGAACACATAGATTCATGTTGCAAAAATGCACAGTGCAGATGCTGTAAGCTAAAGAACACCACATCTTCATGTTATCAGATCTATTGTTCCCTGTTATCAGCTGCTTTGGGCTAGGAGAGGCTGAGGGTAGTAACATCCAATAGGATGAGTAACAGGAAGTCTACAACGAGCCCTTCCCACCCCCCCATATAACCAGTTCACATACATCAGCTGCTTCTCTTGCTCCAATTTTAGAAGCTGATCTATATGGCGTACTGTTCCTTTAAAAAAATGCTAGCGCTGCATTAAGTCCCATAATTTGAAAGCAGAGGTTGCCCAGTTTGGAACCCGCTATAATCATTTGTGGGTAACCAGTAACCACAAGGTATATGCTAGTTTTTTCCTACAACGTAGCATTAAGTAGCCACCATTGAAATCAATGGGAAGCAATCAGTCCTCTAGAGCTGAAAGCCTTGTAGGATATAGCTACTGGCTGAGACACATTAAAAGGTGTGCCCCCCCCATCTTTTACCTGCACAGGAAATTTAACAAAGGGGACACGCCCCCCCAAATCTATAGGAAGAGTAAATCAATTAAGAATCTCAAATGAAGTATTATAATACTAAATACATAAAATAAGATATTATTACGGGTGCAAACAATCCGAACATCCTTCTTTATTAATATGATATGCAGATGCAGCAATCTTTAACTTAACACAGTGAACTGACACTTAAACACCATTGACGGTAAAGATAATGTTTGCAGCAATTGCATATTTACTGTGTTGTGAGAGTGACGTTAACCATTGTACATCTGTAACATCAATCTATACAAATGCAAAAAGACAATAAAGAAGTCTATAATATATATCATGCAGGGAAATTTCCAGCGACTCCAGGTCTGCAGTAGAAACAGTGTACGGTTCCCTTACCTTTCTGATGAAAAGTTTGCAGCTGGAAGGAAGTCACTGGCTGCTTTGCAAAGAGGCACAGCTTAAAACACAGCTCTACTGAATTAAACTTGCAGACTTTCTCTAAGCCCCTCCCCCTCAGAGGAAAAAAAAAAGTCAACGCTGGATGAATCCTTATTCCTTATGTTTACCATTGGCAGCCAGTAAAAGCCATTGTCCTCCTCAGCATATTCTAATAGCCGGCCAATGGGGTCTCTCCCAGCGAAGAAAAGGTGGGTTTAGCCCTGGCTAGAAAAATGCTTGTCATTCCCCAAGCATGCTCAGAGACAGGGCTCATCAGAAAAACCCAAATTCATGCAGTCTGCCAATTTCAGTAACATATCCTTTTTTGGTTATGCTTTCAGGGCCTCTGTAAGAAAATCCTCTGACAGAGAAGATCATAAGAAACCCTAATCTTACAAAGAAAAATAGGATGTCTTGTGGAATGCAGCGGCATAAAAATAATCAGCTGCAACAAAGAGAACCGCGGTGTAGCAGAGCGGAGTTTGTCATCCGTCGAAACTCTTCTGTTGTTTTGGACGTTTTTTTTACACAGAGTTATCACGAAAGCAGAGATAACCTCGAAGAGTTAAATGACAACTTCAGCTCTGCTACATGATGGAAAAAGGAGAAGGGGGGGGGGTAATTTGTTTTAAATCAAAACCACATGTTCGCTGGGAAACCGGCTTGAATGAATCTGGAACAATTGAATGAGAGGCTTTGAAAGACTTGTCTGCCTTCAAGGGTTGCCTGAAAAAAGGCAGCATTGTAATGTCATAGCGTTGGCTGCTGGCCCGATAGGTGTGTGTTTTAGGAACTGCTGTCCTACTTACTGTAGGTTCCCAGAAATGTACGTACAAGACCGAACAGATAGCGCGTATATACAAATCAGACGTTAAGGACTTACATGACAAGAGTTTATGCGATCTGGGGAGGTCGGGATAAAGCCTAATCCTCTTACTGAGTGACTGTGTACGACTGGGTAATGTAGGGAGAGCTCGTCACCATTGTCATGTCACATCAATTAATAGGGCGGTGCTTAAAGGGGATGTCTGGTTTAGGAATCCTGTTTGCAGGGAGTTTGGGAGTCCCATTTATGTTAGGCCACTTTCACACTGGCGTTTTAGCTTTCCGTTTGTGAGACCGTTCAGGGCTCTCACAAGCGGTCCAAAACGGATCAGTTTTGCCCTAATGCATTCTGTATAGAAAAAGATCCGCTCAGAATACATCAGTTTGCATCAGTTCAGTCTCCATTCCGCTTTGGAGCGGGACACCAAAACGTCTGATGAAACTGAGCCAAACGGATCCATCCTGGAACAAAATGTAAGTCAATGGGGATGGATCCGTTTTCACTGACATAATAGAAAACGGATCCGTCCTCCATTGACTTTCAATGATGTTCAAGACGGATCCGTCTTGGCTATGTTAAATATAATACAAACGGATCCGTTCTGAATGGATTCAGACGTTCGTATTATCTGAACGGATCCGTCTGTGCAGATCCATGATTGATCCGCACCAAACTTGAGAGTGAAAGTAGCCTTATTAGTCTAGGAAGGAATAAAATAAAACCCGTAAAGCAGTTTTCTGCTATTACTATGGTGTTTAACAGATAGGCTCATGTAGTTGCTTAAGGGTCCATTCACACGCCCGTATTTGTTTTGCGGATCTGCAAAACACGGACACTGGCATTTTGCGGACCACACATCGCCGACACTCTCATAGAAAATGCCTCTTCTTGTCCGCAATTGCGGACAAGAATAGGACATGTTCTATTTTTTTGGGCGGAAAGGAAGTTCGGATCCGCAAATGCGGATGCAGACAGCACATTCTGGCCCCATTCTGGCAAAATTGATGAACGGATGCAGACCTATTTTGCGGACCCTAACTTATGTTCATCTTCCCCGTGTCTTTTTTTCAATTTGGACTCTCCTGACCTTTTTAAACCATTTAACAAATCTCATATTTTTTTCACATCCTATATGTAGCACTTCTTGTTGCTGTATCCAACCAAACCCATGATGCACTTCTCCTTTGGCCTCATGCACACGACCGTTGTGTGTTTTGCGGTCCGCAAATTGCGGATCTGCAAAACGCGGATGGCGTCCGTTTGCGTTTCGCCATTTGCGGAATGGCACGGACAGCCTTTGATATAACTGCCTATTCTTGTCCGCAAGACGGACAATAGGACAGGTTATATTTTTTTTGCGGGGCCACAGAACGAAGCAACGAATGCGGACAGCACACGGAGTGCTGTCCACATCTTTTGCAGCCCCATTGAAGTGAATGGGTCCACATCCAAGCCGCAAAAGATGGTCGTGTGCATGAGGCCTTTCTCTGCCAAATCTCCAGCACCGCCCCTAACAATGTCCAGCTAGTTTATATCTCCTCCTACCAGCTAGTTACATAGACTCTCCCCTATCACTGCCCCTAATGGTCCATTCACACATCCATAACGTGTTTTGCAGATGCGCAAAACACGGACACGGCAATGTGCGTTCCGCATTTTGCGGACCGCACATCGCCGGCACTAATAGAATATGCCTATTCATGTCCGCAATTGCGGACAAAAATAGGACATGTATTTTTTCCTGGATGGAATTGCACATCGTGCTGCCCCATGGAAATGAATGAGATGGCAATTCCGTTCCGCCAAATGCGGAACGAAATTTCGGACGTGTGAATGGGGCCTAACAACAGCAAGCTAGTTTATAGCTCCTCCCACCAGCTAGTTACATAGACACTCCTCCCCTATCACTTCACAATGCCAAGCTAGTCTATAGCTTCTTTCACCCAGCTAGTTACGTGGACACTCACCTATCACTGCCCCATACAATACAAAGCCAGTTTATATCTCTCTACCACCCAGTTGGTTACAACACTCTTCCCCTATCCCTGCCCCTAACAATGCCAAGCTAGTTTATAGCTCTCTATCACCCAGCTAGTTACATAGCAACTTCTCCCCTATCACTGCCCCTAACAACACCCAGCTAGCTTATGGCTCTTCCCACCCAGCTATTTACATAGACACTCCTCCCCTATCACTTTCCCTAATAACAACCAGCTAGTTTATAGCTCCTCCCACCAGCTAGTTACATAGACACTCCCTTATCACTGCCCCTAACACCCAGCTAGTTTATAGCTCCTCCCACCAGCTAGTTACATCGACACTCCTCTATCACTGTCCCTAACACCCAGCTAGTTTATAGCTCCTCCCACCAGCTAGTTACATAGACACTCCTCTATCACTGTCCCTAACACCCAGCTAGTTTATAGCTCCTCCCACCCAGCAAGTTACATAGACACTCCCCTATCACTGCCCCTAACAACCAGCGAGTTTATAGCTCCTCCCACCAGCTAGTTACATAGACACTCCTCCCCTATCACTGCTCTAACACCCAGCTAGCGTATAGCTCCTCCCACCAGCTAGTTACATAGACACTCCCCTATCACTGCCCCTAACACCCAGCTGGTTTATAGCTCCTCCCACCAGCTGGTTACATAGTCACTCCTCCTCTAACACTAGAGACTTTCTGTAAAAAAAACAATTCTAACAAAATTTTTCATTCTGGAATCCCGTTCCCTCTGCATAGAAACACTGAACTGACTACACTTTCAATTGCTAAAAGGGGTTTTCCAAGACTTTTATACTGATGACCCATACCTTTGATAGGGGGTAAGTATCTGATTGGTGGGGGTCAGGCACCCAGGACCCCCACCGATCAGCTGTTTGAAATGCACTGGCGCTCACAGTACACCCTGACCTTCTCTCAGCTCACCAAGCACAGAGCTGTACATTGTATAGCGGTTGTACTTGCTATCGCAGCTCAGCCCCATCACTTCTTTGGAACTGAACTGCGCCTAGGCCATGTAAACGCTGAACGTTGCGTCTAGGGGCGTAACTACCATAGCGGCAGACCATGCGACTTGGGCCCAGGGCAAGAGGGGGCCCAGTCTTATTTGGGATCATCTCCTCTTCTACTGGTCAGGACTCTACCCTCTAAAGCAGGCATGCTCAAACTGCGGCCCTCCAGCTGTTGTAAAACTACAATTCCCACAATGCCCCGCTGTAGGCTGATAGCTGTAGGCTGTTCAGGCATGCTGGGAGTTGTAGTTTTGCAACAGCTGGAGGGCCGCAGGTTGAGCATGCCTGCTCTAAAGAAACAACTTGTAACAAATGAGCAGTGAAAAAAATGGCCAGGTGGTCATTGAAAGGGGTTTAGGCGGAAACCCTTCTGCCCTGGTTAGATCCGTGCTATGGGGCCCTTACTTCTCTACGTACGCCACTGGTTGCGTCACTGGCCTAGTAAAAGCTGCGAGAAGGCGTGGTGCTACTGCGAGCACTAGTGCCTTCTCAAACAGCTGATTAACAGGGGTCTCGGGTGTCGGACCCCCACGATCAGATACTGATGACCTATCCAGGGGATAGGCCATCAGTATACAAGTCTTTGAAAAAAACTTTAAAGGATGCTCTTTTGGCTGGAAGCCTATGGATACTCTTGGCTATATGACAGGAGCTCCTCTGGCACATATCGCAAACTTACATAGAAACGCGGTGTGAACATGAGCCTAAGGCCCCTTTCACACGGGCGAGTTTTCCATGCGGGTGCAATCCGTGCGGCGAACGTATGGCACCCGCACTAAATCCTGACCCATTCATTTCTATGGGGCTGTGCACATGAGCGATGTTTTTAACGCATCACTTGTGCGTTCAGTTGAAATCGCAGCATGCTCTATATTGTCCGATTTTGACGTGACGCAGGCCCCATAGAAGTGAATGGGGTGTGTGAAAATCGGATGGCATCCGCAAGCAAGTACGGATGCCGTGCGATTTTCACGCACGGTTGCTAGGAGACGATCGGGATGGAGACCCGATCCTTATTATTTTCCCTTATAACATGGTTATAAGGGAAAATAATAGCATTCTGAATACAGAATGCATAGTAAACCAGCGCTAGAGGGGTTAAAAATTTTTAAAAATTATTTAACTCAGCTTAGTCCACTTGATCACGAAGGCCGGCATCTCCTTGTGTCTCCTCTGCGCTGAAGTTGAACAGGACCTGGGGTGAGCTTCTCCATTAAATATCGGTTAAGGACCTTCAATGACGTCACTCCGGTCATCACATGGTACGTCACATGATCTTTTACCATGGTGATTCACCATGGTAAAAGACCATGTGATGACCGGAGTGACGTCATCGAAGGTCCTTAACCTGTATTTAATGGAGCAGCTCACCCCAGGTCCTGTTCATCAGCAGCGGAGACACAAGGAGATGCCGGCCTTCGTGATCAAGTGGACTAAGCTGAGTTAAATTATTTTTAATTTTTTTTAACCCCTCTAGCGCTGTTTTACTATGCATTCTGTATTCAGAATGCTATTATTTTCCCTTATAACCATGTTATAAGGGAAAATAATACAATCTTCAGAACATCAATCCCAAGCCCGAACTTCTATGAAAAAGTTCGGGTTTGGCTACCAAACATGCGCGATTTTTCTCACGCGAGTGCAACGCATGACAATGTTTTGCACTCGCGCAGAAAAAATCGCGCATTTTCCCGCAACGCACCCGGCTCTTATCTGGGCAAAAAAACTGACGCCCGTGTGAAAGAGGCCTAATACACACCTGATGTGTTACAGTGAGTTACTCTGGAATCCAGGCCGTTTAGATCTCAGTGGATTGACTAAACTGGATACAAAACTCTAGAAGAGAGAAGTTTTAGATGTCAAGGTTCAAATTCACTGACAGCAAGCAGAGATCTTGAAAATAGTCATCATTTGAAACAGAAGTATTATACAAAGCTGCCGAATCTTTCCATATACAGTCACTAAGACCTATTAACTGACAACTGGAAGACCTTTTAGGACTTTGGATGAATTTTGCCACTAGTTTCTCTTTATGTAATAAATCAAAATCCAGCAGATAACGCAGTGAATGTGTTGTATACAGAGGAGGTGTTGATATAGTAAAATAGCAGATATGAGTCACTGCAAGGAGTGACATAATTCTCATATGCTGCTGCTTTTCATAGCACAAGTTCTTATATGGAGTAGTGCAGATGGTGACTTTTTTCAAATATATATATCTCAGCATTAGAGATGAGATGCCTTTAGAGACATTCCATTAATCATTCCGTCATAATAGAAGTCTGTGGCCTGCATAACGGATCCGTCCCGTTTCCGTTATGCAAGGGAGTCCTCTCCTGCATAACGGAAACGGGACAGATCCGTTTTGCACCCCTTAGACTTCTATTATGACGGAATGATTAATGGAATGTCTCTAAAGGCATTCCGTTATGCATTCCGTCGTAGAATTGCTTTATGGTCCCTGGTAACGGAATCCACATCGCAATTCTGCTTTTACCACCAAACGAAGCGTGAACTAATTTCATAACATGAAATTCGCTCATCTCTAGTCAGCATCCTCCATTATGTAGCTAGAAAGGCTTAAAGGGGTTGTGCAAGAATGACCTGTAAAGGGAAGCTTACCTGCCTGTAGGCCTGGCTCCCCAAAATGCTCTTCTGGGTTCCCACACTGAAAACATCTTATTTGACATCGCCTGTAACCAATCACTGGCCGCGGTGGTGATCATTAGAGATGGCTTTGCGGTCCGCCCGGCGGTCGTTTCGCGGTGAACGATGTCCGCCGGCACCATATTCTTTGCATTGTTCAGAACTTTGACCCATGACACATCCATCAGGTGGTACAGGACAGCCAATTGAGACGTTTCAGCACATGGACATACCCCTACCCTATAAATAAACCCGATCTGGACGCCATTTTACATTCAGTTTTTTTGCCAGTGTAGGGAGAGGCTGCATTTTGGAGCAGAGACAGGCTGTTAGGAACTTAGGGACACCAAACGCTAGCTAATAGGGCCACAAAAGTCCTTTTAAGAACTGGTATAAGTGTGCTATCGATAGGTGTGACTTACTGAGGGGTGTAATATACTTATAATATACTTTCTAACATAGAAAGTATATTATAGTGCATTTGTATTGTGCAGCAGTTGTGTGTGGTTCTGCTGAGATACCGCAGCTATATAGAGGGACAAACGACATTGGAACAACTAATTGCAACTGATGTGATATACCAGTTGCCCGCAAAAAAATCTGATTGAGGCAGGGGTGTGATATGCCTATAATATTATTTCTGTATAGTGCATTTGTATTGTGCTGCATTTGTGTGCGGTTTTGCTGAGATACCGCAGCTATACAGAGGGACAAACGTCATTGGAACAACTAATTGCAACTGGAGTGATATAACAGTTGCCCCCCAAAAAATTTGATTGAGGCAGGGGTGCGATATACAGAGAATATAATTTCTATATAGTGCATTTGTATAGTGCAGCTTTTGTGTGAGGTTCTAATGAGATACCACAGCTATACAGATAGACAAACGCCATTGGAACAACTAATTGCAACTGATGTGATATACCAGTTGCCCCCCCCCCCAAAAATCTGATTGAGGCAGGGGTGTGGTATACCTATAATATACTTTCTTTCTAGTGCATTTGTATACTGCAGAATTTGTGTGCAGTTCTACTGAGATACCGCAGCTATACAGAGGGACAAACGTCATTGGAACAACTAATTGCAACTGGTGTGATATAACAGTTGCCCCCCAAAAGAACTGATTGAGGCAGGGGTGCGATATACCTAGAATATCATTTCTATATAGTGCATTTGTATTGTGCAGCATTTGTATGTGGTTCTGCTGAGATACCGTAGCTATACAGAGGGACAAACATAATTGGAACAACTAATTGCAACTGGTGTGATATAACAGTTGCCCCCAATAAAATCTGATTGAGGCAGGGGTGCGATATACAGAGAATATAATTTCTATATAGTGCATTTGTATTGTGCAGCATTTGTGTGCGGATCTGCTGAGATACCGCAGCTATACAGAGGGACAAACGCTACTGGAACAACTAATTGCAACTGGTGTGATATACTAGTTGCCCCCCAAAAAAATCGGATTGAGGCAGGGGTGCGATATACAGAGAATATAATTTCTATATAGTGCATTTGTGTGCTGTTCTGCTGAGATACCGAAGCTATACAGAGGGACAAACGCCATTGAAATAACTAATTGCAAATTATATGATATACCAGTCGCCCCCAAAAAAACTGATTGGGTTCTATATACTTGCTTCCACAAATACTGCTCTTCTATAGGGACTTTGGCACAGGGTAAACATAGACATAGAAACATAGAATGTGTCGGCAGATAAGAACCATTTGGCCCATCTAGTCTGCCCAATATATCTGAATCCTATGAATAGTCCCTGGCCCTATCTTATATGAAGGATAGCCTTATGCCTATCCCATGCATGCTTAAACTCCTCCACTGTATTTGCAGCTACCACTTCTGCAGGAAGGCTATTCCATGCATCCACTACTCTCTCAGTAAAGTAATACTTCCTTATATTACTTTTAAACCTTTGCCCCTCTAATTTTGAAAATGACAGGCAGAGGAAGATATAAAAACAGGGTCATTTTGAAAATGACAGGCAGAGGAAGATATAAAAACAGGTCTCGTCTGCACTGGATACTTGCGGCGAGCCAATGGACTTAAGGCGCAAATCACAACCCGAGCTTGGATACGAGAATTTTTTATTTTGAAAAGACAGGCAGAGGAAGAGGCAGGCCGTTCTGCAGGGGTGGTAGGGGTCGGGCAGTTGCACCAGGCCGGAGCCTAAGTGGGAAGTTGGAGAAGGTGCGTGCGATTATGTCAAAGGATGCCCTAGAGTTGGTTGAGTGGCTCACTCAGCCTTCCGCTTATGCACCCTCCTCACTCTCTGCTGTGTGCACCCCCAAAGACACCACCATCACCACCACCATAGCCCCTCCACTTGAATCAGAGGAATTATTTTCCCATCAATTTCCAGACCTTACCGATGTGCAGCAATTCTTGGCATCGGATGAGGAAGAGGAGGTAGCAACGACCGCCACCCAGCGGTCTGACGACAGTACCCAGATCAGCCCAAGGCCGGTGGTCCCCACTGTTGCTGCCTACTTCGAGATCTCTCATGTCAGTGTTGGGGAAGGTGACGATGATGTCGTGTCGATGGACGTCACATGGGTGCCCACAAGAGAAGAAGAGGAGGGGAGTTCAGAGGGAGAGACGGAGCAGCAGATAGGGAGGAGAAGGAGGAGAAGCAGGCAGAACTCACAGTGCACAGGAGGCAAAAGCCATCCACCATACACGGTCACATCTTGCGCTCCCAGGACGCCAGAACATGGCTCCGCAGTGTGGGCTTTTTTTAAACGTGTCAGCTGCTGATAATAGTGTTGCCATCTACAGCCTGTGCTGTCAACGCATATGTCACGGTAAGCCCAACACTCACCTAGTGACGACCATCTTAAGAAGGCACCTGGCCTCCCATCATCGAGCCCAGTGGGAGCAACGCCGTCAGAACCCACAAAGCCACACTCCTGGCTTGTAACCCGTGGCACCCGTGTGGATTTGGTGTTACCGCCACAGATTGCATGCAGGCCTGCCTCTTCTTCTCCTCCTCCTACTCCATCCTCCATCTCCTCCTCAGCTGACTCCTCCACAGCTACCGCCTCTTCCGCTGCACCCCCCAAACTCCCCAGAACCTTTTCGACGTGCGAGGTGAGACATTGCCATACTGTGCTGCGGCTGTTGTGCCTGGAAGCCAAGAGCCACATCGGTCCTGCACTCCTTTCAGCTGTGCGGTCACAGGCCGATCAGTGGCTAACCCCGCTCAATTTGACAGTTGATAAAGTGGTGTGCTACAACGGTGCCAGTCTGCTGAGCGTGCTGAAACGGCAAAATGACACACGTGCCATGCATGGCACACGTCCTGAACACGTCGTACAGCAATTCGTTGCCAAATACCCCGGACGTCTTGTTGCAGGCCAGGAAAATCTCTGGCCGTTTTAAAAGCTCTTACACGGCCATGGCTCACATTGCTGACGTTCAGCGGCAATACCATTTACCCGTCAGACGTCTGATTTGTGACTGCCCGACACGCTGGAACTCCACTTTGTATATGCTTGATAGGCTGCTCCAGCAGAAACGCGCCGTTAACGACTATCTGTGCGAACTCTGCAGCAGGAAAGGATCTGGGGAGCTTGTTTTTATTCACTGCGCCAGTGGCTGCTCATGCGTGACGCATGCAGACTTCTGCAACCATTTGCTGAGATCACCAGACTGGTCAGTCGCAGCCAGGGCGCCATCAGTGACATCGTACCTTACGCCTTCTTTCTGGAGCGTGCATTGCATCGTGTCATTGATCAAGCCATCGAGGAGCAGGAGCAGGAAGATGAGGAAGTTGCAATGCTGGATGAATTCCAAGGGGGAGGTACTCCATCTGAGACAAGTCAGCAGGAGTCTGAAGAGGAGTCAGTCAAAGGAGGATGGGGCCTGGGGGGAGGAGGAGGAGACGGAGCAAGAAGAGCCGACTTTAAACTTTTCTTCGATCTCTGGTGTTTTCCGTGGATGGGCGGATGAGACTAAGGACGACATTCTCCTGGGCGATGAGCAGGAGCCAGGCCGCTTCACTGCTTCCAATTTAGTGCAAATAGGGGCCTTCGTGCTCTAGTGTTTGAAGAGGGACCCCGTATAAAAAGCATAAAGTTCAAGGTCCTGTACTGGGTGGCAACGTACTTAGACCCCCGGTACGAACACAAAATGGCGGACATGTTACCAGCATCACAGAGGGCTGTCAGAATGCAGCATTTACAGGCCTTGCTGCGAGAGATGCTGCATTCTGCTGTTGCGGGCGCTGGCAGAGGAATTTCCACCCACAGAGAATCTGTTTCGAGTACCAATCCTACAGCGCCTGCAAAAAGACGGCGGTTTGCCATGGAACTCTTGGCTTGCCCCTTGTTGAGTGTCCTGTCCGAAAGGACGTTCAGCACAGCATGGGGGATCGTGACCAATAAGCGCACTCCCCTAGCTCAAGACAGTGTGGACTCACATTTCTAAGGCCTCTTTCACACTTGCGTTGTCCGGATCCGGCGTGTACTCCACTTGCCGGAATTACATGCCGAATCCGGAAAAACGCAAGTGTACTGAAAGCATTTGAAGACGGATCCGTCTTCAAAATGCTTTTAGTGTTACTATGGCACCCAGGACGCTATTACTGGTTGCCATAGTAGGAGCGGGGGAGCGGTATACTTACAGTCCGCGTGGCTCCCGGGGCGTTCCAGAGTGACGTCAGAGCGCCCCATGCGCATGGATGACGTGCCATGCGATCACGTCATCCATGTGCGTGGGGCGCCCTGATGTCACTCTGGAGTGCCCTGGGAGCTGCACGAATGGTAAGTATACTGCTCCCTCGCTCCCCGCTACACTTTACCATGGCTGCCAGGACTTTAGCGTCCCGGCAGCCGTGGTAACCACTCTAAAAAAGCTAAACGTCGGATCCGGCAATGCGCCGAAACAACGTTTAGCTTAAGGCCGGATCCGGATCAATGCCTTTCAATGGACATTAATTCCGGATCCGGCCTTGCGGCAAGTCTTCAGGTTTTTTGGCCGGAGCAAAAAGCGCAGCATGCTGCGGTATTTTCTCCGGCCAAAAAACGTTCCGTTCCGGAACTGAAGACATCCTGATGCATCCTGAACGGATTTCACTTCATTCAGAATGCATTAGGATAAAACTGATCAGGATTCTTCCGGCATAGAGCCCCGACGATGGAACTCTATGCCGGAAGACAATAACGCATGAGATCCATGCCCTTAAAATGAATGAGGCATGGATCTCTGAGGAATTCAACACCTGTGACGACCATGTTTAATTGAATTTCCTCTGACAGCCCACAAATATCCGCCACCACCCAAAACAAATAATGGTCCCTGTCTTAGGTAAATACAGCGGCATAAAAGGCCTTTTATGTCTGGTGAATGCCTAATGTTTGGGACCTTGTAGGAATTCAACACCTGTGACGACTAATATCATTTGGGTTTTTTTCAAGAGGGGGGTTACGTTAGCCATGTTTTTAATCCAATTTTATATTTTTTGGTCTTTTAAATATTTGTATTTGACATGTATTTGTACCTCCAGGCTGGGGAGGGCTGGCAGCCTTAGTCCTGGGGGGCAAATCCAGTCAAGTGGCCCAATTTTTAGCCCCGCCCATTATTAAAAGCCCCTCCTACATATAATAGGCCACTCCCAACAAAACTGTACAGCTGAAATTCTATTGTTGAGGCCTGTCTCTACACATCATAAGGAGAGGGGAGGACCTGCCTGCTTCACATTATACAATAAACAACAGCAGGCTACAGCCAGGAAGCTCCTCCGCTCTCCTCCCTCCCAGGCCCGGTGCTATAATAAGGCAGACCAAGCGGCCGCCTTAGGGTGCTGAAAAGGAGGGGGCGGAAAAATGAAACTTTTTTTTTTCATTAATCGCTTGCATGCCGCCGGCCTCGTGCGGCTGTTCTCTTCTGTGTAGTGGTCCTCATATCTTCTCTCTGGGCTCCCGAGTCCTGACAAGTTGTTTGAAGACCTTTCCCACTCTACAAATCAGTGGCCGCAGCTGTGTCACGTGTCAGGGCAGTGATTTCCTGCCAGGGCCAGGTGAGGAGCATAATGTTTATTTTTACACAACGTTACTAGAGGGGGGAAAAAATGTGACATGGGGGGGAGAAAGGTGACATGGAGGGGGAGAAATGTGACATGGGGGGAGAAATGTGACATGGAGGGGGAGAAATATGACAGCTTTTGACATCACCCCCTTTGTCATTTCTCCCCCTCCATGTCACATTTCTCCTCCATATCACATTTCTCATCCCCCTCCATGTCACATTTCTCCCCCCTCCATGTCACATTTCTCCCCCCCTCCATGTCATATTTCAACCCCCTCCATGTCACATCACACCCTCCTTTTTACATCACCCCACCGAGGAGGCGCCAAAATGTAGCTTTGCTTGTGTGTGCAAAAATCCTTGCACCGGCCCTGCTCTCTCCCCAGATCCTGCTCAAGGCCTGTGGCCCCCCCCCCATCTGTCACCCGCCCAGGGCCTGCTGCCCACTTTGGCCGTCCTCACCCAGCTCTGAATCCTTCTTCTGCAAATGGCAGGGGGAGGAGCCGGAGCATCTCCTCTCCTACATAGCGCCCCATACCTCTTACATCCAGTGATGTCACCTTTGTTGTAGACGTTCTCTTTCCTCATCTTCTCCATTCAGACCAGATCGCCATGATGATTTTTCAGCCATCTTCCGTCTCTGCAGAGATTAACAAACAGATATTAGTTTCCCACATTTCCATCATCTTCACATCTTCTGAACACCCTTTCCTGCCACCCCCAAACTGCAGAAACAATTATTGGCACACAGTGCTCTAAAAAATAACTGCGCCCAGACACTAATAGTATAAAGATAATGTCCCCAAAAAATAATAGTGCTAAGCTGATACTATGCCAGGTTGCCCCCCAAAGTAACAGTGCTCCCCAAAATCCCACCAATAGAAATAATTCTCTGCCAGAGCACACTTAGTAGTAATAGTGCCCCTATAGTGCCCATACTAGTAATCATGTTCCTCATAGCCCCCCAGTAGTAGTAAAGTTCCCCATAATACCCCCTAGTAGTAATAATTCTCCCTATAATATGACAGTACATGAAATACCCCCGCTTAGTGCCCGCAGTTGAGCTAATGTCCCCATAATGTATGCCAGTATAAAATACCCCTATATAGTGCCCCAGTAAATGCCCTCATAGTGCTCCTCTCCCCCTTCCCCATAGTGTCCCCCATAATATGCCAGTAAAAAAAATGCCCCTTCTTAGTGCCACTATATACCCCAATAGTGCTCCACTCCCCCATAGTGCCCCAAATAATGCCCCATAGTGCCGCTCTCCCCTATAGTGCCTCCCATAATGTGCCAGTAAAAAATGCCCCCTTAGTGCCACCAAATGCCATAGTGCCCCCTATAATGTGCCAATAAAAAAAGGCCCTTTAGAGCCCCCACTTCCCTATATTGCCCCCAAATAATGCCCCTATAGTGACACCAGATGCCCCATGGTTCCTCTCACCCCTATAGAGCCCCCATAATGTGCCAATAATTAAAAAAAAGCCCCTTTAGAGCCCCAGATACCTCCATAGTGCCAGCTCCTCCCCATAGTGCTAGCCCCCCCATAGTGTCAGCCCCCCATAGTGTCAGCCCCATAGTGCCAGCTCCCCCCATAGTGCCAGCCCCCCATAGTGCCAGCTCCCCCCCATAGTGCCAGCCCCCATAGTGCCAGCCCTCTTTCCCCCATAGTGCCAGCCCCTATAGTGCCAGCTCACCCCATAGTGCCAGCCTCCCCCATAGTGCCAGCCCCCATAGTGCCAGCCCCCCATTGTGCCAGCTCCCCCCATAGTGCCAGCTCCCCCATAGTGCCAGCTCCCCCATAGTGCCAGCCCCCCCATAGTTCCAGACCCCCCATAGTGCCAGCTCCCCCCCATAGTGCCAGCCCCCCTCCCCCTATAGTGCCAGCTCCCCCAAAGTGCCAGCCCCCCATAGTGCCAGTTCCCCCCATAGTGCCAGCTCCCCCATAGTGCCAGCCCCCCATAGTGTCAGCCCCCCATAGTGCCAGCTCCCCCCATAGTGCCAGCCCCCCATAGTGCCAGCCCTCTTCCCCCCATAGTGCCAGCTCCCCACGCAAAGAAAAAAAAACTAAAAACACTAATACTTACCTTCATCAGCAGCGATGCGATGCAGGCCTCTTCCGGCCTATGTCCCTGCTGTGTGCTGCCCGGCTCAGGCGGCGTGATGATAATGACGTCATCGCGCTGCCTGAGCTGGCCTCTGATAGGCTGCAGGCATTAGTGCTGAGGACGGCGATACAGATGAATATGGAGATGAGCGCTTCCACAATGGAAGCGCTCATCTCCTACTGCCCGCCGCCACTGCTGCCCGCCGCAATTTTATCCAGGGCCGCGCTGCCTGTGATGATCGGCGGTGGGGCCCTGAGGAATAAAAAAAATAATAATTGTTAAAGACGGCCCTTTTTTTAGGCTGGCCTGGGGGGCAATTGCCTCCCTGCCCCTCGGCCCAGCCCGCCCCTGCCTCCAGCCAGATAATTACTTGTTCCTTTCTGTCTGGTAAATGCCTAATGTTTGGGGCCTGTTCTCCAGTGGCCTACATTAACATTTGTATCCATTGACCGCATAATGTACCTCGAGCCACATAATCACAATTTCTTTTATGTCAGGTGAATGCCTAACTTTTAAGGACCGTACTCCCGTGGCCTAAAATATAAACTTTCTAGGCTCCAGCAGGGCACATTTCTGAGAATTTCCCTTTAAGACACATAAAAATGGCCCCTGATTAAAATACATATTTTTGGGGTAAATTTTGCCATTGATCCCCCTCTGGTATGTCACTGCCCATGTTGTGGGACGATTTGTGCACTTCTTGTAAGTATTTGGTGGCTGCAATAATGACTGCCATTAAAGTGAATGGGGCCCATCGTAAACTTGCAGTTCGCGAACATTTGATCACATTCGCAAGATCGTGTTCGGGGATCGTCCCAGCCGATGTTCGTCCATCATTAGTGATCATCTCCCCTTACGTCATGAGAAATAGACACATGATGCAAGGGGATCCAGCCAGTGATTAGATGTGATGATTTTACACCAGATGCTGACATAAAGGGAGCCCAGCAGATGTTGACATTGAAGAGAAGAAGCAGGGAGCCAGCGCTGGGAAACAGGTAAGTAAGTTTCCCTTTACAAGTCCAGCCAAGGTGGGGGTTTGCCAAATCAGCAATGCCAATCAGTAGTCTATCGTAAACCCAATGTCCATCATATCTTAATTTGCTATGAGGCTGAAGGACTTCTACTGGTGCATGTTGTTTCATTATTACATTGATGCTTTTCTCTGGAGGTTATAGAACACCATGGGCCACTGAAGTTTTCATTCTGCCCTACCTCACATAGTGGTTTATGAGAAAAACAGAGCTCTTATCTGAGCGGAGGACATTCCAAACAGTTAAATTTGGTGCTTCACTAATGATATACACACCATAGGGGCAGCCATGCGGCTACTATCTATCCCATGGAGACAGATAGGTTTGGTCCCATCCCCTCTGCAACTGGGTGCCGAGAACCTGGGTTAGACTCTTCCAAAGGCACTGCAATGTTGGTGTCACAACCAGACAGCTGAGAAGCTGACAGAGGCCTTTCAGAACCTCCTCCTTGAGTTCTCTTTGTTGTGCTGTTCAGTTCCTCATCTCGTTAGCCTCTCTCAGTTGTCATGGAGTTGGACTGATTGCATCCCATCATGCATTACTGGGCGGCTTATACTACTTCCTGGAGTGTGTGTGCATGCTGATCTTGTTTTCCAGTCTGCTACAAAGTTAAGTGCTGAACATTTATCTGTTATTTTCTATTTGCTGGATCCCAGGTGACCCTGACTCCCTCCGTGTCTGGTGTAGGGAGCCAGTGGTCGTGTCCCCTCACTATTGTAGGGTGTTCAGGGGTTATATAGTCGAGGTACGTGGATATGCAACCTTCCACCTTTCGGATCTTTGCATAGGCTGAGCAGCCAGGGAAAGTCTCAGGTCTTGTGCAGGGGTCTCCCTTTTGGTTCCTTAGCTTTGGATCCACTCAGTCATATATGCAAGTTGCTTTGTCTTGTTTCCTGTACACCGTCCGTGACAGTAAGGCCACAAAAAGGAGGATAAGAAGGGCTAACAAGCACCAGGCCCTTCTAACCTGTTTGTCATTATCAAGGGGGAAGTCATTTTAATGCCTGCAATGAAACACCTCTGGGCTTCACCAAACTGAATCCTAATTCCATGAACCTTCAAAGGGAATGTGTAATCAGAAAAAGACCTATCATTTAAATCATGCCTTTACCTTAACATATTTTTAAAAATGTATTTTTATGTTAATGTATTTTTAAAGAATTTTTGGTGGTTATTTTTAGTTTTCTATTTCAATATCTATATTTATTTTTTTTAAAAACTAAAATCCTGCAGTTTCTGCACTGGCCACTAAGTCTAATAATAGGTGCTACTTCTTGGTCTGTATAGACCACTGTACTGCAGTTATCTACTTATCATTACAGGTAGGATTAGGATGACAGTTGTCAACTATTTATAGATAACACAGGATCCACCATTTACAATAGATGATTTTCAAATCTTATCTACTCCCTCCTGACCTCTGCACAGGTCACAGAGCATGCTTAGAAAGCTCTCCCATAGAATCAATGCGTTACCTCCTGTCCATTGTGTCTATGGCCCATGGTGGCTGTTGTAAAGCAATCTCTAAATGCTGGAATCTGTCACCAGTGACCTCTCTATCAAACTGTCAGCATAGACATATAGCTATGGCTCACCTGATTAAAACAATGTTTTTTTTTCTTGATCTGTTGCTGTGTTCTTGAGTTATGATTCTTTTTTGTAACATGCAAATTAGACTTTTGGTGCAATGAGGGCATCACCCTTACTCTTGCTGCACCAAACCACCACTCCTTTATGTGGCCAGCCCCTCCCTGGCTACTTGATTTATAGGCAGTGGAAGAGCATCGAGGGAGGTGCAGACTATAGAAAGGAGCGGAGTTTGGGTGCAACTAAAGCAATGGTGACATCATCATTGCACCAAAAGCCTAATTTACATGTTAAGAACAGTGATGAGCGGCAGGGGCAATATTTAAATTTGCAATATTTTGCGAATATTTTGATGAATAATAATCATAAATTTGCGAATTCGAGAATTCGCGATCTCCAGTCATTATTTTCGTGATTGCTAAAATCGGCAATCAGAAAATTTGGAATAAAAATTTGTGATAAGAAAATTGGCGATCAACACTACTCCTAAAGTCAAAGATATTGCAGCCTTCTCAAGCAAGACCTAATGTGGAGACATGGAAGTAGCATTGATCATTTTCTTAGGTAGCTAGGAACATCTGATGGTAACCCAGTGCTCCACCTGGAATCTTTATACCCTAGGATAGATAAATGGATATACAGGAAACCACTGTAGCTTATTATCTTTATGTCTACAACAAGGAAATCACACACACATTTTTACGGTTGGTTAAGTGCCATAACAAACAATTTTATACATTCCTTAAAAATCTGTCTGGGATTACTGGTTCAAAAAGAAAACGGACATCAAAATGTGCAATTCTATTTTTGAAGAAAACATTGAATAAAGGTTGGGTTACTGTGTTTGTTGAAAATAACAAACTATAATATTGCTTATGATAAGAACCCAAAGAAAGGAGGATCTAGTTTTCCAAAAGGCCTAGTTTTTATATAGCAGTGATCATTTTTGGAAATTTTGGAGGTGGGGGATCCTAAACTTTAACTGTTCCTCTAGAGGCAACAATAGGCGATAGGATTAAACTCTCACATTTAAACCTTAACCTAAATGTGCCTCCCACACTGATCACAAAGTGGAGCTGTAGAAGAGCAGATCTCGGAAATTTCATCAAATAATTTCTCTGTTTTGTACAGATATATTAGATATGTGTTATGATAAAGGCTTTTGTGCACTAGCAGGTTCCATGAGGAGGAAGGCAGGCTCCATGAAGAGTAAGACAAGCTCCTCGGGGAGGAAGGCAGACACCTTGGGGAAGAAGGCAGGCTCCATGAGGAGGATGATAGGCTCCTCAGGGAGAAAGGCAGGCTCCATGAGGAGGAAGAATGCAAGCAGCTGCCGCTGGCTGGACACTTCAAACAATGCTTGATCATCCTAGACTAGCAATGGCTATTCAAATAGTTGTGATACAATGCAGGTCCAAAAAATTGGATACAGTTGGTACAGCAGACTGATATCATTCCTGAGACACTGGGTTCTATTGCAGCTCCAGTTGTCTTATATCACTGTGTAGACCATAATTGGTCAAACATGCATGTTGGTGTTAATGAAGGTGGAGATGGAGTGATTATTCAATCCTAAGCTCCTCCATCACTACTTTTGTGGAAAACAGTAGAAAATGAGCAGAAAGAACCTTTCAAAGAGTCTATTTTAATAAAAGGTTTTGACAGTAAAAGTTGGCATATCCTATGAAGAATTTGTCTCCCAGATACTACTTTTCTTCCTGAACAATTGATCAAGAAAATCCACATGCCCCAATGAAGAAAACACGTATGGCACTCACCAATGTTAAATCATCTTCCATTTATATCTTCACTTAAAAGCCAACAGGGTAGTAGAACGCGAGGCGCCCAGGTAACATCTGTTTCGCTCAAATCAGTGCTTCCTCAAAGCCTGCTTAATTACCTTGCCGAGTATCAGTTTAAAATACCTATGCGCACCCCACATCATAGATCAGTGCCGTAACAACATTATAAATAACACAATGCAATGCTTTCTTATTAAAGGAACACACTTAGATAATTGTTATTCTTAAAACCTAAAGGACCCATGGCTCTGGCTTGTATAATTAACCAAGCTTCTTTTTGTAGTAATGCTTTAGGACAATCTCCTCCCATGACTAAGGGTTTTTCTTTCAAAACACCTCCAAACCGCAACACATTAGAATTTCCAGCATGGACCTCATTCTCATTATCGGTTAGTCATATGGCTCCATGGCCTATGGTGATTGAACGATAAAGTTCACTGAATCTTTCATATAGGTTGCGGATAGTCTTGCCTATATACAATCTATTACAAGGACAATAGATAACAAATACCATAAAGTTGAGACAATTTATAAAGTTTTTTACTACCCAATTCACTCCACCTATGGAAAGATTCCTTGAACCGCAATTAAATTGTGTTGTGAATATGAACAATAGCCACATTTAAAGTTGCCCTTTGGTACTATTTTATTGAGTCATGTCTTCTGAGGTTCCATAAACTGACTTCTAAGGCTACTTTCACACTGGCATTTTGGCTTTCCGTTTGTGAGATCCGTTCAGGGCTTGCCCTAATGCATTCTGAATGGAAAAGGATCCGCTCAGAATACATCAGTTTGCCTCCATTCGTCCGTCTGACGAAACTGAGCCAAACGGATCCATTCTGATACACAATGTAAGTCAATGGGGATGGATCTGTTTTCTATGACACAATATGGCACAACAGAAAACGGATCTGTCCTCCATTGACTTTCAATGGTGTTCAAGACGGATCCTTCTTGGCTATGTTAAACATAATACAAACGGATACGTTCTGAACGGATGCAGACGGTTGCATTATCTGAACGGATCTGTCTGTGCAGATCCATGACCGATCCGCACCAAATGCGAGTGTGAAAGCAGCCTTAAGAATATATCTCTGATACTGCTATTTCTTCTAAAACAAATTATAGGTGGCTCTTGTGTCAATTCATGTAAATCTATCGTGTTGCAACAAATGCCAATTATTGTGGATCACTTTACGAACTGATCCTGCCATGAACCCTAGTCATGGGAGGAGACCGTCATAAAGCATTACTACAAAATGAAGCTTGGTTAATTATACAAACCAGGGTCATGGGTCCTTTAGGTTTTAATACTCAAAATGATCTAAATCCACTTGTTTGACCGTGCTTTTGTTTGAGACTGAGAACCTGGTGGGATCTACCAGCATCTATTAAGTATTAAATACTTATAAAATCTATCCCGCCCATAAGAAGTTTCCTCATTTGAGTCCTATAAATATTCTGTGTTTCTATACAACTTTTTATAAACAAAGTATAGGCTAATTAATTTCCAAAGAACTGTCCATCAATGAAAGAACTGTCCATCAATCAAAGAACTGTTCTTCAAGGCCAGAGAAAGAAGGTATTGTTTTGTGCTATCACTTCACAAGTTTGCAGCCAGCGAGTCTACACCTGACAATAGAAAATTATAGAGTGAGAACAAGTACTGAATATCATTCTTGACTGCAATGCTTTCCAGCTGGGTCTCAGTCGGCCAATTTATACATCTGAGCTCCATGGACATGCCAAGACACTTGTTTATATGCAGGAAAGTTAATTGATTGATTGCAGGTTAATTAAGGAAATCCTGCAAATCTGGCGTACTAGTGCCCTATGAGGATAGAGCTGGATAAATCCTAAAATGAGTAAACAGAACAAGATTATCTCCCTGCTTGCTCCTTCTAGAATAGGTTTGTCCTTGGCAGCACAATCTCCACGCCTCACATTACATTGTTGGGAGTTAATGTAGGTTGTGTAGGTGAAATTTAGACAGTGAGTCTATGATATTCGTCTCTGATAGTTGTTCAATTCCTGCCTGGGGTTACCTTAGGACTCAGTAATTATGTATCAAAAATGTAGGCCATAGACAGAAAATAATTGTCTGACAAAGCATTAGGAGGGTTCTTGACCGTTCCTATGCATGTTAGATTGTTAATGGATCCATAAAACCCTACTGAAGCAGCACATAGCGATTAAGCTTGTCAACTCTTTTTCAGCTAGCCCAAAGAGTATATTCTTCTGTTGTTGGTGCTGATATCCAATTATTATGTATATGTTTTTGAACATTTGACTCTTTAGCACTGTGTGTTTTATGCTTTACATTTCATTATGTTACTGTTAAGTGATGGCGACTGGTAAGGCAATGTACTGTGGAAAGGCTTGCCATTCCACATGAGGTCCTGTCTCTTTCTGGGACCATTTAGAATGTTTGGGAATATAAGCATTGCACCACAGCATGTGATGGTAGGAACTGTAGACATAATATATATAGGATACTTTGGCGCCAAGAAGCTGGTTTGGTGTGTACCTGAGGATATGCACATCCTCTATGTCCAGCAAAAAGTCTCTAGGGTAACTCAGTTTCAAGAGTCAACAGAGGTTGGAATTGAGAAAAAGTAGAGAACATAGGATATGCTTCTATTCGAGGCCTGAGGGATGACTGTAAGAGGACTGTTCTTATTTTGTGGTGGTAGTGAGTTGTCACAGTGAAGCTTGACTGCAGATGAGAAGTCACAGGGTACAGAACAGGGCAAAAGCAGTCTGACACAGGAGCACGGAGTAGAGAGAGACTGTGTGATGGTAGTAAAGTTCTACCTTATGGGACTACTATTGATCGGAAGCAGTTGGATGCAATCATCCCTCCAGGTCTGCATGGCAGATGCCACAAGTGTACAGCCACATGGTGAGGACTGTCATTTTACTGGTCAGAGGGAGTTTAACTGGTTCACAGAGTATTCCATTACTGTTACTGTTGTGGTTGAGAAGACTTTTTTTCATAACTTTTGGCCAGTTTTCTGGTAAACCTTTTGCGCAAATGGAATTTCTCCACTGTCTTCACCACTTTCCCGAAAAGAGTGAGGGCAGAGAGGGTTTCCAGGGCAGCAGTACCACCACAATGTGGCCGCTGGTCTATGATAAACCAAGCCCTGTGTCCCTACATAGTTGTGTAGCTAACAAGTTTGAACCTCTACGTGATTGTAACTGACAAGTGTTGTGCTTCATGATTGAGTCTTGTGTCTCTTCTGAAAATAAAGATGTTTGTTCACCAACATATTTGTGTGACATCACCCCCACTTATGCCATCTTACACTGGGAAAGCACCAGCATGAGTACTTGACTAATCTAACAAACTTCACAATGCTTTTTTTTACCCCATTTTGGTGGGGCAAGTTATTGTGGTCCATACAGGTGAGCAAGGCAGCTAAAGCAGAATGCCACACAATACTTCCTTTACCGGTAGCATAATTATCAGGCAGGGCCATCTTCAGTTCAGGGGTCTTTGGCTGGCAGTAGGCCTTTTTTGTATCCAACACTCCCCTCAACAAGCTTCAGGTATGCGCAGGTTGCTATGGGTTCCTAAACCCTTTTTCTGGCGCTGACATCAACCCAGTACAAAGGTCTGCAGAGGGAACATTTCATTATGTATTTGGCCAGGCTGCAGTAAATGTGGTGTGGCACCTATCTTTAGGACCAAGACCACTGTTTTGGGGACCCATAACCAAATAGCTCAACCTTTTCTTGGAACTGGCAAACCCTTGTTGCCGAATATATTTAGTTTTGGGAGACCTAATTCAAAATCAAAACTGAGGTCTTACTTTTTGTCTAGAGACTGGCTTTATATATTTTGTGGGTGGACAATGAGAATGCAGAAATGTGCAAATTTTGTGATCAATGATCCAAATGACTAAGTCATTCTGTCATGCTCTTCAAAATGACTGGCCAAAATGCCATAAGTCTACTGACTAGTGTCTAAAAAATTAAAATTATAAATGATACATATTTTGATGTATGGTTAGGTGGATTCCAAAAAATGTTGTACTTCAAAACATTCTCAACCTCAAAGTGATGGAATATTTATAACCAATTATATGAAATTGTGGTTTTGTCCTGCAGTGGAAGAAACAGACTTCAGTCTGAATAAGGCAAGAGCTGATGTCATACCGATATTTCTGCCAGTTAATTAATTGGCCAAATCTAGTGATTCTGTCGGCAGTTACTTTTTTTTTGTTTTGTCTGCAAATTCCACCTTCACTGTGTTCCTAATTGTTCTTAGTGAAAATATTTTCCATGATCACTGATATAGTAAAAATATAAGATCATATATAATATAATTTGTTATACATGACATCACTTCCATTACAAATCCCAAACATTAAAGGGCGAGTCTATTCCTCATTTTAAGATTGTGCGTGGAGCCATAAAAATTCTGTCTTTTTGCACCCATAAGTGTTAGTACACATGGCCAAATAATCGTGGGAGGAACAAATGCCCAAAAGCCTCAACTACCTAGACTCCATATCACCCGGTCCCCTCCAACAATTTCCAGTTACTTTCTGCTCTATTGAATATTATGAGTCCAGTGGGCGGTCCTACCCAGTGATTTACAGCTATCTCTGTATTCATAGCCACAGAGGGAAGACTGCCAATCACTGGGTAGCACTGCCCACTGGACTCCTAAGTGTGAGAAGGAATTTCAATGAATAAATTACTAGTTCTACTTAAAATTTTCCCAGAAAACTATACATCAATCTCTTCAGTTTCTCTGGCTCTATGCCATGCTGCCCTCAGCTCAATCTGCATGTTCAACTTGACAGGTTTGTTACTTCTGATCACTGGTCACCAACCAAATTTTCCAGTAACACTCCATATGTAATTAAACAGCAATGGTAGGGGTCAAAGGTCAGAGTGGACAGCAAACCTGCCTTCTCATGTCCAATGACCCCAGGGCACATCCAGCTGCATTGGATGAGTGTTGACAAACCTCCAGCTCTGACCTTTATTCTTGAGGAGTGCAAGGGTCAAATATTCCTAGCCCTAAGCCATGTAAATCCAAGGACATCTGTAAATAATAATGCAACAATTCATAATTTATGCAAATAGCTTTGTTATCCACTGAAATTCAAGTCATATAAGCAAGCCAGAGCACTACTATGGGAGAATGGTCAGAGGCTTCCCCGAAACTCTTATTCTAAAATCCTGAATAGTTTTTACTCTGGACCTCATCTTCTTGTGTTGTAGTTGTAGGAATGTTGACCATCTTGGTGGGGGATTGTAACAATTAGGAATTCCCTCTCTTAGGCTCCTTTCACATCTGCGTTTTTGCTGGATCCGGCAAGGATCAGCAAAAACGCTTCCGTTATGATAATACAACTGGCTGCATCCGTTCTGAACGGATCTGGTTGTATTACCACTAGTAAATGACCATGACGCATCCGGCACTAAACCCATTGTAAGTAAATGGGCGCCGGTTTCGATTTCTTTCGTGTCCAAGAAAACGGATCTGGCACCATTGACTTACATTGTGTTTCATGACGGATCCGTCTTGATCAGTATCCCATGACACACACAAAAACGCTGCTTACAGCTTTTTTTGTGTGCGGCATGGTAACAAAACGGAATGGAATGCATTCTGGTGCACTCCGTTCCGTTCAGTTTTGTCCCCATTGACAATGAATAGGGACAAAACTGAAGTAATTTCCTCCAGTTTTGAGATCCTATGATGGATCCTGGGAAAGCTGAGTGAAAAAGCTACGCAATATGGTCACCATTACACAGGGACTATCAACTGTCTTTTCTAGCATCTAAAATAGCAAATCTCTCTAAGTATGCAAGCAGGGCGTAGACATAGAAGGTGCTGATATAGCAGTCATATCTGGACCTTGGAGTCTAAAGGGCCCCAAAGACACCAGTAATGGTAGGTGGCAGAGTATTGCTAGAGATTTTGTTTGGGAACCCACGAGCTTCAAGTTACCTTTCTGCATATATGACTGCATAAATAGATAGATATGACAGTACAGGCTAAAAAAGCTGGTTGAAGTCTAGTGGCAGCCATGTCGGTTGTTCAAGAGCTTTCATGACAACAGCTATAGCCAAAAATGTCTGAAAGGAATTTTTAAGGTGGAATTCTCTTTCAACTGTAATTTTTTGGAACTCTTAATGGACTGTGTAGACTCACTCTATTAATGTCTATGGGAGATACAGAAACAGTGAGTGAGCTTAGTCATGGTCAACTTCCTGCTGTGACTAGCGGGGGTCAGATGTCCATAATCTTGGATTCTACATTCAGGGATACTGCATCATTCAGACTAGCAGCAATCAGACGTTTTCACTAGGCCATAAATCCCCCTCATGTGCCATGATGACAAACTTGTCTAAGATGCTTTAAGCAACACAGATTTTAATCAAACTGGTATAAAGTAGAACTGGCTCAGTTGCCCACAGCAACCAATGAGATTCCACCTTTCATTTTCCAAAGGAGCTGTGATAAAATGAAAGGTGGAATCTGATTCCACCATTAAGGGCCAGGTATCGTGGGTGGGTAAGGGGGGTACTTCCTCTTTCTCTCCAGTGTTTGGAGTATGGACAGCTGAATGCTTCCATGGGACAGTGTGGAGATGCTTGGTGACAGTGGTAGAGGTGGTGGTGTTGCTGCCACATCCTCTGCTTGTGGAGTGCCAGGTGCCACTGTCACTCCAGAGGGGGATGAAGAGGCCAAGACCGCAGCAGGAGAGTGAGCAGGAGGAGCCTCTGATCTTTCATGGTTCTTGAAGTGTCTACTCCACTGCAGCTCATGCTTTGCGGTTAGATGCCGGATCATGCAGGTGGTGCTCAGGTTGAGAACATTTATGCAAACCACTCGCGTCTTGTCGTCAGCACATTGTCTGAAGAACTGCCACGCCAGGGAACTCCTTGGAGATGGCTTTGGTGTGCTCAGTCCCTGGCTGCGGTGTGCAGTAGCAGGCATACTGGCTAGGGGCTGAACATTCTGCTTTTGCACCCTGCTCCCTCTTTTGCTGTGCGGCTGGCTCTGTGTGACCACCACCTCTTCCTCCGAACTGCACACGTCACTCGCATGACCTTAATTCCATGTGGGGTCTAGGACCTCATCATCCTCCACATCATCTTCCACCCACTCTTCACCCATGCCTTTCTTGCTGGTCTGCACACTGCAGACAGCCACAGCAGTTGGCACCTGTGTTTCGTCATCATCATCAGAGACGTGCTGTGGTGGTCCCCCCATGTCCACATCCTGGAACACAAGTGTTTGGGCATCGGTGCACTCAATCTCTTCCACTTCTGGGGCAGGGTTAGGTGGATGGCCAGCAGAGTCATAAAAAAGCATAAGAGCCTGCTGCATGACTTGGGGCTCAGACTGCTTGGCTGATTTGCAAGGGGGTGAGGTGAAAGACAGATGCCCATGGGCTGCAGGTGCCAACTCTGCCCTTTTCAGCAGGGGACAGGGTAACATAGTATATAATATAAGGCCGAAAAAAAGACATTTGTCCATCCAGTTCGTCCTGTTTACCTGCAAGCTGATCCAGGGTGGGAGACAATGTGAAGGAACTGGAGGCACTGTCAGTCATCCAATCTACTACCGCCTCTACTTGTTCTGGCCTCATCATTCGTACACCGGTATTCGGGCCTAAAAAATGACGCTGAACGTCCTGTCGCCTACGTGCACCTGAGGAAGGTGTTTTATTTGCAGTTCGGGTTCGTTCAACACTAGAAGGGGGTCATGTGATATATAATTCTTGGCTAGAATTTACAGAGACCCACTGAAGGTGTAAGTTTTGGCCTAGCTTTACCTGTTATCTTTATTAGTTTAGGAGTTAAAGGGGTTTTCTGGGATTTTAATATTGATGATCTGTCCTCAGCAAAGTTTTTAAAAGTTTGCCGAATCGGCAAAGTTCAAAAAAAAATTTGCTTACTGATCAATTACTTTGTCGCAAAGCACATTTCTTTGTAAGTAATGGACACAATGACGGGGAACAGCAATTGCGCCACCCCCGTCATTGAACCCCTCAGATGCCGCATTCATCACTGATTGCGGCATCTGATGTAAAAAAAAATTAATGCTCAATTTATCAGTTTGAGCACAAAGAGGCCGCTGCGACCATCTTGCTTGAAGATCCCACGCAAAACTTGCGTAGTGCTGACATCATCCCACTGGGCAGCATGGTAACATCATATGTCACTGAGCACGAGATTTCGCACGTAATCTTCAAGCATGATGGCCACGGCGCTCTCTTTACGCTCAAATGGATAAGGTGAGTATGATTTATTTTTATTTTTACAGCCATTTCAGGGAAAATTGATTCGTTACCACAAAGCACGAGGAAATCCGGCTTTGCCGTGATTTGCATCCATGTCCCCCCCACCCGGAAAAATGTCTGGATACCAGTGCCTTAGGCAATCTACTTTTAAAGGGGTTGTCCAGGAATGATTACTTTTTATCTAATGTTCGCAGCCTGTAAACAGAAGATTCATACCTAATGGAGTTGTGTCACTTCAGCAAGGAGCATTAATCCTGTAGAGGAAGTTAATACAAGGCACTTACTAATGTATTGTCGTTACCCATATTGCTTCCTTTGCTGGCTAGATACATTTTTCCATCACATTATACGCTGCTCGTTTCCATGGTTACGACCACCCTGCAATCCATCACTGCCGCTCGTGCTTGCAAACTAAAATGCCGGCCTCTCTGGTGGTCGGGACTGTGGGAGCGCACATAGGCAGGGTGGTCATAACGATGGAAACTAGCAATGTATATGAAAAAATGAATCTAGCCATCAAAGGAAGCAATATGGGTAATGACAATACATTAGTAAGTGCCTTGTATTAACTTTCTCTACAGAATAAATGCTATTTGCTGAAGTGAGACAACCCCTTTAATAAAATAAGCATTAGATAAAAAGTAATTATTTGGCCTTAGTTGCTCTCTTCTATACTGATCCCCTATACAGTTGCACAGATCATATGTATATCCACCCTCAAAAAGTCATATCCTTGCTATAATTGGCAACTTTTGACACTTTTCAAAATTGGTGAGAAAAGTAGGTGGGGGTTAGTAGGAGGGGCATGAACCCCCACAGTACGACTGACATAACTATTGTTCACTATAATTTACACCAGAAAAAGGCTAACATCTGGAGTAGATTTCTTTTTCTGGTACGTAGGCTGCAAGACGATGTGCCAAATTTATGAAGAGGCCTGTACTGATGGACTTTTCGCTAAGACTGGCATATGAAACGTGACTCAGCCCAATTATCTGCATTGGAAATGAAGGCAGTGGACACTGTGGATATTTCAGTATACCTATATAAATGTGTTCCCTTTGGAAAGCTTAGCCCCATTTTCTACTTCACATAGAGACTCTTAATTTTTGGACTTTGTAAAGGTACAGCCACACGGTTTCCTGATGCAGCTTTGGAAGCCAAATTGAGAAGTGGGTTATAAAAGTAGGGAAAGCATTAAAGGGGTTATCCAAGACTATAAAATGCCCCCCCATGTGCCGGGCCTCCCACGTTGGATATACTTACTTGGCTCCCTGCACCGCTCCTGGTCCCCGCACCGCCGCTACAACTTCTCCCCGTGTGCAGATGAAAACATCTAGTGTCGGGGGGAGCAGCCAATGGCAGGTGGTGACAGGGACGAGCCTCCCTAGTGTCACGCACGATGCTAGGGAGGCTCGTCCCCTGTCTCCGCATCCAATATGCTGCTCCCCCTGACACCAGATGTTTTCATCAGCGCACAGCGGTGGGGGGACCAGGAGCGGTGCGGGGAGTGGGTTAAGTATATTCATTGTGAGGGGCCCGGCATATGGGGGAGCATTTTATAGTCTTGGATGACCCCTTTTAGGGGTATGTACTGTATACAATTTCTACAGTTTTTTTTATTCACTCCTGGTTTCGGCTTCCAAAACTGCATCAGGAAACCCAACCGTGTGGCCTTACCCTAATTGTCATGAAGGAAAATAAGATATGTCTATGACACATTGAGATTTCTTCAGGAAAAGTTCAGAGGGTCCCTAGATACTACCAAGCATTCTTGCTGTCTCTGAAGCTTGTCACTTAATGAAAAAAGTCCTTGTATCGGGGTTTTTTCATGATGCCTGCAAGATGAACATCGCAGCTAGAGCTGACGTGCTGACCTTTAAATACTTGCCAAGCCTTTGCTTGGATCAACAGTTCGCCGTTGTCACCCCAGACACTCGTCCTGTGCAAAGAATCGAGCAATGAAGCTTCTTCTTTTGTAACGATCTGATGATTCACTCGATTTTTTTGGCTTGGACGGTCATTTGACACCAAATGTGAGGCCATAGGGGACATAAAGCCTGTTGTTTCAGAATTGAAAACACAGAGTGCGGTAATGTGTGTACAGTGAAAGCAATGGGGAGAAGAGGGATAAAAGAAAACAGGTCTCGGCTTCATGTGTCTGTGTATGACAACAACACAGGGTGGGAGGAAAGATTTCTGTTCATGAGGAACCCAAAACAATAAAAGATTCTATTGCCTCATATAGTACCAGGCCAAGAAACTGTAAAAGAAAAAACTATCTTTGTTGCCCATAGCAACCAATCAGAGCTTAGCTTTCATTTGTTATACTGCTCTGGTAAAATAAAAGCTGTGATGTTATTGGTTTCTATGGGCAAAAAATGAGTTTTTTCTTTTAGAAAGATTAGTAACATCTGTCCCTATGTGTAGTCAACTCAGGATCTGTCACCATCACAATACTGAATGGTTAGTGGGGTCTGTGGTAGCCATGAACATTAAAGGGGTTGTCCCATGAAAAATATTCTACAATTTTCAAACCAGCACCTGGATCAGAATTCCTATGTAATTGCATGTAATTAAAAGTTTAGCATAGCCACTGAGTTGTTCAATAAAATGTATCTGTATAGCGCCACCTGCTGTTTGTTCTTTTTCCTATTTATTTGTCCTGCTCACTGAGATGGCCGCACATGCTCAGTTTCATCCTTCAACTGCCTCCTGAGCTGTGATAGGGAGAGCATGGACACGCCTCTTGAGCTGTGATAGGTAGAGCATGGACACACCCCCTGATCTGCAGCAGAAAAGACACTCCCTTGAGCTGTCAGCTTGATACAAATCTAGCAGAGCAATGAATAGGGAGATCTCTGGATCCATGTGAGGTACAGGGCTGGTTCTAGCTTTGTTAGAAAGAGATTGCCATGATGTATTCATTTTTTATCATGGGATAACCCCTGTAGACAAAGTTAATATAAGGCACTTACTAATGTACTGTGATTGTCCATATTGCCTCCTTTGCTGGCTGGATTCATTTTTCCATCAAATTTGTTAGAAAGAGGTTGTCATGTACTTTATAGTGTCTGATTTTCATTTTTTACGTTAATCATGGGATAACCTCTTCAAACCACATGAACATTAACCTAAAAATCTGACCTGTGCTAGAAAAAATAATGTCTTTGTCTCCAAGGCATACCTCTTATCTCGCAAGCTTTATCGGACAGACATCCTCCCCTCCTGTATCATTTTTAATTGTAATTATAAGCAGATATAACTCCCATCTCTGCCACATATTTTAGTGGATGGGACTATATTGGTTGAGGAGTGGTACCTGTTAGTGGGTCACAATTTGACAGTCTCTTTGGGTTTCTGGAGGGTTCATCACTGAGCCTCTAGTATCCATATCTTATCCGCAACACTATAACCTTTAGAGTTGCCACCTTATTTAACAAAAAAAAAATATTGGCCAGGGGTATAATGGGGGTGTGGTTTTGGGGGCATGGTCTTATCTAAATCCTTCCAGGTGTAGACTGAACCCTTCCCCATAGACAGCCACAGGTCTGTGCAGTGCAGCAGCTTGCTTCCTAGGACCTGCCAACAGCCACCGCCTCTGGTAGTCACACTTTAGCGGCTGGCCTGGCATCTGCCCATACAGTGCCTCTGCTCCTTACTGTCCTTAGTCGCTCCTGGCGCAGGCTGGATGTTTAAATTTGGCTCTAAAAACCCTTTTTTAAATTCACTCATGGTTTTGGCTTTCAAAACCGCATCAGGAAACCTGACCGTGTGGCCATACCCTTAGGACACATCCACATGAGCGGTTAACAATGCGGATGTGCCACCACATATTTGCTTGCACCCAATCCATAGCGCTTTACAGTACCAGCAATGTAGATCAGATTCTAAACAATCTCATCTACCCATTGCAGAAAAAAAACATTCGGAAGTGCAAACTGACCTGCGATGCAGAACAATTTATGCTATGAATTTCCGCTGCAGATCCACCCTTTGCAATGCAGAGAGTGAAATTTGTGGTAAATCCACCTTGTGTGGACCTTTCATGAGGTCTCTACTGGTGGTGATCCTCTTAAAACTGTCTATAGAAATTAGTTTGTTGTCAGCAGATCCCACAATTATCAAGGAGCTTGAATCTAATGCTCATTGGCACCACAGACCACTCCAGCAGGATTGGAATTTTTGGGTCTTTCTTGTTATATTTTATGGACCAAGCCAAGCGAATATTCATGTTAGTGAGGTATCAGAGATGGTAATGCCAGTGTAAAACAATTTTTGACATGTCTATAGTCAGTTTTAGATATCACTGAGAGGGAATTCCTTGGCTTCGTCCAACCCCCATTATAGCAATGCTTCATAATATGGAAAATGTCACTGTATAATGGCACATGAGCCTGTATTAACAGCTTAACCCGGTGGGCCTAGTAGTAGCTCTCTGTCACATAATGAGAAGTTCCTTGCAGAAGCACAGCCATGTGCTTTGTGTATACTTCTGTCTTCTAGTCTAGTCACATCTAGAGCTATTTTCAAAATCCTGTCATTTGCTTCATAGTTCTCATAGACTGAACACTTACACCATTCTAAGTGTCTCATGGAGTACTGTAAGGGACTGTACCTTGGGACTGTGGAGCATAGCGAGCTTCTCCAAAGCCCTATGCAGTAGTCTGATTATCATGCAAAAGAGAAGGGGCACCAAGTTCTTCTATCACAGGTGGTAAAATTTATGATGATGTCAGAGGATGGCCCATTAGTTTTTGCTATGCTGCCCCATTTCACAAATATATATACCCCTGTGCACCACATTTATAGAAGTTTAGCTAAGCAGATAAAGGTTTGCTTGTCTATACCGTGCCAAGTAGCAGGAGGCAGAATTTTGAATACAGCTCTGAATGTTACTGTATCAGACACAATATAATGGAATTGAAACATATTTAGAATGGGGGAGTTAGACAGTATAGAGTTTATAAAAAAAAGTTGGATGTGCAGTACTCCATAAGGGTTAATGCAAAGAGTTATTACTGTCATGTCATCATTCATTTGTGTGATTCATTGATTTGTTGTGTTTATGCACCTAATAGCATTGCATGGACAATCAATGGTTAAAGGGAACCTGTCACCGGGATTTTGTGTATAGAGCTGAGGACATGGGTTGCTAGATGGCCGCTAGCCTATCCGCAATATCCAGTCCCCATAGCTCTGTGTGCATTTATTGTGTAAAAAACCCGATTTGATACATATGCAAATTAACCTGAGATGAGTCCTGTCCCTGACTCATCTGACATACAGGACTCATCTCAGGTTCATTTGCATATGTATCAAATCAGTTTTTTTACACAATAAAAGCACACAGAGCTATGGGGACTGGGTATTGCGGATGTGCTAGCGGCCATCTAGCAACCCATGTCCTCAGCTCTATACACAAAATCCCGGTGACAGGTTCCCTTTAATATCTTGGCTCACTGTGTTAGGTTGACAGGAGATGGACCTGGCTCTACCCCCTGGTTAGGCTACTTTCACACCAGCGTTTTTGCTGGATCCATCATGGATCAGCAAAAGCGCTTCTGTCATGACGAATCCGTCTCTAAAACCATTGTAAGTCAATGGTAGACGGATCCGTTTTCTTTTGTGTCCGAGAAAACGGATCCTCCACCATCGACTTACATTGTGTGTCATGACGGAACCGTCTTGCTCTGCATCACATCGCGGACAGAAAAATTCTGCTTGCAGCGTTATTCTGTCCGCGATGGGAACGCAACCTGACAGAACAGAATGCATTCTGGTGCACTCCGTTTCATTCAGTTCAGTTTTTTCCCCATTGACAATGAATGAGGACAAAACGGAAGCGTTTTACACCGCTATTAAGATCCTATGACGAATGCCTAGATGCCTTGCATCTAGACAAACAGCTATAATCACCCCAACTACGACCAGGCCGGATCACCAATACCGGGGATTGCCCTGAGGGAAGAAAGAGTGCACCATCCATTCACTGCATGGCCCTAGGGAGCACCGGAGGGAGGACTTCCACTGTAAACTGTGAGTACTACTACTCCTCTCAGGGCTACAACCATTCCCTTCCTCTGCTTCCCTTTCTGATGTCGCTGCAGATGGACAAATGCAAAAACTACCTTGAATTTGGATATGACTGGAGTTCACTCACTATATAACACACAGGGAGCTTCTATACCGAATGCTGTTTAATGGGGCCCTCAGGGGCAGTAGAACTGCCATGTTTATATGTACCTATGTCCATGTGGCTAACCAACTTTTTTTTTACCCCAGTGAATTTATGTCTCTCTTAATAACAAAACTATTTTTTCATGACCCCAGAAAGCAGAGAATCATCTCTCCATGTCACAGGTGGTATAGGGACAGCAACAGCAGCTCTACAGTATGAGGACAAACAATTTCTTATATCTTGGATTCCTAAAACCCTTGATTTTTTTTTTATAATCCAGTCATATAACATACCTATTCGTAGTATTCATATAGCTCCGCCTAGTAGTGGCTATCATTTAACCCCTTAGGGACTTAGGACGTACCGGTAGGCCATGTTTGCCGTGTCCTTAAGGACCTAGGGCGTACCGCTACGTCCTAACTTTAAAATGTGATTGCGGCGCTGCGGGGGTTAATCGGAACAGGATGTCCGCTGAAATCATTCAGCGGGCATCCTGTCACAACGCCGGGGGGGGGGGTCATGTGACAGGATGCCGCAAACCGCAGGTCAATTCAGACCTGCAGTTTGCGGTTTTACCTTATCCGGCGGGCGGCAGTGCCATCAGGTCCCCATGCAGCTGTAGGGGGGACCCGATGGCATGGAAGGCAGCACAATGCCTTCCTGAGGCATCTGCGCTGCCTTCCGATGACGAGCCTGTGAGATCCAGCCCCCTGGACCTCACAGGCCGGAAGCTGTATGAGTAATACACACTGTATTACTCATATAGCCAATGCATTCCAATACTGAAGTATTGGAATGCATTGTAAAGGGGATTAGACCCCCAAAAGTTCAAGTCCCAAAGTGGGACAAAAAATTAAGTAAAAATAAAAGTTGAAAATAAAAAGTTTTCCCCCCCAAAAAATTTAAGTTTCAAGTAAAAATAAACAAAAACATAATTTTCCCCTAATAAAGTTAAAAAAATTTGGTAAATAATAGGGAAAAAAAGTATACATATTAGGTATCCCCGTGTCCATATCACATGACCTAACCCCTCAGATGAACACCGTAAAAAATTAAAAATGAAAACTGTGCTAAATAAACAATTTTTTTGTCACTTTACATCACAAAAAGTACAACAGCAAGCGATCAAAAAGGCGTTTGCCCACCAAAATAGTACCAATTTAACCGTCACCTCATCCCGCAAAAAATGAGCCCCTACCTGAGACAATCACCCAAAAAATAAAAAAAACTATGGCTAAGAATATGGAGACACTAAAACATCATTTTTTTGTTTTAAAAAAGCAGTTATTGTGTAAAACTTACATAAATAAATAAAAAGTATACATATTAGGTATCGCCGCGTCCGTGTGGACCGGCTCTATAAAAATATCACATGACCTAACCCCTAAGATGAACACCGTAAAAAAAACTAACAGAAAACTGTGCTAAAGAAACCATTTTTTGTCACCTTACATCACAAAAAGTGTAATAGCAAGCGATCAAAAAGTCACACGCACACCAAAATAGTGCCAATAAAACCGTCATCTCATCTCGCAAAAATCATACCCTACCCAAGGTAATCGCCCAAAAACTGAAACAATTATGGCTCTCAGACTATGGAAACACTAAAACATGATTTTTTTTGCTTCAAAAATGAAATCATTGTGTAAAACGTACATAAATTAAAAAAAAGTATAGATATTAGGTATCGCAGCGTCCATGAGAACCTGGTCTATAAAATTACCACATGATCTAACCTGTCAGACAAATGTTGTAAATAACAAAAAATAAAAACGGTGGCAAAACAGCTATTTCTTTTTACCTTGCCTCACAAAAAGTGTAATATAGAGCAACCAAAAATCATATGTACCCTAAACTAGTACCAACAATACTGCCACCCTATCCCGTAGTTTCTAAAAGGAGGTCACTTTTTTGGAGTTTCTACTCTAGGGGTGCATCAGGGGGGCTTCAAATGGGACATGGTGTCAAAAAAAAGTCCAGCAAACCCTGCCTTCCTAAAACCGTATGGCATTCCTTTCCTTCTGCGCCCTGCCGTGTGCCCGTACAGTGGTTTACGACCACATATGGGGTGTTTCTGTAAACTACAGAATCAGGGTCATAAATATTGAGTTTGGTTTGGCTGTTAACCCTTGCTTTGTAACTGGAAAAAAATTGTTAAAATGAAAAATCTGCCAAAAAAGTGCAATTTTGAAATTGTATCTCTATTTTCAAATAATTCTTGTGGAACACCTAAAGGGTTAACAACGTTTGTAAAAATCTGTTTTGAATACCTTGAGGGTGTAGTTTCTTAGATGGGGTCACTTTTATGGAATTTCTACTCTAGGGGTGCATCAGGGGGGCTTCAAATGGGACATGGTGTCAAAAAAAAAACAGTCCAGCAAAACCTGCCTTCTAAAAACTGTATGGCATTCCTTTCCTTCTGCGTCCTGCCGTGTGCCCGTACAGCAGTTTACGACCACATATGGGGTGTTTCTGTAAACTACAGAATCAGGGCCATAAATATTGAGTTTGGTTTGGCTGTTAACCCTTGCTTTGTAACTGGAAAAAAAATATAAAAATGGAAAATCTGCCAAAAATGTGAAATTTTGAAATTGTATCTCTATTTTCCATGAATTCTTGTGGAACACCTAAAGGGTTAACAAAGTTTGTAAAATCAGTTTTGAATACCTTGAGGGGTGTAGTTTACAGAATGGGGTCATTTTTGGGTGGTTTCTATTATGTAAGCCTCGCAAAATGACTTCAGACCTGAACTGGTCCCTAAAAATTGGGTTTTTGAAAATTTCTGAAAAATGTCAAGATTTACTTCTCAACTTCTAAGCCTTGTAACATCCCCAAAAAATAAAATAGCATTCCCAAAATGATCCAAACATGAAGTAGACATATGGGGAATGTAAAGTAATAACTATTTTTGGAGGTATTACTATGTATTAAAGAAGTAGAGAAATTAAAACTTGGAAATTTGCAATAAAAAAAAAAAATTGGTACATTTTTATTTTAAATAAAAATACTTTTTTTTTTACTTCATTTTACCAGTGTCATGAAGTACAATATGTGACGAAAAAACAGTCTCAGAATGGCCTGGATAAGTTAAAGCGTTTTAAAGTTATCAGCACTTAAAGTGACACTGGTCAGATTTGCAAAAAATGGCCAAGTCCTTAAGGTGAAATAGGGCTGAGTCCTTAAGGGGTTCAAGGGATTGCCCGAGAAGTTTATATTGATGGCCTATTCTGAGGATAGGTCATTAATATCTGATCAGCAAGGGTCTGACTCCAGGTACCCTCACCTATCAGCTGTTTGAAGAGGCCGTGGTGCTCCTGTGAACACTGTAGCCTCTTCCTAGGCCAGTGATTTATCGGTCTCATGACCTAGGCGCAGCTCAGTACCATTCAAGTGAATGGGGCTGAGCTGCAGTATCAAGCACAGCTGCTATCCAATGGATGGTGCTGTGCTCAGTAAGCTGCGATGAGCCCCGCAGCCTCAAATAGTTGATCCGGGTAAGGGCATACTGGCCATAGACTGTGGAGGCAATTTCCTTAGCAGGCCAATGCCCATAGGGCCACCAGAGCCCTCCTCACTGCCGCTGGCGGCTTACATACTACTAGGGGAACTATAGGGGTCATTATTAGAGGAAGTCCAGGCAGCATACTGAAGGTAGGGCTGACTTGGTGTTGTTGCCCATATCTCACCTCCTAAGACCCCTGTTCCATATCCATATTAGATATAATTGGAGGATGAGGAGGCGGACAGAACGTGGCAGCTATTGATGGCCACCACAGAGAGACAAGCTTCTAGGCATGTATTTTGTGCTGCACTGTGATAATACTGACCCAGCCAACTTGTATTGTCCCCATCTAGTTGTGTTAACCCACCTTCTGTATATTTAGATCCACCTACAACATTGGGGCCACTTTTGGCTTTTTTTCCAGTCCGCCCCTGGCTCTGGGCATTGGACCCCTGCCTATCTGAAATTGATGACTTATCCTGTGGATAGGCCATCAATATTAAACTTCTGAAAAACACCTTTAAAGTTTTTTTCCAGATGTCAAAATCCCAAACCTCTCAACTGTGTTTCTTTTACTCATTTTCCATTGTTTCCATTTCTACCTCCTTCCCCATTCTAGGAAGCTTCCGCTGTTTAACATCATTGCTTTCTGGTGTGGAGCATTTGTATACTGTAGTTTTAGCCTGAGGCTGAGGACTACCATTCCTAACATACAACATACTGGAAGTATTCTGCAGGGCAAACCCTTCCTTCATCTTAATAGGCTTGTAGCCACACCCACAGAGCATGCACACATCTACAAAATGGCTTCTGCGCATGTGCTGGGTGCTTGACCCACACATTTTCATTGCAGCCAGTATATTGCCCAGCTCCCTGTATGTTAGGGTACTGCTGACGTCTTGTATATTGGGGGAATTGAATGCAATAGCTAACCATGGGACCAATATATGTGCTGTCAGTGGGAGAGGGACTATGCACTTGACATGCAACAGAAATTAGGAATATCGCCAGAATAAGGCTACGTTCAGATATGCGTTTTGCATACCGTTTTTGAGATCAGGCAAAGGATTGTGTCCCGTCTGTGAACCTTAACAAACTGGAAACGGAATGAAGATCAATCTAAGTCAATGGTGCTGGATCCAGTGCCAGATTTCAGTAACCAAAAAAATGGATCTGGCACCCATGAGGTTTGTTCAGTTTCTATTTAATACACCGGATCCAGACGAAACATATGCATACAGATGTATTAAATGAAATGGATGCTGTGCTGGATCTCAAAACCTGATGTGAAGGCAGACTAAGCCATGCAAGTCCTTGGCAAATGCAATGTTTTATGCATGGTTAGAACGTCGGTGGGGAACAAACCCTTTCTTGGGACTCTGTCCCCTTGGACAAGCCCTAATTGCTGCACTAATTCATGAATAGTGCAGCTGATGCTGAGCTCAGGTCAGTAAATATACTCACCCCCATCCTCCACTGTCCACCGTGCAATGCATGATGCGGAGTCCTCTCTATGCATCACATTGCTGGGAGTGGGGGTGGGTATAGATCAACATCGGGTGTACTATTTATGCTTAGTGTAGTTAACAGGGGTTGTTCGAGGTGACAGAATCCCTTTAACCCTATATTTATATAGGATATTTCAAGGTCAATAGGAGAAAAAAGGAGCTGGGACCACCATAAATATATGTTATGAAATTAATCAACACTGAATTTTGGATCTATTTAAACAAAATTGTGTTCTAGGGTGGACGTGCACTTTAAGCAAATATGTATTGGATAGAAGAATATTTCACTTTTACTAAATGATTGACAGGAAAAGGAAACCCTTGTATGGAGTCAGAATAGAGACGATTACCCATCCAAATGTAAGGGAAGTCATCACAGCCCACAGGAAAAGCAAGCCTTCCGCAGAGAGCAAATATGAATGTCCATGTCATCCGACGTTTCTGCTGAGCTAGCAGAAAGGAAATATTAGTCTAATTAAAACCTATAATTGTAATTCCAAAAAGCTGGATAGCAACTTTCTAAAATTAGAAATAGAGAAATTAGAGGACGATTGCTTTATTGCTTTAGTTTAGACATACTGTATACATTTGCTCCCACAGTACATTTAAAAGCACTCCTATTCGAGATTGGCCTACACCACTCATCATGTTCCTCCTGGACTTCCTGATTCATGAACAGAATGCCAGCACTGAAGTAAGACTGACATGTTTATAGGAAAGTAGAAGAGATATGCCGGAAGGCTCGGAGGAAGGGAGTAGTAGTGGGCCTGGCCGTAATACTTATTCACAGTGACATAATGCAGAATGGGAGTTGTAGCACATCCAACAGTATCAAAACACAGTTCCAAATAATTCACAGTGCAAGGCTTTCCAGATAGTAATGTATGGATTTGTGCAAGGATGGGAGTTGTAGTACTCCTTTGCTCTCTATCTTTCTCTGCAGAATCTAAGAAAGGCAATATTACCCTTGCAAAGGGGGCTGTAATTCCCAGCTGAGGGGTACAGAGTCAAAATACGACTGGCCAGGTCATGTCCAAGTGTGAAGGGTGTTTTAGCAATGTTCCCCTCACTGCAGTAAAGTCTCTATCAGCCATAAACAGCAAAATACCTTACTGACTGACTCCAATGCCCAGCCATGCAGATTTTGGACCTTCTTGGTTCTCTCTTTCCCTCTCTCTGACTGGAGTACTGTAAAAATGGTCATGTCTTTCTCTTGAGTAGATAATCCTCAGGGAAGGTGATGCTCTGGAACATTAGCCTAGTCCTGTGAGGAGTAGAGCACTTGTCACCATTCTCCCTTCCTTCTCTAACTCTAGAATAAACTGAGCTAGGGGTGGAACTAAGTCAGGATTGTTAACCCTGACTAATCTATACAAAAGCTATACTGGGTATATTACAAGGTATGAACATATAAAATAACATTCAATAACATTAAATAGCAAGGACAGTTTGCAAGTTCAATGGTCTGGGGTACTGCACATATCATGATGGAATGTAACCCAACATGTCAAGGTATTTTTCACACATCTATGTCCATTTTGCAGGGGCAAAAATCTCAGAACATTTTGCATCTGCAAAGATCTGCATCCAGGACACGGCATGTGGTTCATCTGTTTTTATTTTTACTTTATTTTTTGCTTTCTATTTTAATTACAGCACTTTTCTATGCAATGATTCTGTGAAAGATGGACCTCACACAGATGGCACATGTGTGCGCTATCTGTGGTTTTCATTTACCCATTGGATAGAATGGGCACATTTTATCCACACAATGGCCCAAAGTAGTGCATGCTCTCGTGAACGTCTGAATACAAATATAGTTTTAAATGGGTCTGTGTGCCGTCCGTAGATAACATGGACAGCACTCGGATGTATCACTGACATGAATAATACCTCACATGCCATTCAGGGCTTGTATAAGATAGAGTGACATCAACTTTGCTTTGGCCTTGCCTTAATATCAAACTGCAGAATTGTGAATACAGCTATAGAGAAGGAGGGTGAATAGCTTAGGATTATAGGAATATAGGAAATGTTACTTTCAGTGACGTTCCCTCAAGCATGCACCAAGGGGATTTTAATAGTTCAGGGTTATTAATTCTTCTATGGCTCCCCAGTATATTGTAGGTCTGTGCTGGAAACTAATGTTATATTTAGGACTGACAACAGCAAATGACAAAACTGGGCAGATGCCAGGGCACACATGGACTATTCTAGTCAAGCCAAGGGTGGGGTAGAAAAGAGGGCCCTGTGTAAATCTACTACTCAAAAGACCACATATGCTTGGAGCCAACCCTGGCTGGATAATCAGATTTTCTGGTTTATCAAATGCTGGATAAAATGAATTTTATAGTATTTATAAAATTACTTAACATAGCTCTATTTAAATTTGTCCTAACTTGGTTAGAATAGAAAATGTTCTCGTAAAAAAACCTCCAGAAAAATGCTGCGCAGTGAGTCAGAGTGTAGAGACTGAATTCACAGACCACATCAAGGATTCCATGTCTGGAAGAGAACAGTCTCCCAGATAACATATGGAGCCAGGATACCATAATAAATTGTGAGACTAGACATTTCTATTGTTCCCTTTCGTAATGTAATGTACTTCAGAACTGAACCGTGTAAAATTCTGTAACATAACTGATAATCTGGAATATTTTATAATCTGGCACTGTCCTGTGGAATTGTACTGTATAAGCATATGTTCAGTAATATGTGGAGAACACATTCATAACACGGCTTATCCCCTCTAGGGTCACTATCTAATTTTTCTCATCCAAACATGCTAAGGTTAATTTAATTAGAATCCAATTAACCTAAGTATGATTTTGGCGTGTGGAAGGAAAGAGGAGAACCTATAAGAAACTCCAGGGAGATCATAACTTCTCCACGCTGAGATGTCCGTGATCGAATCACATTCATACAGAGCATTGTATGGTTGAAGCTCTGGTAAGCTGTTTATCAACAAGCTGTCAAGAAATTCCAATAGAAGAACTGTGAAAGCAGCTCTGGACTAGACTATTGGATTCCTATCTAAAGTGCCTTGAAAAAGTATTCACCCCCTTGGTGTTTTTCCGGGAATTAAAATGGATTTTAATTTTGTTGTCATACAAAGAAGCTGAAAAAATAATCAAAATTGCTACAGCAGAATAAAAAATATTTTATTTTTAAAACTGAAAGGTTGTGAGTGCAGTATGTACTCACCACCTTTACTATAAAACCCCCAAAAAGATCTGGTCCCACCATTTGAAGTCACATAATTAGTTGAATAAGGTCCCCTCTCCTGCTCTGAGAGGCCACTGAGTTTGCAAAATCTACTAATCAAGTAACATGAAGACCAAGGAGGTCTTCAAACAGGTCAGAGACAATGTCGTGGATAGTTAAAGAAGAACTCCCGCAAAAAGAAAGGTGCATGATGTAATCTGTAGTGAATGTAATCTTCTCATCGGTAACTGTATTTGTTAGTTATAACCTCCCTTCTAATTTTTTGCTGTGTCATGTGACCAACTCTCTGGTCTCCAACTGACACAGGACAGGAAGTCAGTTACATCTCTATTCATTCCTATGAGACTGAGAGTGAGGCTCCCATAGGAATACATAGAGAAACTGACTTCCTGTCCACACATAAAATGCTGTGTTATTTGGAGAGTCTGATATAGGAGCTAGAGTAGATATAGGTCGGTGGTGGATGCGCCTAAGTTGTGTAGAGGTCAGGTGCTCTACATAACTTAGGCGTATTAAGCCCGGTGTCTAAAACACTGGACTTAATAAATGACCCCATGTGTCTCTACTGTTAAAACTATTGACTATTGATTAATATCTTATAAGGGTACCACGGGACATCTTCTTGTAACAGTTCTCGTGATCTGAGATAAAACAAAGGTCAAGTCATTAACGCTATAAATAGATAACATTAAAAATGTAATAACAGAATTGTCTGAATTTGTGACTTCATTATCTCTGTGGACTGAGGCAGTTGGTGCATGAAATTCTTCAAGAAGTCAGATTTTTCATTAGCTTCCTTCACTTACTAAGTTTTGTAAAAAAAAAAAAAAAAAAACACTAGTAGAAATGGCTGAAATCCTGTTTTCTTCTACAATCTACCATAGCTGGAACTATCTAGTCAGACCTCATTCTCTAACAGGGAGGTGAATACTGACGCACATTAAAGTTCTCTCTTTTCTTCTCTTAATTATTGTTTATGCCACAGTTAAAAAAATAATTGGCACCTTCAAAGTGCTAGGCATCTGTAGATCAAGTGATATAAACCAACAAAAATTATTTTTAATTCCAGGTTGTAATGTAACAAAACAAGAAAAACACAAAAGGGTGTGAATACTTTCGCAAGGCACTGTATGGCAAGACATGTTGCTCCCAGTCAGGAGCACTGCATCTCTTAAAGCATTGTGCTCCCAAAAGATGTGTCCTGTGTGATTCCAGATGCCCAGGGTACCTAAGTAGGAAGGATATTTAACCTATTCCGGACACAGTAGTTTTCACCTTCCTGACACAGCCTAATTTTTCATATCTGAGATGTCACTTTATGTGGAAATTACTTTGGAACGCTTTCACTTATCCAACTGAATCTAAGACAGTTTTTTTTTTTTTTTGTAACATGGTACTTTATTAGTGGTAAAGCTGGGTTGATTCATTTTACCTTTATTCATAAAAAAATATATATATTTTCCCCCTCCCCAGAAAAATGGAAAATTAGCAATTTTTTGCATTTCTCTGCTTTTTTAAAACAGAAAAGGATACCTTACAAAATATTTATTAATTAACATTCACCATGTGTCTACTTAATTTTGACATCATTTTGTAAATGTAATTTTATTTAGGACAGTAGAACGCTTATAACTTATAACTTTTTTTATTAACCATTTAAGATAAGATGCCTTTATTGTCACTGTACAATACAATGTAATACAATGTACAATACAATGAAATGTTGTTTGGAGCAATCCTAGATGCCATGGACAGAGGAACAAGAACTGACATTTAGGCCTCATGCACACGACAGTTTATTTTCACGGTCCGCAAAAACGGGGTCCGTAGGTCCGTGATCCGTGACCGTTTTTTCGTCCGTGGGTCTTCCTTGATTTTTGGAGGATCCACGGACATGAAAAAAAAGTCGTTTTGGTGTCCGCCTGGCCGTGCGGAGCCAAACGGATCCGTCCTGAATTACAATGCAAGTCAATGGGGACGGATCCGTTTGATGTTGACACAATATGGTGCCATTTCAAACGGATCCGTCCCCATTGACTTTCAATGTAAAGTCTGGAGTTCTTTTATACCATCGGATTGGAGTTTTCTCCAATCCGATGGTATATTTTAACTTGAAGCGTCCCCATCACCATGGGAACGCCTCTATGTTAGAATATACTGTCGGATATGAGCTACTTCGTGAAACTAATGGGGGGCGCACACTGTGCCACCAACGATTTATAACAATAGAGGGAGGAAGGGGGGGCCCGATGGGGGGCGCACACTGTGCCACCAACGATTTATAACAATAGAGGGAGGAAGGGGGGGCCCGATGGGGGGCGCACACTGTGCCACCAACGATTTATTACACTAGAGGGAGGAAGGGGGGCCCGATGGGGGGCGCACACTGTGCCACCAACGATATTCAAACTGGGGAGGGGGGGGTCTGCCCCCTGCTGCCTGGCAGCCCTGATCTCTTACAGGGGGATATGATAGTACAATTAACCCCTTCAGGTGCCGCACCTGACGGGGTTAATTGTGCTATCATATCCCCCTGTAAGAGATCGGGTGCTGCCAGGCAGCAGGGGGCAGTCTTGTACAAAGTTTGTAGTGTATTCTAACTAGAAGCGTCCCCATCACCATGGGAACGCCTCTGTGTTAGAATATACTGTCGGATATGAGTTTTCACGAAGTGAAAACTTAGATCTGAAAGAGCTTTTATGCAGACGGATCTTCGGATCCGTCTGTATGAAAGCAACCTACGGCCACGGATCACGGACATGGATGCCAATCTTGTGTGCATCCGTGTTCTTTCACGGACCCATTGACTTGAATGGGTCCGTGAACCGTTGTCCGTCAAAAAAATAGGACAGGTCATATTTTTTTGACGGACAGGATACACGGATCGGATCACGGCCTCGGCTGCAAAACGGTGAATTTTCCGATTTTTCCACGGACCCATTGAAAGTTACTGGGTCCGCGAAAAAAAACGGAAAACGGCACAACGGCCACGGATGCACACAACGGTCGTGTGCATGAGGCCTTAAACTAAGGAATAACTCTAGAAAAAAAAAAAAACATTGCACTAGAAAGCATTACTATTCACAGTTCACAGCATATATATAGCAAGAGCAAATTAGGAAGTGCTTATGAGTATATATACACACTGATTCAGACACCACTGCAGACAAGAGGTCATCATGGGTTCATGAATGCAGCAGTCACTTTCAGTCTGTGGTAGTTTCTATCCTAGGAAGGGGCAATAATATCCGAGTATTTAGGAGACTGATTGCTTTGGGGTAAAAGCTGTTCTTCAGCCTAGTGGTGCGGGCATGTAGGGCTCTAAGACGCCTACCAGAGGGTAGGGGAGTGAAAAGGCTGTGGCCTGTGGAGGAGAAGAAAGTGGAAAAGCTATGGATTCTATGTAAGAGCTGAGGGAGAAATGCTTGTAGTTCTCTCCTCTTATGCCCCCCCCCCCCCCCCCCCCCTGTAATGTTTTCTAATATCACATAATAACAGCCTGGACATGATGGAAGCTGTATTTCTCTCCTCTTGCAACTCCTCCCTGTATATATCACATAATGACAGCCTGGACATGCTGGAAGTTGTAGAACTCTGCTCTTTTGCCTCCTTCCTATAATGTGCTATGATATCACATAATAGCCTGGTCATACTGGGAGTTGCAGTTCTCTTCTCTTTAACCTTCTGCCTGTAATGTCCAATAGCAAACTCTTGGAGGCAGCAGGGAAAGTTAAATACCGCAAGTAGACGCCATGTTTGGTGAGTAAAAGAATAATTTATGTGAAGTGGACTTCGATCCAAATTTCAGGAATAATTAGATTTACCACGAAGCTGAATTTTTCCTAAAATGGTGCCCAGTGTGATCATGTGGTGACGTCATTACTCTCGCTGCAGGTCCATTGGCGGGTTTTCTTCAATCAAGGTGGGAGCGGACGGTTTCTCTGCGAGCAAGTGGATGATGTAAGTATAATTTTTTTTTAACCCCTGATTAATCCCTGAACAGCTTAATGTTAGTCACAGATGCCGCAATCAGCATTGAATGCGGCATCTTAGAGGTTAAATTATGGGGCAGTGCGATCACCGTTCCCCGTTATTGAGCCCACTCCATATAATGGAAAGTGATTCGTGATGAAGTAATTTGTAACTAATCGAATTTCTTGTTGAAGTTTGGCAAAGCAGTCGAATCAAATCACAGATCAATTGGCTCATCTTTAGTGGTCACCCTTAAATGGGCCGGTAAGTGTTAAGCTGATTAGTGGAGCGGCAGCAAGTGAAAACTGCTGCTCCGCCAGTCAGCTCAATCACATAATCTCCAGCAGCGATGGACACTAGTGATGGCCTTGCAGTTCGCCTGGCGGTCGGTTCGCGGCGAACTTTGTGCGTTCACGATCTGCCGAACATGCGGACATATGGCGATGTCCGAGCTCGCCATATTCTTTTGCATTGCGCCGAACTTTGACCTATAACACATCCATCAGGTGGGACGGGACAGCCAATTGAGATGCTTCAGCACATGGACACACCCCCAACCCTATAACAGAACCCGATCTGGCAGCCATTTTACATTATGTGTTTTGCCAGTGTATGGAGAGGCTGCATTTTGGAGCAGAGACAGGCTGTTAGGAACTTAGGGACACCAAGCGCTAGCTAATAGGGCCACAAAAGTCCTTTTTAGGACTGGTAACGTTGTGCTATCGATAGGTGTGATACACAGAGGGGTGTGATATACTTACTAACACTACTAACACTTTCTACTAACATAGAAAGTATATTATAGAGCATTTGTATGCTTCCAGAAAATACTGATTGAGGGCTGTGATCTATCAGCTTCCGCAAAATAGTGATTGAGGTTTCCCATATACCTGCATCCACAAAATTTCTGCTTGAGGGTAATATGCCAGCTTCAACTAACAACTGATTGAGGCCTGCCATATATCATCTTCCACAAAATAGTGATAGAGGTTTTCCATATACCTGCGTCGACAAAATTACTACTTGAGGGTGATATACCAGCTTCAACTAACAACTGATTGAGGCCTTCCATATAACAGCTTCCACAAAATAGTGATAGAGGTTTTCCATATACCTGCGTCCACAAAATTATTGCTTGAGGGGAATATAACTGCTTCAACTAACAACTGATTGAGGCCTGCCATATATCAGCTTCCACAAAATAGTGAGAGGAATTTCCAACCACAGCCGAAACAGGTGCGGGTACCAATCCTACCGCACCTGAAAAAAGAGGGCGGTTTAAAGATGTGTTGGTCACTTCAGATATGGGATCATTCTTGCAGCCAACCCATCGACAGCCTCAGGGAACGCCTAGACCGACAGGTGTCCGACTACATCGGGTTAACAGCCGATGTGGATACTCTGAGAAGTGAGGGACCCCTGGAATACTGGGTGTGCTGGCTTGACCTGAGGCCAGAGCTGGCACAATTTGCCATGGAACTCTTGGCTTGCCCCTCGTCGAGTGTCCTGTCAGAAATGATGTTCAGCGCAGTAGGGGGGATCGTGACCGATAGGCGCACTCGCCTAGCTTGGATCTCGGAGGAATTCAACACCTGTGATGACCACGTGTAATTGAATTTCCTCATGCCAACCCACACATATTCGCCACCGTTCAGAACAAAGAATGGTCCTTGCCTTATGTATATACAGCAGCATAAAAGGCCTTTTATGTCAGATGAATGCCTAACTTTTGGGGCCTGTATTATTATTTGGGAATAGGGCTAATATCTTTATATTATAGATTATAGTGTATTATACTGTGCCCTGTATTTCCCAGTAGAAAATGATCCTTGGGAAACACAGTCCTCATCCCTAACCACCAGGACCAGGTAGAGCTCTGTCAGTACATGGCGGCCTCCCCTCTCCGCCACGCTGCTCCGCTGTGTACTGGTGCTTATTCTGACACTAGGGCTGGGTTCACATCCTATGGGCTGGGTTGCCATCCATTTAATGCATACCAAAAATATATGTGTTAACAGATGCCTCAGACTCATGTCGTACAGTGGCGTCCGTTCACCATACAGTTCCATGGTAGAAAAACAATTTACGTTAATGTATGCATTTTTTTAAATGGAGTCTGCAGGAGTGCTGCACATTTGTATACATCAAACTGATAGGAAATAAAAATGCATAAAAATGCATAAAAATGGCCCCTGATTAAAATACATATTTTTCTGGTATATCACTTTCCATTTTGTGGGACTATTTCTGTACTTCTAGTAAGTGTTTGCTGGCTGCAAATATGACCTGAAGGTTTTTCAGGTTCGCCTGCCATTAAAGTGAATGGTGCCCTCCGCAAACGCCCGGTTTGCGAACATTTTGATCCCGAACGCACGTTCGCGAATTGTCCCGGCCGACGTTTGTCCATCACTAATGGACACCATTGGCACCACCAAGGAAGAAGCAGACATGGACCTTCCTGTGAGCACCACCCCCTACCCCTAGGCCCTGGAAGCCTAGAACTGAAGCCTGAGCAGTAAGCACTGACTGCAATAGGGACTGAGGTGATAATATACCGACTGATGTGATTGTATATGGACTGAGGTGATTATATATGGACTGAGGTGGTTATATATGGACTGAAGTAATTATGTATGGACTGAGGTGATTATGTATGGACTGAGGTGGTTATATATGGACTGAAATGATTATATATGAACTGACGTGATAATATACAGACTGAGGTGATAACATAAAGACTGAGGTGATTATGTATGGACTGAGGTGATTATGTATGGACTCAGGTTATTATATATAGACTGAGGAGATTATGTATGGGCTGAGGTGATTATGTTTGGACTGAGGTGATTATAGTTGCATAGTTAATACAGTTGAAAAAATACATAAGTCCATCAAGTTCAACCAAGGGATAGGTGGGGATACGAATCCCAAAAGGAATTGAGACTCAGATTTCTACACGTATTCATAAGCATTAATGTTGTTTACTTTTAAGAATTCATCTAAACCCTTTTTAAAACTGTCTACTGTTCCTGCTGTGACCACTGCTATTCCACAGCTTCACAGATCTTACAGTAAAGAAGCTTTGATGCTTCCGGAGACTGAACTTTTTCCTCTCCAGTTGGAGGCAATGCCCCCTTGTCTTTTGAGCACATTTTACAAGGAACAGTTTTTCACCGTATTTTTTTTATATAATTGTAAAGGCTAATCATGTCCGCCCTTAGACGTCTCTTCTCAAGACTAAATAAATTAAATTCTTTCTTCATAACTAAGACCCTCCATGCCCCTTATCATTGTAGTCGCTCACATCTGTACTTTTTCCAGCTGCAGTGCTTCCTTTCTATGTACTGGTGCCCAGAACTAAACTGCATATTCCAGATGAGCCCGCACCAACGCTTTGTAAAGTGGTAATATCATATCCCTGCCCCGCGAGTCCATGCCTCGTTTAATGCAGGACAATATCCCGGTGGCCTTAGAAGCAGCTGATTTACATGGTATGCTGTAATTTAACAAGAACACCTAAATCCTTCTCTATAAATGACTCTCCCAGTGTTACATCACCTAGGACAGTGATGGTGAATCTTTTACAGACCAAGTGCCCAATCTGCATCCCAAAACCCACTTTATTGCAAAGTGCCAACACGGCAATGTAATCTGAATACTACAGTCCAATATAGTATATCCTCCATGTACTTTATCATTTAGCTATAATATCCTGCCTACGTTCAATGAACTGCCTGTGCTGTTCATATTGCACCCTGCGCTGATGAATGGCAGGAAAAGTCTGAGACATATTGGTACACCATAGACTTTATCCAGGGTGCGGGTGCCCACAGAGAGGGCTTTGAGTGCCGCCTCTGGCACCAGTGCCAAAGGTTCGCCACCACTGACCTAGGACATATGAAGCACAGAGATTATTACTACCAAGATGCATAACTTTACATTTGTCCACATTGAACCTCATTTGCCAAGTTGATGCCCAATCACTTAGTGTGTTTAAGTCAGCTTGTAGTATATGGACATCTTTCATAGACTGTACAGTTCTACACAGCTTAGTATTACCTGCAAAAATAGATATGGTGCTATTAATCCCGTCCTCGATATCATTAATAAATACATTAAATAATAAAGGGCCCAGCACTGAACCTTGGGCTACACCACTTATAACCTGGGCCCATTCTGAATAGGAATCATTGACCACAACTCTCTGGACACGGTCCTTCAGCCAGTTTTCAATCCAATTACAAACTATACTTTCCAAGCCTATAGACCTTACTTTACCTATTAAGTGTCTATGAGGGACAGTATGAAAAGCCTTTGCAAAATCCAGAAACACTACACCCACAGCCACCCCTCTGTCCAGGCTACTACTCACCTCCTCATAAAAACAAATTAGTCTGACAACTTCTGTCCTTGGTAAACCCATGCTGGTTATCACTTATAATATTTTTACAGTCACATACTCCTGTATATAGTCCCTTAAGAGTCCTTCAAACATTTTTACCATAACAGAAGTTAAACTAACTGGTCTATAATTACCCGTGAAGGACCTTGATCCTTTTTTGAATATGGGCACCACATTTGCCTTGCACCAATCACTTGGCACTGTACCAGTACCTAGAGAATCTTTAAAAATTATAAACAGGGGCACAGCAATGACTGAACTGAGCTCTTTAAGAACTCTTGGGTGTAATCCATCTGGACCCGGAGCCTTGATCACATTTACCCTATTTAACTTCTCTTGGACCATATATACAGTTAGCCAATTGAGTATATTACTGGATGTACTAACAGCCCCAGCGCCACAGATATCAGCTCCTTTCTCTTCTTTGGTATATACAGAGCTAAAAAAAACATTTAGTAACTCTGCCTTTTCCTTATCTTCAGTGACTACCCCCCTTTACCATTATTTAGGGAACCTACCTGTTTGGACCTTGGTTTTTTAGCATTTATATATTTAAATAATTTTTGGGGATTTGTTTTGCTCTCTTTTGCTACCTGCTGTTCGTTTTTTATTTTTGCTAATTATATCTCCTTTTTACAGATTTTATTAAGGCCTTTGTAATCTTCAAACGCCACAGCTGTCCCCTAAGATTTGTATTTTTTAAATGCCCTTTTTTTTGTCTTTTATTGCCCTTTTTTACAGTAGCTGTAAGCCATGGGGGTTTAATTTTAGCCGTTTATACTTCTTACCTAAAGGAATACATTTTTTAGTGCAATTACTCAATGTGGATTTAAAGCTCTCCCATTTATCCTCAATATTATTACGTGACCGTAGTTGCTCCCAGTCTATGCCCTGAAATGCTGCCCTCAACCCAGGGAGTGTCTTTGCTCTGCCTGAAAGTGTGCTTCTTATAGTTTAGGGGTAATATACATTTATTATGGTCACTATTACCTAGTGTTTCCGGAACAGGAACATTTCCAACAAGCTCTGCATCATTAGAAATTACCAGATCCAACAGAGCATCGCCCCTAGTGGGAGCTTCTACAAACTGGCCCATAAAGTGGTCCTGCAGAAAGTTGAGGAATTTTCTCCCCTTTGCGGTTGAGGCAGAATCATGACCCCAGTCAATGTCTGGAAAGTTAAAATCTCCCATTATGACCACTGTACCAGCCTGTGCCGCCTTCTCTATTTGGTTATACAGTTGCGTTTCTATCTCTTCTGTGTTGTTAGGGGGTCTATAGATTACACCAAGTATTTTTTCAGTGTTTATATCCCTTTGAACTTCCACCCATAAGGTTTCCACATCCTCACCATCCTCCCCCACACTTGCTTCTTTCACACTTGTCTTCAGATCACTCCTCACATACAGGCACACACCACCACCTTTTCTATTGACCTGGTCTTTTCTAAATAGTGTATGGACTGAGGTGATTATGTATAGACTGTGGTGTTTATATATGGAATGACGTGATAATATACAGACTGAGGTGAATATATATGGACTGAGGTGATTATATATGAAATGAGGTAATAATATGCTGACCGAGGTTATTATATATGGTCTGAGGTGATTATATACGGACTGAGGTGATTATATATGAACGGGGGTGATAATATGCTGACTGAGGTGATTATATATGGACTAAGGTGATAATATACGGACATACAGTAGGTGATTATATACGGATTCCCAAGATATCTGCAGTAGCAGGGCATAGATCATACAGATTATGTGTAGATTACAAAAAGTGTTTTTAATGATATTTATTATATATAATTATAATTAACTTAGCTAATCATTAATTGTTTGGATCTTTTGCAAAGCATCATGGGTAGCAGTGCACTACTTGTTTAAGGGTTTGTCTGAGATTTTTATGTTAATGATTAGAGATGAGCGAATTTCTCAAAAATTCTATTCGGTCGGTTCGCCTAATTTTCCAAAAAGATTCAATTCAATCTGAATTTATTTGTGGCGAATCATGTTAAAGAAAAGCTACTTCCTGGCTGCAGGGAGCCTGTATAGTGGTGTAGAACACTGTGCCTTGCAGTAACACGCATAGAGAGTCTGCTGTGGTAGTAAAACAATACTGTGAGTCAGTATGACACGCCAATGACAGACGTCACTCTTAGAAACACTTCACTCATTTGGTCAGTTACGGGGCCAAAACTGACCAAATAACTCAAGTGTGAACTCAACCTTACAGGTCAATGTTAGCGTCAAGAAGAAGCACACTCCTTTTACGCCGTTGTCAGCTGATGTAACATCCCAGAGTTGTGTTACTACATTTCTCTACTCCGCTACTATCTCTAGGAGCCTTTATACTGTCATCTGATATGATTTTGCTCATGTCCTCCACAAATGTGCATACAAAAACATGTTAAATGCAATGTTTCATGTAAGTAGCCTGGTTACCAGTAGGTGGCGGCAACCCATTGGCAGATACAAGTTACAGTTTAGTGTATCTGAGCTGGAATGGATTATTCCAGCTTAGCTCCCCCTCTGTGTAGAGGTGGGCTGGTCCCACTTCCTGAAGCATGGGTGGAGAAGGAAGTTAGAGATAGTGTAGCCTAGCAGGTAGGGTGTGTGTGTGTGTGTGGAGTTCCCCTGCATAGGGAAGACAGCAAGGACCTAGTCTCGGCTGAGACTTGGCCATATATCCGAGCAAGAGCACCTTCAGCTCTACTGGATGAAGAAAGCAGAAATTACAGACCAACTCCAGAGTTCCAGGAAGAAAACATCCCCTGAGAATCCATCTGTGAGATAAGGCCAGTATCTAGGGGAAGCCTATTCCTCCTCAGCTAGTCTATCCCCACACAGCAGAAGTTACATTTAAAGCAGAAGTACTCATTCCTGCCAATTCTTGCCAAAACCTGCTGGGACCAAGAGACAAAAGCTGTATACTGCTTGGATACAAGTTATTTCAAGGAGAACAACGTCTGAACTTCATCTAAAGTTCTGGACATCATTTATTCTGCAGAGTTCCTATATTACTCCTACTATCACTACACTCAAATGTATTGCAAGTGAGCCAGGAGTCAGGAGTCCGGCCGTACCCAGGTAGGAGACACCGTGACACAACTACTACCAAACTACAGAGACATTATAAGGAGACCACAGAGTGGCCCAGAGACAGAACTGTGAGTTGGCAGCAGCATGAGGAGACCACAGAGTGGCTCAGTTACATAGTGTTGAGGTAGCAGCAGCATGAGGAGACCACAGAATGGCTAAGTGGTAGCAGCATGAGGGAACCACAGAGTGGCACAGTGACATAGTGTGGAGGTGGCAGCAGCAGCATGAGAAGTCCATAAAGTGGCACAATAACAGAGTGTGTAGGTGGCAGCAGCATAAGGTGACAGTGTAGAGTTGGCAGCAGCATGACAAGGCTACAGAGTGGCACAATGATAGAGTGTGGAGGTGGCAGCAGCAGCATGAGGATACCACAAAGTTGCCCGGACACAAAGTTGTGAGTTGGCAGCAGCATGAGGAAACCACAGAGTGGCAAGGAAGCATAGTGTGGAGGTGGCAGCAGCAGCAGTGTGGCCCAGAGACAGAGTTTTGGGTTGGCAGCAGCATGAGGAGACCACAAAGTGGCCCAGTAACATAGTGTTGAAGTAGCAGTAGAATGAGGAGACCACAGAGTGGTAAAGTGGCAGCAGCATGAGGATACCACAGAGTGGCACAATGACAGAGAGGTGGAGGTGGCAGCAGCATAAGGAGACCACAGAGTGGCACAATGACATAGTGTGCAGCTGGCAACAGCAGCATGAGGAGACCTGAGTGGTGAAGTGGCAGCAGCATTAGGAGACCAAAGAGTGACCCGGTGACAGAGTGTGGAGGTGGGTGGCAATAACAGTACCCGCTGATGAAGGTGGGTGTAATAAGGAGCACTTGGCATCAGATGTGTGGCAGGTGGCAGCATCAGAATAGTAGCTGAGGCAGATAGCCAGATGAAACCGGTCTCTTTTGTCAAGGGTTGGGTGGGGCAGCATGGATGATCTAATCTGATGCATCAGGCATTGTACAGAGTCCCACTCATGCAATGGAAATCTTGTTATGATGTATGTTGTATCATGCTGTATTGCACTTTTGTATAAAAAATCCCTGTTAATAGGCTGTTGCGTGCACTACACACATTCCACCACTAGATGGGGATAGCACCACAGTATATATACTACAGTTCAGGCCTAGTTAGTGGAGTTGGAGTTAGAGTGTGGAAGCAGGAGGAGATGGAGTGAGGGGGAAGGAGAGGAGCCAATTCATGGTCTCAGTGTCAAGCAAGGAAAATAGGCAGTATTCTACCGTCTACTCTTCCGGAGTGCCATTGCTCTAGGCGCCTTTGTAATAAGGTAAAGGTTTATTAGCTTCCGGCAGCCTCACTGTTACTTCAAGGACAGACAGGCTATCTGTTGCATCACTTGTGTGTAGAAGATAAGGACTTGAATCACCCTTACTGAGATTGGAGCAAGGCAAAGAGCTAAATACCAGTGAGTACACAATCTCCTACTATAGCCTGAGATATAGCCACATATACAGCCTGTTACCTGGTTTTACCACATTCAACCTATATGTTCATAAGAGACTGTTAATAACTGGATGTAAAATTGCTGTCAAGATTCTGGTTACAGTATAGTTCTTAGTTGGAATCAAACCCTGCCTAATTCATCCATCTCCATACTACAATCACTCTCAACCATTTGCACCACCAAGGTGCTGGCGTCACGACTATACTAACTTCAGGGGGCCAGTCGCACAGGCACCCAGAAAAGCCTACCACCATCACCACCTGGCCGGTGTCCCCTGTAATAGAGTGGGCCCTGGAGAATTTGGTGCTGTTATCCCCTTCACTGCAATGCTGACCCAGGGAGGTATCTGCTAACCGTGAGTACTGATGAACTGTTGCACCCATCGGCCCACCGTGAACCTCGCGCGTTCTCCCCTGGAGACCGGCACGTCGCAATTGGTGGTTGGAAATCCTGGCTGATCCATGCCTGATTCATCTTGAAAAAGGTCAGTCTCTCCACATTTTGGGTGGACATGCGAGTTCTCCTTGGGGTAACTATGGTCCCCGCCGCACTAAACACCTGCTCTGATGCCACACTACTGGTCGGGCAGGACAGCTCTTGCAGGGCAAACTTGGCCAGTTGAGGCCACAAATCCAGTTTGGCTGCCTAGTAGTCCAGCGGATCTTCAATGTGGGGCAGTAGGGTGCTGTCCAACTCTGCCACCACCTGCTGGTTCAGGTTCTGCTCCAGGTCTAGCTGCTGCTGGTTAGTAGTTTCTTCACTAGGCGGGTTAAGAAAGCTGCTTATCATCGACTCTAGACTTATGCTGCTGCTGATGGAGCTGACACTGCTCCTACCCCCTACAGCAGCCATGGCAGAGGAACGTGAGCGCAGAGGGCCCCCCGGTCAGACCTGCAAGAGGATAGACTCTATAGTAGTTCAGTTTGTCCTCCCTCTCAGCGGGTGTAAAAAAGGCCCCCATTTTGGACTGGTAGCGAGGGTCCAACAACATGGAGAACCAGAAGTCATTCCTCTGCCGAATCGTGACAATTTGGCTGTCACTACCCAAGCAAGTGAGCATGCAGCGGGCCATTTGAGCAAGTGACTCGGAGGGACTCCCTGCCTCCATCTCCACTGCATACTACCATGGTGTGCCTGGGTCATCTACCTCGTCTTCCTCATCTTCCTCTTGCTCCTCCAGCTGCTCCTGCTCCTCCTCTCCTGTCACCTGTGTAGAAAAACCACCCATTTTGCTACAAATTGTGCTCCAATGTCCAACTCCTTCAGTTCAACCCCCACAGGGCTCATGTAGCTGTGAGATGTAGGCGCCACGTCTCCAGTCCCCTGACCAGCCAGATTTACCAGCATCTGCTCCAGGACATGAAGCAGTGGAATGACGTTGTTCATCCCGTAGTCCTGGCGACTGACAAATAACGTTGAATCCTAAAAGGGCCTGAGCAAACAGCAGGTGTCACTCTTGAGCTGCCACTGGCTGACATCGAAATTACACAGGGGAGTACTCCTGTCTGCTTGGATCATCAGCAGATCGTTTTTTGGCCTTTCTCTGTTCGTATAGTCAGTCCAACATATGGAGGGTGGAATTCCAACGGGTGGAAACGTTGCATTTCAGCCTATGTTGGGGGATGCCGTTCTGTTGATGCAGTTAAAGGATGGTGTGCTTGGCGATGTTCGAGTGGCTGAAGTGCATGCAAAGTTTCCTGGCCATTTTTAGGATGTCTTGCAGATGGGTGGAAGACTTCAGGAACCGCTTGACAACCAGATTGAACACGTGCGCCATGCAGGACGCATGGCTCAGCCCTCCTTAACGCAGCGCCGACACCATGTTCTTCCCGTTGTCGGTCACTATGGTTCCGATTTTGAGTTGTCGCAGTAAAAACCAGGATTCGATTTAATTGATGAAGGACACGGAGCAGTTCCTCCCCTGTATGAGTCTGTTTACCCATAAAAAAATAGGTGTAGAACAGCGTAACACCGCCGTGCACTGCACATATGGTATGCTGGATGAGCACTGTAAATTGCCCCTGCAGTGGAGGCTGAGGATATGGTGGTGGACCAACGGCATGAGAACGTGGAGGTGAAATCGGCGTCATCTGGCCAAGTTGCTGGTGTGGCTGGGCAGGAACCACATTTACCCAGTGGGCCAGAAAGGACATGTATTGTCCCTGACCGTAGTTACCACTCTATATGTTGGCGCTACTGTGCACTTTGGCAGACACCGACAGGCTCAAGGATTGGCCCACCTTCTGTTCTACATATTTGCAGGGCTGGTACTGCCTTTTTGGCAAAGAAATGACGGCTTGGAACTCTCCACCTCGGCTCGGCACAAGCCATCATTTCTCTGAAAGCTGCAGAGTCCACCACTTGGAAAGGGACGGACTGCAGTACCAGCTACTTGGCCAGGAGCACGTTCAGCTTCTGCGCCATAGGATGACCACACGCATATTGATGTCTCTTGGCAATTGCTTCGGTAATCAACTGCTGACAAAATGAGTAACTAGGAGTAGGGGGATGAGGAGCAGGAGCATCAGGACCGGTAGATGGTGGGAAGTACAGACAGCTCCCTTCAGCTGAGGTTGTGGAGCCTTGACTGCCTGAAATCGTGTGCGTTCCACTGGGTGAAGCAGCGGTTGCTGCGGCAGGCTGGACCACCACATCGGAGCCACGGTTCTCCCAGGCCACTTTATGGTGATGCTGCATATGTTGATGCAGGGTCATGGTGCCAACATTGGCACCCTGGCCACTCTTCACCTTTTGCCCACAGATTCGGCAAATGGCCATGTTCACCTCCTCTGGCGGCTTAACAAAAAACTGCCACACTGCCGAGTAGGTGATTTTACCCTCAACACTATGCACTGACTGACTGCTACGGCCGCTGCCTCCGTGAACCCCTGCACCACTACTTTCTGGGCAGGTAGGCTCCTGCAAAGCGGGTGGTCTACTCCGGGCACGTTTGGCTCTCGACCTCCCACTGCTGCCACCCTGCTGACTCCCGGCCACGCTAATGACTTGCTGGCTCCGCTGCTGCCTCACACGCAAGCTGCCACCCTCTTCTCCCGATGAGAATGAAGCCTCTTCGTCACCCAGCTCCCAATTGCGATCGGCTACATCATCATCGAGTTCTGTCTGCACGTCACTGATGCCAGGAGCCTGGCCGCTCACAACACCAGCTCCCACGCCACTCTCCTCATCACTACTTGACAACCAGTGGTGTACACACAATTCATGGGGCCCCGGTGCGAAACGGATCCATGGGGCCCCCTCCTCGTCGACGCCCGCCCCCAACCCGCCATCGCCCCCTGCCGCACGCGTGTGTATTTATGTGTGTGTATAGCGTGTATATATATATATATATATATATATATATATTGTAAGGGATCGTCTCTTTTCAGGGGTCACACTCACAGATATCTCACCAGACAACGAATTTTAATGTCCAAACTGTGCATTTATTTTGACGGTCTTCTAATAAAGGATAGTCCAGTTATACATCACTGGGTGGGGTGAGGTTCCCGCACCGCCAACACTTAAAACACAAATAAACTCCTGCCCGTCTAGGCACTACCTAAACAAAATACGTCCCTACCTCACTCATAGAGCACAGTTCACACATGGACACTGTATGCGGCTTTCCTCAGCCAACATCAATACTGCAGCCTCCAGGCTGTGGCAACTCCAGTACCTTTTGAGGGAGTTTGGCCCAGTAGTCCTCCAGACACTGGGCATGCAACCCTCATTCTCTAGGTGTTGCTAGGTCCTGCAAACCTTAGGCTATTCAAAGCCTTGTGGCCCCTCAGTCCTCCTGACTGAGACCACACACAGAGCCTCTGCTTTACAAAACAGTCTTCCTCTCCCTCCTTAGACTGACCTACTCTGAGGCGCTTTATGCCAGCCTGATTACAGCAGACCTCACCTGCGATCACCTCAGGTAGAAAGGAAAACCCGTACTGGAAGGGTGTGGACTGGGAACTCCCTCTACCAAGCCTTGCCACCAGTCCAAGCAAAATCCAGCCCAGAAAATGTATACAGAAATGTCTCAGCAAACTATGCTTTGCTGAGAATAATGCCACTCTCTGGATTTTATCTGTCTCACCCATCTGAGGTACCTGAAATGGGACAACACACCTCCCAGCACTGTTCACATTACCACAATATATATACATTATATACTGTATATTACTATATACAAGAGGATGATATTCGGTATAACATCTTCTTGTATATAGTGATATAGTGGACCACGCTGATGATATAACCTAGGTATCTCCTTATATGATTATATATGTACAGCTGGTATAAGTTATACATCTTAATATACCAGAAGATGTATAACTTATACCAGGCCAGCTCACATATAATAATATGCAGAACATACCAAGGCCAGATAGTAACTCTTACCTGACCTGGCTCAGGCTGAAAGCTGCTGAATAGACCTGCTGAAAGTCTGTGGCAACTGTCAAGGCTGAATGCTGGAGGCTGGCTGGGCTCAGTGTGGGCTCTGGCTGGCTGAATGAGCGCTGCTCCTGGGCCTGGCTCAGGCTGGCAGAGAGAGAGGCGAGGTGAGTGACTGTAGTATAGAGTCAGACTACAGGGCAAGTGGGCAGTGGCAGACAAGCAGTGGCTCCCACGCTCCTCTGTTCCCAACTTCCTGCGGACCTTCAGCGCTGATAACATTGTGAGCGCGCGCAACTGCGACCCCTGTATGTACGCCTCAACTACAACTCCCAGCATCACCAGACAGCAGCATGCCTACATTTGTATTTCCACCAGGTCTAGAGAGCCACAGGCTGAAGACTAATACAAGAACAAGAAGGTATACCCCAATGTGCGCAGTCTGTTCATCCCTTTATAAGCAGATGTAGCAGAGCAGAGTTAACAAATGGCCTCAACCATAACTATGTACTTTTACCCAGAACTGTAGGTGTCAGTATCAGGTACCAGCAATGCATTTCCCACGTAAAACCAGCTCTGCTACATTATGTAGCAGAGCTGGTTTTGTCATGCATTTCTTTTGCCTTCATATGGTAAAATACTTAATTGGCCTATCAATGGCTTTATAACAAAAGCTACTTTCACACTGGCGTTTTGAATTCCGTTTGAGAGATCCGTTTCAGGGATCTCACAAACGGTTCAAAAAGGATCAGTTCAGCCCCAATGCATTCTGAATGGATAAGGATCCGTTCAGAATGCATCAGTTTGGCTCCGTTACACCTCCATTCCGCTCTAGAGGCGGACACTAAAACGCTGCTCCACCTGGAGCCCTACAGATCCGTCCTGACTTACAATGTAAGTCAATGGGGACGGGTCAGTTTTTACTGACACAATATGGTGCAATTGAAAACTGATCCGTACCCCATTGACTTTGAATAGAGTTGAGCGAACACCTGGATGTTCGGGTTCGAGAAGTTCGGCCGAACATCCCGGAAATGTTCGGGTTCGGGATCCGAACCCGATCCGAACTTCGTCCCGAACCCGAACCCCATTGAAGTCAATGGGGACCCGAACTTTTCGGCACTAAAACGGCTGTAAAACAGCCCAGGAAAGGGCTAGAGGGCTGCAAAAGGCAGCAACATGTAGGTAAATCCCCTGCAAACAAATGTGGATAGGGAAATTAATTAAAATAAAAATTAAATAAATAAAAATTAACCAAAATCAATTGGAGAGAGGTTCCATAGCAGAGAATCTGGCTTCCCGTCACCCACCACTGGAACAGTCCATTCTCAGATATTTAGGCCCCGGCACCCAGGCAGAGGAGAGAGGTCCCGTAACAGACAATCTGGCTTCATGTCAGCAGAGAATCAGTCTTCATGTCATAGCAGAGAATCAGGCTTCACGTCACCCACCACTGTAAGAGTCCATTTTCATAAATTTAGGCCCAGCACCCAGGCAGAGGAGAGAGGTCCCGTAACAGACAATCTGGCTTCATGTCAGCAGAGAATCAGTCTTCATATCATAGCAGAGAATCTGGCTTCCCGTTACCCACCACTGGAACAGTCCATTCTCAGATATTTAGGCCCCGGCACCCAGGCAGAGGAGAGAGGTCCCGTAACAGACAATCTGGCTTCATGTCAGCAGAGAATCAGTCTTCATATCATAGCAGAGAATCAGGCTTCACGTCAGCCACCACTGCAACAGTCCATTGTCATAAATTCAGGCCCAGCACCCAGGCAGAGGAGAGAGGTCCCGTAACAGACAATCTGGCTTCATGTCAGCAGAGAATCAGTCTGCATGTCATAGCAGAGAATGAGGCTTCACGTCACCCACCACTGCAACAGTCCATTTTCATAAATTTAGGCCCAGCACCCAGGCAGAGGAGAGAGGTCCCGTAACAGAGGATCTGGCTTCATGTCACCAGAGAATCAGTCTGCATGTCATAGCAGAGAATCAGGCTTCACGTCACCCACCACTGCAACAGTCCATTTTCATAAATTTAGGCCCAGCACCCAGGCAGAGGAGAGAGGTCCCGTAACAGAGGATCTGGCTTCATGTCACCAGAGAATCAGTCTGCATGTCATAGCAGAGAATCAGGCTTCACGTCAGCCACCACTGCAACAATCCATTGGCATATATTTAGGCCTAGCACACAGGCAGAGGAGAGAGGTCCCGTAACAGACAATCTGGCTTCATGTCAGCAGAGAATCAGTCTTCATATCATAGCAGAGAATCAGGCTTCACGTCAGCCACCAATGCAACAGTCCATTGTCAGATATTTAGGCCCAGCACCCAGGCAGAGGAGAGAGGTCCCGTAACAGAGGATCTGGCTTCATGTCAGCAGAGAATCAGTCTTCATGTCATAGCAGAGAATCAGGCTTCACGTCACCCACCACTGTAAGAGTCCATTTTCATAAATTTAGGCCCAGCACCCAGGCAGAGGAGAGAGGTCCCGTAACAGACGATCTGGCTTCATGTCAGCAGAGAATCAGTCTGCATGTCATAGCAGAGAATGAGGCTTCACGTCACCCACCACTGCAACAGTCCATTTTCATAAATTTAGGCCCAGCACCCAGGCAGAGGAGAGAGGTCCCGTAACAGAGGATCTGGCTTCATGTCACCAGAGAATCAGTCTGCATGTCATAGCAGAGAATCAGGCTTCACGTCACCCACCACTGCAACAGTCCATTTTCATAAATTTAGGCCCAGCACCCAGGCAGAGGAGAGAGGTCCCGTAACAGAGGATCTGGCTTCATGTCACCAGAGAATCAGTCTGCATGTCATAGCAGAGAATCAGGCTTCACGTCAGCCACCACTGCAACAATCCATTGGCATATATTTAGGCCTAGCACACAGGCAGAGGAGAGAGGTCCCGTAACAGACAATCTGGCTTCATGTCAGCAGAGAATCAGTCTTCATATCATAGCAGAGAATCAGGCTTCACGTCAGCCACCAATGCAACAGTCCATTGTCAGATATTTAGGCCCAGCACCCAGGCAGAGGAGAGAGGTCCCGTAACAGACAATCTGGCTTCATGTCAGCAGAGAATCAGTCTGCATGTCATAGCAGAGAATGAGGCTTCACGTCACCCACCACTGCAACAGTCCATTTTCATAAATTTAGGCCCAGCACCCAGGCAGAGGAGAGAGGTCCCGTAACAGAGGATCTGGCTTCATGTCAGCAGAGAATCAGTCTGCATGTCATAGCAGAGAATCAGGCTTCACGTCAGCCACCACTGCAACAGTCCATTGTCATAAATTCAGGCCCAGCACCCAGGCAGAGGAGAGAGGTCCCGTAACAGACAATCTGGCTTCATGTCACCAGAGAATCAGTCTGCATGTCATAGCAGAGAATGAGGCTTCACGTCAGCCACCACTGCAACAATCCATTGGCATATATTTAGGCCTAGCACACAGGCAGAGGAGAGGTTCATTCAACTTTGGGTAGCCTTGCAATATAATGGTAAAATGAAAATAAAAATAGGATTGAATGAGGAAGTGCCCTGGAGTCCAATAATATATGGTTATGGGGAGGTAGTTAATGTCTAATCTGGACAAGGGACGGACAGGTCCTGTGGGATCCATGCCTGGTTCATTTTTATGAACGTCAGCTTGTCCACATTGGCTGTAGACAGGCGGCTGCGTTTGTCTGTAATGACGCCCCCTGCCGTGCTGAATACACGTTCAGACAAAACGCTGGCTGCCGGGCAGGCCAGCACCTCCAAGGCATAAAAGGCTAGCTCTGGCCACGTGGACAATTTAGAGACCCAGAAGTTGAATGGGGCCGAACCATCAGTCAGTACGTGGAGGGGTGTGCACACGTACTGTTCCACCATGTTAGTGAAATGTTGCCTCCTGCTAACACGTTGCGTATCAGGTGGTGGTGCAGTTAGCTGTGGCGTGTTGACAAAAGTTTTCCACATCTCTGCCATGCTAACCCTGCCCTCAGAGGAGCTGGCCGTGACACAGCTGCCTTGGCGACCTCTTGCTCCTCCTCTGCCTTGGCCTTGGGCTTCCACTTGTTCCCCTGTGACATTTGGGAATGCTCTCAGTAGCGCGTCTACCAACGTGCGCTTGTACTCGCGCATCTTCCTATCACGCTCCAGTGCAGGAAGTAAGGTGGGCACATTGTCTTTGTAGCGTGGATCCAGCAGGGTGGCAACCCAGTAGTCCGCACAGGTTAAAATGTGGGCAACTCTGCTGTCGTTGCGCAGGCACTGCAGCATGTAGTCGCTCATGTGTGCCAGGCTGCCCAGGGGTAAGGACAAGCTGTCCTCTGTGGGAGGCGTATCGTCATCGTCCTGCCTTTCCCCCCAGCCACGCACCAGTGATGGACCCGAGCTGCGTTGGGTGCCACCCCGCTGTGACCATGCTTCATCCTCATCCTCCTCCACCTCCTCTTCATCCTCGTCCTCCTCGTCCTCCAGTAGTGGGCCCTGGCTGGCCACATTTGTACCTGGCCTCTGCTGTTGCCAAAAACCTCCCTCTGAGTCACTTCGAAGAGACTGGCCTGAAAGTGCTAAAAATGACCCCTCTTCCTCCTCCTCCTCCTCCTCCTCCTGGGCCACCTCCTCTTCCATCATCGCCCTAAGTGTTTTCTCAAGGAGACATAGAAGTGGTATTGTAACGCTGATAACGGTGTCATCGCCACTGGCCATGTTGGTGGAGTACTCGAAACAGCGCAACAGGGCACACAGGTCTCGCATGGAGGCCCAGTCATTGGTGGTGAAGTGGTGCTGTTCTGTAGTGCGACTGACCCGTGCGTGCTGCAGCTGAAACTCCACTATGGCCTGCTGCTGCTCGCACAGTCTGTCCAGCATGTGCAAGGTGGAGTTCCACCTGGTGGGCACGTCGCATATGAGGCGGTGAGCGGGAAGGCCGAAGTTACGCTGTAGCGCAGACAGGCGAGCAGCGGCAGGATGTGAACGCCGGAAGCGCGAACAGACGGCCCGCACTTTATGCAGCAGCTCTGACATGTCGGGGTAGTTGTGAATGAACTTCTGCACCACCAAATTCAGCACATGCGCCAAGCAAGGGATGTGCGTCAAATTGGCTAGTCCCAGAGCTGCAACGAGATTTCGCCCATTATCACACACCACCAGGCCGGGCTTGAGGCTCACCGGCAGCAACCACTCGTCGGTCTGTTGTTCAATACCCCGCCACAACTCCTGCGCGGTGTGGGGCCTGTCCCCCAAACATATGAGTTTCAGAATGGCCTGCTGACGTTTACCCCGGGCTGTGCTGAAGTTGGTGGTGAAGGTGTGTGGCTGACTGGATGAGCAGGTGGAAGAAGAGGAGGAGGAAGCCGAGAAGGAGGAGGTGGCAACAGGAGGCAAAGAATGTTGCCCTGCGATCCTTGGCGGCGGAAGGACGTGCGCCAAACAGCTCTCCGCCTGGGGCCCAGCTGCCACTACATTTACCCAGTGTGCAGTTAGGGAGATATAGCGTCCCTGGCCGTGCTTACTGGTCCACGTATCTGTGGTTAGGTGGACCTTGCTACAGATGGCGTTGCGCAGTGCACACTTGATTTTATCGGATACTTGGTTGTGCAGGGAAGGCACGGCTCTCTTGGAGAAGTAGTGCCGGCTGGGAACAACATACTGTGGGACAGCAAGCGACATGAGCTGTTTGAAGCTGTCTGTGTCCACCAGCCTAAATGACAGCATTTCATAGGCCAGTAGTTTAGAAATGCTGGCATTCAGGGCCAGGGATCGAGGGTGGCTAGGTGGGAATTTACGCTTTCTATCAAATGTTTGTGAGATGGAGAGCTGAACGCTGGCGTGTGACATGGTTGAGACGCTTGGTGACGGAGGTGGTGGTGGTGGTGTTGGTGGTACATCCCCTGTTTGCTGGGCGGCAGGTGCCAACGTTCCTCCAGAGGCGGAGGAAGAGGCCGAGGCGGCAGCAGCAGAATAGGCCGAGGCGGCAGCAGCAGAAGAGGTAGCAGGGGGAGCCTGAGTGACTTCCTTGGTTTTAAGGTGTTTACTCCACTGCAGTTCATGCTTTGCATGCAGGTGCCTGGTCATGCAGGTTGTGCTCAGGTTCAGAACGTTAATGCCTCGCTTCAGGCTCTGATGGCACAGCGTGCAAACCACTCGGGTCTTGTCGTCAGCACATTGTTTGAAGAAGTGCCATGCCAGGGAACTCCTTGAAGCTGCCTTTGGGGTGCTCGGTCCCAGATGGCGGCGGTCAGTAGCAGGCGGAGTCTCTTGGCGGCGGGTGTTCTGCTTTTGCCCACTGCTCCCTCTTTTGCTACGCTGTTGGCTCGGTCTCACCACTGCCTCTTCCTCCGAACTGTGAAAGTCAGTGGCACGACCTTCATTCCATGTGGGGTCTAGGACCTCATCGTCCCCTGCATCGTCTTCCACCCAGTCTTGATCCCTGACCTCCTGTTCAGTCTGCACACTGCAGAAAGACGCAGCAGTTGGCACCTGTGTTTCGTCATCATCAGAGACATGCTGAGGTGGTATTCCCATGTCCTCATCATCAGGAAACATAAGTGGTTGTGCGTCAGTGCATTCTATGTCTTTCACCGCTGGGGAAGGGCTAGGTGGATGCCCTTGGGAAACCCTGCCAGCGGAGTCTTCAAACAGCATAAGAGACTGCTGCATAACTTGAGGCTGAGACAGTTTCCCTGGTATGCATGGGGGTGATGTGACAGACTGATGGGGTTGGTTTTCAGGCGCCATCTGTGCGCTTTCTGCAGAAGACTGGGTGGGAGATAATGTGAACGTGCTGGATCCACTGTCGGCCACCCAATTGACTAATGCCTGTACCTGCTCAGGCCTTACCATCCTTAGAACGGCATTGGGCCCCACCATATATCGCTGTAAATTCTGGCGGCTACTGGGACCTGAGGTAGTTGGTACACTAGGACGTGTGGATGTGGCAGAACGGCCACGTCCTCTCCCAGCACCAGAGGGTCCACTAACACCACCACGACCATGTCCACGTCCGCGTCCCTTACTAGATGTTTTTCTCATTGTTATGGTTCACCACAACAACAAATATATTATTTGGCCCAATGTATTGTATTCAAATTCAGCGGGATATAAATTTGAGGCCTAGTATTTAGGCGCTGGGTGACCGGTATGGATTTAGTGACAGAATTAGACTTGGAAATGCACAGAAGCGTGTGTGTGAAGTTATTCTGAATGACCCTATGTGCACCTTGAATATTATATACCCTTTTAGGGATAGATTTCAAATAGCTCTAATATAGCAGAAACCACTAAATTATGAAATTGCTAAATTGGGAATTGTACTTCAACCCAGAACAAAAAATGTGCTTTGACGGACACTAAATAACTTTCCCAGCTACAACAGGACAGCGGTAACGAGAGATTTAGCAGGATATAAATTTGAGGCCTAGTATTTAGGCGCTGGGTGACAGGTATGGGTTTAGTGACAGAATTAGACTTGAAAATACACAGTAGCGGGTGTGTGTGAAGTTATTCTGAATGACCCAATGTGCACCTTGAATATTATATACCCTTTTAGGGATAGATTTCAAATAGCTCTGATATAGCAGAAACCACTAAATTATGAAATTGCTAAATTGGGAATTGTACTTCAACCCAGAACAAAAAATGTGCTTTGACGGACACTAAATAACTTTCCCAGCTACAACAGGACAGCGGTAACGAGAGATTTAGCAGGATATAAATTTGAGGCCTAGTATTTAGGCGCTGGGTGACAGGTATGGGTTTAGTGACAGAATTAGACTTGGAAATACACAGTAGCGGGTGTGTGTGAAGTTATTCTGAATGACCCAATGTGCACCTTGAATATTATATACCCTTTTAGGGATAGATTTCAAATAGCTCTGATATAGCAGAAACCACTAAATTATGAAATTGCTAAATTGGGAATTGTACTTCAACCCAGAACAAAAAATGTGCTTTGACGGACACTAAATAACTTTCCCAGCTACAACAGGACAGCGGTAACGAGAGATTTAGCAGGATATAAATTTGAGGCCTAGTATTTAGGCGCTGGGTGACAGGTATGGGTTTAGTGACAGAATTAGACTTGGAAATACACAGTAGCGGGTGTGTGTGAAGTTATTCTGAATGACCCAATGTGCACCTTGAATATTATATACCCTTTTAGGGATAGATTTCAAATAGCTCTGATATAGCAGAAACCACTAAATTATGAAATTGCTAAATTGGGAATTGTACTTCAACCCAGAACAAAAAATGTGCTTTGACGGACACTAAATAACTTTCCCAGCTACAACAGGACAGCGGTAACGAGAGATTTAGCAGGATATAAATTTGAGGCCTAGTATTTAGGCGCTGGGTGACAGGTATGGGTTTAGTGACAGAATTAGACTTGGAAATACACAGTAGCGGGTGTGTGTGAAGTTATTCTGAATGACCCAATGTGCACCTTGAATATTATATACCCTTTTAGGGATAGATTTCAAATAGCTCTGATATAGCAGAAACCACTAAATTATGAAATTGCTAAATTGGGAATTGTATTTCAACCCAGAACAAAAAATGTGCTTTGACGGACACTAAATAACTTTCCCAGCTACAACAGGACAGCGGTAACGAGAGATTTAGCAGGATATAAATTTGAGGCCTAGTATTTAGGCGCTGGGTGACAGGTATGGGTTTAGTGACAGAATTAGACTTGGAAATACACAGTAGCGGGTGTGTGTGAAGTTATTCTGAATGACCCAATGTGCACCTTGAATATTATATACCCTTTTAGGGATAGATTTCAAATAGCTCTGATATAGCAGAAACCACTAAATTATGAAATTGCTAAATTGGGAATTGTACTTCAACCCAGAACAAAAAATGTGCTTTGACGGACACTAAATAACTTTCCCAGCTACAACAGGACAGCGGTAACGAGAGATTTAGCAGGATATAAATTTGAGGCCTAGTATTTAGGCGCTGGGTGACAGGTATGGGTTTAGTGACAGAATTAGACTTGGAAATACACAGTAGCGGGTGTGTGTGAAGTTATTCTGAATGACCCAATGTGCACCTTGAATATTATATACCCTTTTAGGGATAGATTTCAAATAGCTCTGATATAGCAGAAACCACTAAATTATGAAATTGCTAAATTGGGAATTGTACTTCAACCCAGAACAAAAAATGTGCTTTGACGGACACTAAATAACTTTCCCAGCTACAACAGGACAGCGGTAACGAGAGATTTAGCAGGATATAAATTTGAGGCCTAGTATTTAGGCGCTGGGTGACAGGTATGGGTTTAGTGACAGAATTAGACTTGAAAATACACAGTAGCGGGTGTGTGTGAAGTTATTCTGAATGACCCAATGTGCACCTTGAATATTATATACCCTTTTAGGGATAGATTTCAAATAGCTCTGATATAGCAGAAACCACTAAATTATGAAATTGCTAAATTGGGAATTGTACTTCAACCCAGAACAAAAAATGTGCTTTGACGGACACTAAATAACTTTCCCAGCTACAACAGGACAGCGGTAACGAGAGATTTAGCGGGATATAAATTTGAGGCCTAGTATTTAGGCGCTGGGTGACCGGTATGGATTTAGTGACAGAATTAGACTGGGATATGGCCAAAAAATAACCACACTATTGCTGGTTAAATGCACTTGGTGACGGGCGCAGCTTGCCCCTGATGTAGTATATGGCCAAAAAATGAACAGACTATTGCTGGTTAAATGCACTTGGTGTCACAGCTTGACCAACCACACTACTGAGGGTTAAATGCACTTGGTGACGGGCGCAGCTTGCCCCTGATGTAGTATATGGCCAAAAAATAAACAGACTATTGCTGGTTAAATGCACTTGGTGTGACAGCTTCACCCTGATGTAGGCTTTAGCCAGAAAACAACCACACCATTGAGGGTTAAATGCACTTGGTGACAGGCGCAGCTTGCCCCTGATTTTGTATATGGCCAAAAAATGAACAGACTATTGCTGGTTAAATGCACTTGGTGTGACAGCTTCACCCTGATGTAGGCTTTAGCCAAAAAACAACCACACCATTGAGGGTTAAATGCACTTGGTGACAGGCGCAGCTTGCCCCTGATTTTGTATATGGCCAAAAAATGAACAGACTATTGCTGGTTAAATGCACTTGGTGTGACAGCTTCACCCTGATGTAGGCTTTAGCCAAAAAACAACCACACCATTGAGGGTTAAATGCACTTGGTGACAGGCGCAGCTTGCCCCTGATTTTGTATATGGCCAAAAAATGAACAGACTATTGCTGGTTAAATGCACTTGGTGTGACAGCTTCACCCTGATGTAGGCTTTAGCCAAAAAACAACCACACCATTGAGGGTTAAATGCACTTGGTGACAGGCGCAGCTTGCCCCTGATTTTGTATATGGCCAAAAAATGAACAGACTATTGCTGGTTAAATGCACTTGGTGTGACAGCTTCACCCTGATGTAGGCTTTAGCCAAAAAACAACCACACCATTGAGGGTTAAATGCACTTGGTCGCAGCTTGTGCTGGCGCACCACAAGACACAAAATGGCCGCCGATCACCCCAGAAAAATGTGACTGACAAACGGTCTGGGCAGCCTAAAAACAGTGAGCAATTGAGGATCAGCAGCTCAATGATCCACAGCTGCAGATCGATCAGTTAATCAAGTCCTTTGGAGGAGTTAATCTGCCTAATCTCGCCCTACTGTCGCAGCCGCAACCTCTCCCTACGCTAATCAGAGCAGAGTGACGGGCGGCGCTATGTGACTCCAGCTTAAATAGAGGCTGGGTCACATGGTGCTCTGGCCAATCACAGCCATGCCAATAGTAGGCATGGCTGTGATGGCCTCTTGGGGCAAGTAGTATGACGCTTGTTGATTGGCTGCTTTGCAGCCTTTCAAAAAGCGCCAAGAAAGCGTCACAAAAGCGCCAAGAAAGCGACGAACACCGAACCCGAACCCGGACTTTTACGAAAATGTCCGGGTTCGGGTCCGTGTCACGGACACCCCAAAATTCGGTACGAACCCGAACTATACAGTTCGAGTTCGCTCATCCCTAACTTTGAATGTCAGGACGGATCCGTTTTGACGTAGAATTTTTTTTAAAAGAGTAATGCAAACGGATCCGTTCTGAACGGATACAAGCTTTTGCATTATAGGTGCGAATCCGCCTGTGCAGATACCAAACGGATCCGCACCTAACGCAGGTGTGAAAGTAGCCTAACACTGCTATATTTCTGTAGCCTGCAACCTCTGACTGCCTAATTGGGCTGAAACTACTACACCCAACATGTTCTGGCAGTAATAGTAAATGGATATTGGTGCAATTCTGAGCTACTAGTCTATATAATACATATGTAGCCTACATATGTATTATATAGACTAGTAGCTCAGAATTGCACCAATATCTGTAGTGTACGGGAGAGTAATACCCCGTCACTACAGAAGGGTCACTTGGGTATTGTCGTTCCCCCTGTATTTTTGGGGAGGTTGGTATAGAACATCTTGTCAATGTACTGCTATGTATTTTCCTGTTACTGTGAAACGTGCATGTGCAGGCCGGCTAGGGTGTCATTCCAGCTCTGAGTCACTAGAGGGAGCTAGGGAACCCTAGGTTATATAAGGCCCAGTCAGGAAGTAGTAGCAGGGGAGACAGACAGTGGGAGCAGAGGTCAGAAATGATCCTGTGTCTGAGTGAAAGCCAGGCTATGGGCCTGTGAGAGCATAGCAGGCCTGAAGCCTGCCGACTAGGAGAGGGTAGTCAGCCCTGTAACCGGGTTCCGGATCCAAGGAAAAGGTTCCCCTCCTGAGTCATCATCCATTTAGCTGAAACAGCATAAGCAAGCCACCAGCCAAGACACAGAATACCACAGAGGCCGATCAGATAAAGCAAGAGGTACTCAAGATAACAGAGGAGGTACTAGATAAGGACAGCTTCAAGGGTACGCCAGATAAAGGGCATTAGACCTTGGAGAGAAAGTCACATGTTTCAGGACCAGTACTGCATCTCCTGTAATCAACACTCTGTATAATACATTGCTAAGACCGGCCATTCTGTACTTCCAAGAACCACCTGTATTCTTATGGAAAACCAACTGTCTTTCATGGAACTGCGCTTCCAACTGCGTCCATGTATTATACTCACTGATATTCAGTAAAAGTTCCAGTTTTTGTTGGCTATCCTATGCTTGCTTCATTCTTCTACAATACCATACACGGCGTGTCACCGTTTAATTGACACTGGCGTCACGAACTTTTAAATACCTGCCTGTTCCGGTAATTGCCCCAATTGAAGACGACAGTGGATCCCAGGTTAGTGAGTCAATCTGCACTACAAAACCCAGCATACACTACTGACCCCCTGGGACACTGCATCGCTCTTTTTGGCGTCACGAACAGGATACGCATACTTCTGAAGTGCAGAGAAGTGTGAACTGTGTGCTTTAACTATTCCACCACCGTATTGCAAAGACTGTAACCTTTATTTCTAAATCTGTGGATTACAATTGTGCCTGGGAGGAATCAGAGACGCTGTACTGTGTTGCGCTACCCCCAGAGAGAAAATCACATTTGTGGACTGTGTTTTATTGGACTTTTCATCATCCTGCTTGCTGTCAGTGAATTGCAGCATCAGGACATCTAAAATGGCCGCCGACGCCATGAGGCTTTTTACTGCGCCATCAGGATGTGCAGAGGCGCGAATATTTGGCGCTCAAACCTTCCAAGAAGAAGGAGGAGACGATTGCCCTGGAGCGCCACCCACCTTGAGTGACGACGTGGCTGACTACCTTGAAGAGTTACGCCTGGGAGGCGGGCCTCAGATAGAGGTAGACCGGCCCAGTGTGTGGGAGGGGTCAGTGTCGACTCTGCACCCAGTGAAAAGAGAGATGGCGTGTGCTGAGGAGCTGGAAGTCGAGACCACGTGTGAGTGGGGCACCACTCCACCGGACTTTCCCGAGTTGGGGCCATGGGACCCTCTAGCCTGGACGGCCACCCCCTGGGCCCAGGCCATGGACTTGAGTATCACTTGTCCTCAGTCCCCACTGATCCGTCGCCGGCACGCAGAATGGCCGGCTATCATGGACGAATTGAGAGCCGCGGTGGCTAAGAAGAACACCAGCCGGAAAAAGCGGTTCGAGGAAATGGCCAAGTCCATCCAAGGAGACTCCTTTCCGGGTAAGCCCCAGCTAGAAAGGCGCCGCGGGATCGTGGTGTCCTTTGACAAAGAAAAAGGCTACGGGTTCATCCAGGAGTTGGGAACTGGCCGGGACTTTTATGTGAACCGGCGGTCGGTGAAGCGGCACTACCTCCCTGAGCATCTCCATAATTTGACCATGGGAGAGATCGTGGAGTATACCCCCGCCGAAAGTTTACGGGGCCCCTACGCTACCGCAGTCACTCGCCCGAAGGCGCCGGCTGAGACCTGGGACCCTGAGAAAGAGGGGACAGATCCGGGTGAGACAGAGGCAGTGCAAGTGGAATCGGCCCGAACCACCCACCTGCATAGCCAGGCTTACTTAAGTCCCGATGTCTTCTGGGAGCCCATCGTGCTGCAGGGGCTGGAGGAACGATATCCCCCTCCGGATGCGGTGAGGTGAGAGGAGGAGAAAGAGCGGCAGGACAGCTGCCGGCGGGCAGAAGAATGTGCTGAGGCCCGACGTCAAGCAGCAGCTGCCACCGTTACCCCAGAGGCCACTGTCACTGGACCTCCGGTAGCTCCGACGACCTGCACCAAAGCTGACCTAGAGGCCCTACGCAAGAGGGTGTATTGGGTGGCGGACCTTGGGTGCGCAGGAGGCGTGCGGTGGTTCCCGTTTCCTAGGACGGATGCCGAAATGGAGGCAATGAAGGACAAGCCTCCCCCTCTAAAGATTGTCAGAGGAGATGGTTTCCAGATGTGGCCGGCCTTGCCAGAACAGTTGCTGCAGGTTCCGTACATCGACTCGTCATGAGAGGAAGAATATGACACTCGCCTGTGAGTAAGCCTTTCCTCATGTCCGTCTCCCTAATGGCCGTTTTGTCCCTCCGGTTGGCAGAGCTGGTCAAGCTTGCTGCCAGTTACACACGGCCGGTGGCATTCTAGCCAAATAATAGTGCCATTGTATACCACTGCTTCCAGCTGCCCTTGTTATGTTTGGGACATCCGGTTTGCTGCTATAATCCCAGTTGTGCCTTATTTTGCACTGTTTTTCCCTTTTTACCCCCATTTCAGGTTGAAAAGACATTTTTAAGTCAGCACTATTTTAAAGGGTAAGCAGGACTTGCCAGGATAACATGGCCCTGGTATTGTTAGAGTCCTGTATTGTCATTTTATATATGTGCTGCTGACTGTATTTAGTAACCGGTTTTTTATTCACGTCTATGTGCCCAGAGATGGACTTCCTATGTGCAAGCCTCTGAGAGGTTAATTTTATTATGGACTTATTTATTGTCATGGACTATCCTGGTTCTTTAAACATCCGCTGTGCCAGGTCAGCGCCCCCGTTCCACTCACTATCCTGAGAAGAAGAGAACGACGCCCCTTGTCACCACACTTCACCTTTGCCAATTGGGTCTGATATGAGTATAATTGACATATATGTATGCCTGCATGTGTCTTCCTCTATTTCAGGTAATGATTCCAGTTGGGCGGGCCCTGATGGAGTACGAGGTCGTACTCAGCTTAAAGCAGCGGGGTATGTAGTGTACGGGAGAGTAATACCCCGTCACTACAGAAGGGTCACTTGGGTATTGTCGTTCCCCCTGTATTTTTGGGGAGGTTGGTATAGAACATCTTGTCAATGTACTGCTATGTATTTTCCTGTTACTGTGAAACGTGCATGTGCAGGCCGGCTAGGGTGTCATTCCAGCTCTGAGTCACTAGAGGGAGCTAGGGAACCCTAGGTTATATAAGGCCCAGTCAGGAAGTAGTAGCAGGGGAGACAGACAGTGGGAGCAGAGGTCAGAAATGATCCTGTGTCTGAGTGAAAGCCAGGCTATGGGCCTGTGAGAGCATAGCAGGCCTGAAGCCTGCCGACTAGGAGAGGGTAGTCAGCCCTGTAACCGGGTTCCGGATCCAAGGAAAAGGTTCCCCTCCTGAGTCATCATCCGTTTAGCTGAAACAGCATAAGCAAGCCACCAGCCAAGACACAGAATACCACAGAGGCCGATCAGATAAAGCAAGAGGTACTCAAGATAACAGAGGAGGTACTAGATAAGGACAGCTTCAAGGGTACGCCAGATAAAGGGCATTAGACCTTGGAGAGAAAGTCACATGTTTCAGGACCAGTCAGGAATAGTGTGCAAGCCGCCTGTACTGCATCTCCTGTAATCAACACTCTGTATAATACATTGCTAAGACCGGCCATTCTGTACTTCCAAGAACCACCTGTATTCTTATGGAAAACCAACTGTCTTTCATGGAACTGCGCTTCCAACTGCGTCCATGTATTATACTCACTGATATTCAGTAAAAGTTCCAGTTTTTGTTGGCTATCCTATGCTTGCTTCATTCTTCTACAATACCATACACGGCGTGTCACCGTTTAATTGACACTGGCGTCACGAACTTTTAAATACCTGCCTGTTCCGGTAATTGCCCCAATTGAAGACGACAGTGGATCCCAGGTTAGTGAGTCAATCTGCACTACAAAGCCCAGCATACACTACTGACCCCCTGGGACACTGCATATCCATTTACTATTACTGCCAGAACATGTATGGTGTAGTACAGTGATGGCGAACCTTTTAGAGACCGAGTGCCCAAACTCCAACCTAAACCCACTTATTTATCACAAAGTGCCAACACGGCAATTTAACCTGAATACCAATATAGTGTATCTTCCATGTACTTTATCATTTAGCTATAATAACTGCCTGTGCCGTTCATAGCCCGCCCTTCGCTGATGAATGGCAGGAAAAGTCTAAGGCTTATTGGTACACCATAGACTTTTTCCTGGGTGCGGGTGCCCACAGAGAGGGCTCTGAGTGCCGCCTCTGGCACCCGTGCCATAGGTTCGCCATCACTGGTGTAGTAGTTTCAGCCCAACTGGGCAGTCAGAGGTTGCAGGCTACAGAAATATAGCAGTGTTAGTTATAAAGCCAGCCCCTCTCAGCTCCCATCAGACCCCACTCTGAGTCTACTCTGAAGTTCTGAACTCGCCATAAATGTGGTGAGCAATTATGAAGACCTTTTTTTTTTTTACAAATCTTATCTACCACTTCCTGCACTGGCTTCTTCGCGCTCTTCCAAAGCTTTTCTGGCGCCTTCTCCCTGCTGCGACGCCTGCGCAGCCTAGGGAAACCTCATGCACTTGCACAGGGAGGAGACTCAGGGGGAGGAGACTCAATGGAGGGTAGGGCTGGCCTGGCACTGCAGCGCAGAAACGCAACACTGGGCGGCAGGCCCCGGGTCGGCCGCCCGGGTTATACAGGCAGGCGCAGCACACACAGAACTACTGCAGGGCGGAGCCAGGGGTCCACAGGCAGCCGGGCCCCCTGGAGTGCCGGGCCCGGTCGCAACTGCGACCCCTGTATGTACGCCCCTGTTGACAACCTACCGGAGGAAGCAGCAGATGTCTCCTCCAGATCTTGGCTGGGCAGTAGCGGCTGACTGTCCTCTAGTAGCTTGTTCTCGCTGTATGGTGGAGATGAGATCACAGCATATAATACTTGTCTGGCTGAGGGAACAGAAAAGGACAGAGGCAGGTTGAGGACAGGTGAGGGCACAGGGCCTGCTCCCGGGCCATGCCAACTAAGGGTTGTGTCTGATGAACCCACCGACACTTGGTCAACCATTCAAGCACCTCTGGGTTGCTAGTCAAGACACGAGCACTAGATGACACGAGAGCTCAGGCCTCTCGAAGTGCCCCCTTCTGCCAGGCCCCCTTACTCTGCTGCGACCTGTAACTGCGCCAGAAACATTTAGGACTCTGTCCCTTCCCAAAAAAGGCTGTAATTTTCTCACTTCACAGCACAACGGCTAATAAGCCCTTTTTTTCCACTAATACACCCGAAAAAAAGGCTTCAGAACATATAAGTGCACAGATGAACGGCTAATAAGCCCTTTTTTGCATTAATACACCCCAAAAAAGGCTGTAATTTTGTGAATTTACCGCACAACGGCTAATAAGCCCGTTTTTCCCCCACAAATACACCCCAAAAAAGGCTTTAAAACATATAACTGCACTACTGAAGGGCTAATAAGCCATTTTTTGCATTAATACACTCCAAAAAGGCTTTTTTGTAAATATAATCTTTATTAGCTTTTATAATTTTTCTTCCAATAACATGTCACAAAAAAAGGAAGACTTGACAGGTAGTAATACATGTTATACATTATATCTGAAGCAGGTTGAACATAAGTAGGTGTGTACATAGCGGTAGTATAACTAGCATTATGAATATATTGCATCACTGCATATCTTTTCAAGATCTTGATGTTCAAAGCTAGTTTTATAACCAATAACAGTTAAAAGATAACTTCTTTCCCTCCCCCATCCCCCCACATAACGTTTATGTCTCTCAATATATCGGATTCTAATAGTCACTATATTTCAATCAGATAGCAATCTCCCTAGAGTCCCTGCAGTTTTACTTTTTAAGTACCATTCCGAGGACAGGAAAGGTTTCCTCAGCTCCCTCAACTCCAAGTCTGAGTACACCACTTGCATATAATCTTCCCATCTTTTGAAAAATATCTTAATGCGTTTACCTCTAAGGGTATCCACCTCCACTCTCTCTAAATCAAAGCATTTTTTTATATGTTGAAATACTTCATTTATTGAAGGCACTTGTGGTCAAAAAGGCTTTAAAACATATAACTGCACCACACAAGGGCTACTAAGACGTATAAATATTTCCTAGTAATACACTCTGTTAATGGCTGTATCACACAGCACTTGCACCCCAATAACAAGAACAATTTGCTGGAAATACAGAGCTGAATAATGGCAATTTAGATCCCCAGTCAGTGCAGTAATGGGTAAAAGAATTGCTCCTATTAGACAGGCTGTACACTCCCCTATTGACCCTGTTCTCCTTTTATAGTGTGGAATAATTCCTACCTATCCTTTCCCTACACTTCTAATAATTATTGATGAGCGAGCACCAAAGTATTCGGGTGTTCGGCCCGAACTCATTGCTATACTCATGTGCTCGGCCGAGCACCCGAGTATAATGGAAGTCAATGGGAGACAACCAGGAACCCTCTGCTCGGAAGAGAAGAGGGTGTCTGGTTCATAATTTTTTTTTAGAAATTGATGGAAACCCCATCAAAATGGTTTGGAAACACCATTTTCTCCTGAATAAGGCAATACCTCATACTGTATGTGGTTGTAAACTGGTTTATGGGTCAGAAAGTAAGGAGCATCATTGGCTTTTGAATGGCAGATTTCACTGTAATGGTTCTCGGATTGGCCATAGACCTTACAGGGAAATTTCTCAGTGGACAGATGCCCAGGGGGCCGCCTGAGCCATCCTCATGGCTGGCTAGTGGAGTTTTTGGGGGATGTATTTTGTGCTGTCAGCAGTATTTTGTGATAGACTGCGGTATTTGGCTCTGTTGGGTGCTACAATATGCTATTGCTGGCCCTGCCTTCCATCAATATGGACCCAACTACAAAACAGGGCCACTTTTAGTATTTTTTCCAGGGCCACTTTAAGTTCCCAGTCTGCCCTGCACCTAGGGTTATGATAATAAGCTTGAGCCCACAGATGTTTCATAGAATCTCTAAAAATTGAGACATGAAATGAAAAATGTCATTGTAGTTATATGTATGTAGCTTTAGCCTCAAATGTTTCATTTTCTCAAGTGGAAATAGAAGAAAAAGCACTCCAATGTGGTCATAAACTGCTGTTTGGCACCCTGCAGGATCCAGAAGAGAAAAAGCACTATGTGCAATGCATTTGAGGCCTAGTTTGATGATTTTGTCAAGGATGAGATTTGCAGATAGCTGGAACTTATAAATAAATGAGCGACTGGCTTGATCCCAAACTAAGGAGCTATTAGGTGAGCCCTATGAAACCCTAAGAGCTCTCCCTGACTGCTATGCACATACAAGGGTCTCGATGGTAGACGATTGCATGCCCACGTACATAAGCCTGTGTGACACCTGAAAACCCTATAATAGTGAGGGGATACGACCACCGGCTCCCTGCACTTAATACGGAGGGAGTCAGGGTCACCTAGAATCAAGCCAGCAAGCAAACACAATAAAGTAAAGGACTTATCTGAGCAAACAGCAGACGCAGCCTCCAGCAGTGAACACTTCATCCAGGAAGTAGTATAAACCGCAAAGTGAGGCAGTATGGGAGGGAATATAAAGGAAGACGATTATGTCTAAATAACTGACACCTGGAAGAAGGAAAGGAGATGAGAAAGTAAAACCAAAACAAAGAACATCATACAAGAGTTAGAGAAGAACGTCTGCCAGACCTTCTCACAGAAGTGGCGGTGACAGATTTACACAGCACTGACCGCAAACTGCAAAAGCTCAGAGGTGAAGTAAAATAAAGAAACCCCTAAGTGACCCCATTTTAGAAAGCACAGTCCACAGTATTTACAAAGACGTGTAGTGAGCCATCAGATGGTGGAAAATGAAAATTGCTATTTCAGTACCTAATATGTCCATATTTCCACCATATGCCAGTGTGAAAAGCATGCTCTCCTATTATTATGCCATGATTTCTGGTGTTATAAACACCCTACATGTGGCCCTAAACATTTGCCTTGACATACAACAGGGCTCAGGAATAAAACAGCACCATGTGCATTTGAGGCCCAATGTGGTGATCTACGCATCTTGTGACAACAACTGTAGAGGTTCTGGGGTGACACAAAACAAGTGGCATAAATACATTGATAAACCTCCCCAATAAAGCTCTGTGTCTGCTGCTTCCCTCAACTGTCTGTCACGGCGGACGAGCACTCCAACACACAGATAAACCAACAACCAGGCTCTAGGCGAGAAGCAGGGGAAGGGTCACCTCCTAGCTAATCCCTGACCTCTCTCCCTGCACTGCTCAGCCTACATTCAGACCTTGGTGGTAGGAATGATGTGTCCCCGTGCCTGGGCTAAAACACCCTAGATTCCCTGAGATGGTGAAAAAGGGAAATAGGAGCAGCCTGCCCACACAGAACCTGGATGGGAGAGATGACACAAACACAACCTAGACAGCAAACAACAAAAACTGAAACCACACTTATCTTTTCTGAGCTGGAACAGACAACCTTCCTTTCTTCCTTGCTTCCAAGGCCAGACTGATTTCTATAACCAGCTCAGAGCACTGGAATTGAGAGCCATTTAAACTAATGACCCCACCCAGTGCACCTGATGGAAGGCGGATCCAGCACGACTCCAAAACAAACACTAAACATGTGCTGCTATTCTGGCCGACCTCCGCACATAGTCAGAGCAGGGCATGACAGTACCCCACCTTCTACGGGTGACCTCCGGACACCCCGGACCAACCTTATCCGGATGGGATCTATGAAAAGCCCTCACCAGTTGGCTGGCACTGACTTCCAGTGCCGGAACCCACATCCTCTCCTCAGGGCCGTATCCCCTCCAGTGTACCAGATACTGAAGGGACCCCCGAAGAACTCTAGAGTCGAGAACCCTGGAGATCTCGAACTCCAAATTTCCATCGACCAGAACAGGAGGAGGAGGCAATGGCGATGGTTCCACCGGTTTCACTTATTTTTTCAGTAAAGACCTGTGGAAAACATTATGGATCCTCCAAGTTTGCGGAAGATCCAGCTGAAACGCTACTGGATTGATCACCGTAGATATTTTGTACGGACCGATAAATCTTGGGCCCAGTTTCCAAGATGGCACTCTCAACTTAATATTTTTAGTGGACAACCATACCAGATCACCCACACACAGGTCCGGACCAGTTACACATCTCTTTTCAGCCATTCGCTTATACCTCTCACTAGGGATGAGCGAACTCGAACTGTATAGTTCGGGTTCGTACCAAATTTTGGGGTGTCCGTGACACGGACCCGAACCCGGACATTTTCGTAAAAGTCCGGGTTCGGGTTCGGTGTTCGTCGCTTTCTTCGCGCTTTTGTGACGCTTTCTTGGCGCTTTTTGAAAGGCTGCAAAGCAGCCAATCAACAAGCGTCATACTACTTGCCCCAAGAGGCCATCACAGCCATGCCTACTATTGGCATGGCTGTGATTGGCCAGAGCACCATGTGACCCAGCCTCTATTTAAGCTGGAGTCACATAGCGCCGCCCGTCACTCTGCTCTGATTAGCGTAGGGAGAGGTTGCGGCTGCGACAGTAGGGCGAGATTAGGCAGATTAACTCCTCCAAAGGACTTGATTAACTGATCGATCTGCAGCTGTGGATCATTGAGCTGCTGATCCTCAATTGCTCACTGTTTTTAGGCTGCACAGACCGTTTGTCAGTCACATTTTTCTGGGGTGATCGGCGGCCATTTTGTGTCTTGTGGTGCGCCAGCACAAGCTGCGACCAAGTGCATTTAACCCTCAATGGTGTGGTTGTTTTTTGGCTAAAGCCTACATCAGGGTGAAGCTGTCACACCAAGTGCATTTAACCAGCAATAGTCTGTTCATTTTTTGGCCATATACAAAATCAGGGGCAAGCTGCGCCTGTCACCAAGTGCATTTAACCCTCAATGGTGTGGTTGTTTTTTGGCTAAAGCCTACATCAGGGTGAAGCTGTCACACCAAGTGCATTTAACCAGCAATAGTCTGTTCATTTTTTGGCCATATACTAAATCAGGGGCAAGCTGCGCCTGTCACCAAGTGCATTTAACCCTCAATGGTGTGGTTGTTTTTTGGCTAAAGCCTACATCAGGGTGAAGCTGTCACACCAAGTGCATTTAACCAGCAATAGTCTGTTTATTTTTTGGCCATATCCCAGTCTAATTCTGTCACTAAATCCATACCGGTCACCCAGCGCCTAAATACTAGGCCTCAAATTTATATCCAGCTAAATCTGTCCCTAGTGCTGTAGCTGGGCGAGTTATTTAGTGTCCGTTCAAGCACATTTCTTGTTCTGGGTTGAAATACAATTCCCAATTTAGCAATTTCATAATTTAGTGGTTTCTGCTATATCAGAGCTATTTGAAATCTATCCCTAAAAGGGTATATAATATTCAAGGTGCACATTGGGTCATTCAGAATAACTTCACACACACCCGCTACTGTGTATTTCCAAGTCTAATTCTGTCACTAAACCCATACCTGTCACGCAGCGCCTAAATACTAGGCCTCAAATTTATATCCAGCTAAATCTGTCCCTAGTGCTGTAGCTGGGCGAGTTATTTAGTGTCCGTTCAAGCACATTTCTTGTTCTGGGTTGAAATACAATTCCCAATTTAGCAATTTCATAATTTAGTGGTTTCTGCTATATCAGAGCTATTTGAAATCTATCCCTAAAAGGGTATATAATATTCAAGGTGCACATTGGGTCATTCAGAATAACTTCACACACACCCGCTACTGTGTATTTCCAAGTCTAATTCTGGCACTAAACCCATACCTGTCACCCAGCGCCTAAATACTAGGCCTCAAATTTATATCCCGCTAAATCTGTCCTTAGTGCTGTAGCTGGGCGAGTTATTTAGTGTCCGTTCAAGCACATTTCTTGTTCTGGGTTGAAATACAATTCCCAATTTAGCAATTTCATAATTTAGTGGTTTCTGCTATATCAGAGCTATTTGAAATCTATCCCTAAAAGGGTATATAATATTCAAGGTGCACATTGGGTCATTCAGAATAACTTCACACACACCCGCTACTGTGTATTTCCAAGTCTAATTCTGGCACTAAACCCATACCTGTCACCCAGCGCCTAAATACTAGGCCTCAAATTTATATCCCGCTAAATCTGTCCTTAGTGCTGTAGCTGGGCGAGTTATTTAGTGTCCGTTCAAGCACATTTCTTGTTCTGGGTTGAAATACAATTCCCAATTTAGCAATTTCATAATTTAGTGGTTTCTGCTATATCAGAGCTATTTGAAATCTATCCCTAAAAGGGTATATAATATTCAAGGTGCACATTGGGTCATTCAGAATAACTTCACACACACCCGCTACTGTGTATTTCCAAGTCTAATTCTGGCACTAAACCCATACCTGTCACCCAGCGCCTAAATACTAGGCCTCAAATTTATATCCCGCTAAATCTGTCCTTAGTGCTGTAGCTGGGCGAGTTATTTAGTGTCCGTTCAAGCACATTTCTTGTTCTGGGTTGAAATACAATTCCCAATTTAGCAATTTCATAATTTAGTGGTTTCTGCTATATCAGAGCTATTTGAAATCTATCCCTAAAAGGGTATATAATATTCAAGGTGCACATTGGGTCATTCAGAATAACTTCACACACACCCGCTACTGTGTATTTCCAAGTCTAATTCTGGCACTAAACCCATACCTGTCACCCAGCGCCTAAATACTAGGCCTCAAATTTATATCCCGCTAAATCTGTCCTTAGTGCTGTAGCTGGGCGAGTTATTTAGTGTCCGTTCAAGCACATTTCTTGTTCTGGGTTGAAATACAATTCCCAATTTAGCAATTTCATAATTTAGTGGTTTCTGCTATATCAGAGCTATTTGAAATCTATCCCTAAAAGGGTATATAATATTCAAGGTGCACATTGGGTCATTCAGAATAACTTCACACACACCCGCTACTGTGTATTTCCAAGTCTAATTCTGGCACTAAACCCATACCTGTCACCCAGCGCCTAAATACTAGGCCTCAAATTTATATCCCGCTAAATCTGTCCTTAGTGCTGTAGCTGGGCGAGTTATTTAGTGTCCGTTCAAGCACATTTCTTGTTCTGGGTTGAAATACAATTCCCAATTTAGCAATTTCATAATTTAGTGGTTTCTGCTATATCAGAGCTATTTGAAATCTATCCCTAAAAGGGTATATAATATTCAAGGTGCACATTGGGTCATTCAGAATAACTTCACACACACCCGCTACTGTGTATTTCCAAGTCTAATTCTGGCACTAAACCCATACCTGTCACCCAGCGCCTAAATACTAGGCCTCAAATTTATATCCCGCTAAATCTGTCCTTAGTGCTGTAGCTGGGCGAGTTATTTAGTGTCCGTTCAAGCACATTTCTTGTTCTGGGTTGAAATACAATTCCCAATTTAGCAATTTCATAATTTAGTGGTTTCTGCTATATCAGAGCTATTTGAAATCTATCCCTAAAAGGGTATATAATATTCAAGGTGCACATTGGGTCATTCAGAATAACTTCACACACACCGCTACTGTGTATTTCCAAGTCTAATTCTGTCACTAAACCCATACCTGTCACCCAGCGCCTAAATACTAGGCCTCAAATTTATATCCAGCTAAATCTGTCCCTAGTGCTGTAGCTGGGCGAGTTATTTAGTGTCCGTTCAAGCACATTTCTTGTTCTGGGTTGAAATACAATTCCCAATTTAGCAATTTCATAATTTAGTGGTTTCTGCTATATCAGAGCTATTTGAAATCTATCCCTAAAAGGGTATATAATATTCAAGGTGCACATTGGGTCATTCAGAATAACTTCACACACACCCGCTACTGTGTATTTCCAAGTCTAATTCTGGCACTAAACCCATACCTGTCACCCAGCGCCTAAATACTAGGCCTCAAATTTATATCCCGCTAAATCTGTCCTTAGTGCTGTAGCTGGGCGAGTTATTTAGTGTCCGTTCAAGCACATTTCTTGTTCTGGGTTGAAATACAATTCCCAATTTAGCAATTTCATAATTTAGTGGTTTCTGCTATATCAGAGCTATTTGAAATCTATCCCTAAAAGGGTATATAATATTCAAGGTGCACATTGGGTCATTCAGAATAACTTCACACACACCCGCTACTGTGTATTTCCAAGTCTAATTCTGGCACTAAACCCATACCTGTCACCCAGCGCCTAAATACTAGGCCTCAAATTTATATCCCGCTAAATCTGTCCTTAGTGCTGTAGCTGGGCGAGTTATTTAGTGTCCGTTCAAGCACATTTCTTGTTCTGGGTTGAAATACAATTCCCAATTTAGCAATTTCATAATTTAGTGGTTTCTGCTATATCAGAGCTATTTGAAATCTATCCCTAAAAGGGTATATAATATTCAAGGTGCACATTGGGTCATTCAGAATAACTTCACACACACCCGCTACTGTGTATTTCCAAGTCTAATTCTGGCACTAAACCCATACCTGTCACCCAGCGCCTAAATACTAGGCCTCAAATTTATATCCCGCTAAATCTGTCCTTAGTGCTGTAGCTGGGCGAGTTATTTAGTGTCCGTTCAAGCACATTTCTTGTTCTGGGTTGAAATACAATTCCCAATTTAGCAATTTCATAATTTAGTGGTTTCTGCTATATCAGAGCTATTTGAAATCTATCCCTAAAAGGGTATATAATATTCAAGGTGCACATAGGGTCATTCAGAATAACTTCACACACCCGCTACTGTGCATTTCCAAATCTAATTCTGTCACTAAACCCATACCTGTCACCCAGCGCCTAAATACTAGGCCTCAAATTTATATCCCGCTAAATCTCTCGTTACCGCTGTCCTGTTGTGGCTGGGAAAGTTATTTAGTGTCCGTCAAAGCACATTTTTTGTTCTGGGTTGAAATACAATTCCCAATTTAGCAATTTCATAATTTAGTGGTTTCTGCTATATCAGAGCTATTTGAAATCTATCCCTAAAAGGGTAGATCATATTGAAGGTGCACATAGGGTCATTCAGAATAACTTCACACACACGCTTCTGTGCATTTCCAAGTCTAATTCTGTCACTAAATCCATACCGGTCACCCAGCGCCTAAATACTAGGCCTCAAATTTATATCCCGCTGAATTTGAATACAATACATTGGGCCAAATAATATATTTGTTGTTGTGGTGAACCATAACAATGAGAAAAACATCTAGTAAGGGACGCGGACGTGGACATGGTCGTGGTGGTGTTAGTGGACCCTCTGGTGCTGGGAGAGGACGTGGCCGTTCTGCCACATCCACACGTCCTAGTGTACCAACTACCTCAGGTCCCAGTAGCCGCCAGAATTTACAGCGATATATGGTGGGGCCCAATGCCGTTCTAAGGATGGTAAGGCCTGAGCAGGTACAGGCATTAGTCAATTGGGTGGCCGACAGTGGATCCAGCACGTTCACATTATCTCCCACCCAGTCTTCTGCAGAAAGCGCACAGATGGCGCCTGAAAACCAACCCCATCAGTCTGTCACATCACCCCCATGCATACCAGGGAAACTGTCTCAGCCTCAAGTTATGCAGCAGTCTCTTATGCTGTTTGAAGACTCCGCTGGCAGGGTTTCCCAAGGGCATCCACCTAGCCCTTCCCCAGCGGTGAAAGACATAGAATGCACTGACGCACAAGCACTTATGTTTCCTGATGATGAGGACATGGGAATACCACCTCAGCATGTCTCTGATGATGACGAAACACAGGTGCCAACTGCTGCGTCTTTCTGCAGTGTGCAGACTGAACAGGAGGTCAGGGATCAAGACTGGGTGGAAGACGATGCAGGGGACGATGAGGTCCTAGACCCCACATGGAATGAAGGTCGTGCCACTGACTTTCACAGTTCGGAGGAAGAGGCAGTGGTGAGACCGAGCCAACAGCGTAGCAAAAGAGGGAGCAGTGGGCAAAAGCAGAACACCCGCCGCCAAGAGACTCCGCCTGCTACTGACCGCCGCCATCTGGGACCGAGCACCCCAAAGGCAGCTTCAAGGAGTTCCCTGGCATGGCACTTCTTCAAACAATGTGCTGACGACAAGACCCGAGTGGTTTGCACGCTGTGCCATCAGAGCCTGAAGCGAGGCATTAACGTTCTGAACCTGAGCACAACCTGCATGACCAGGCACCTGCATGCAAAGCATGAACTGCAGTGGAGTAAACACCTTAAAACCAAGGAAGTCACTCAGGCTCCCCCTGCTACCTCTTCTGCTGCTGCCGCCTCGGCCTATTCTGCTGCTGCCGCCTCGGCCTCTTCCTCCGCCTCTGGAGGAACGTTGGCACCTGCCGCCCAGCAAACAGGGGATGTACCACCAACACCACCACCACCACCTCCGTCACCAAGCGTCTCAACCATGTCACACGCCAGCGTTCAGCTCTCCATCTCACAAACATTTGATAGAAAGCGTAAATTCCCACCTAGCCACCCTCGATCCCTGGCCCTGAATGCCAGCATTTCTAAACTACTGGCCTATGAAATGCTGTCATTTAGGCTGGTGGACACAGACAGCTTCAAACAGCTCATGTCGCTTGCTGTCCCACAGTATGTTGTTCCCAGCCGGCACTACTTCTCCAAGAGAGCCGTGCCTTCCCTGCACAACCAAGTATCCGATAAAATCAAGTGTGCACTGCGCAACGCCATCTGTGGCAAGGTCCACCTAACCACAGATACGTGGACCAGTAAGCACGGCCAGGGACGCTATATCTCCCTAACTGCACACTGGGTAAATGTAGTGGCAGCTGGGCCCCAGGCGGAGAGCTGTTTGGCGCACGTCCTTCCGCCGCCAAGGATCGCAGGGCAACATTCTTTGCCTCCTGTTGCCACCTCCTCCTTCTCGGCTTCCTCCTCCTCTTCTTCCACCTGCTCATCCAGTCAGCCACACACCTTCACCACCAACTTCAGCACAGCCCGGGGTAAACGTCAGCAGGCCATTCTGAAACTCATATGTTTGGGGGACAGGCCCCACACCGCACAGGAGTTGTGGCGGGGTATAGAACAACAGACCGACGAGTGGTTGCTGCCGGTGAGCCTCAAGCCCGGCCTGGTGGTGTGTGATAATGGGCGAAATCTCGTTGCAGCTCTGGGACTAGCCAATTTGACGCACATCCCTTGCTTGGCGCATGTGCTGAATTTGGTGGTGCAGAAGTTCATTCACAACTACCCCGACATGTCAGAGCTGCTGCATAAAGTGCGGGCCGTCTGTTCGCGCTTCCGGCGTTCACATCCTGCTGCTGCTCGCCTGTCTGCGCTACAGCGTAACTTCGGCCTTCCCGCTCACCGCCTCATATGCGACGTGCCCACCAGGTGGAACTCCACCTTGCACATGCTGGACAGACTGTGCGAGCAGCAGCAGGCCATAGTGGAGTTTCAGCTGCAGCACGCACGGGTCAGTCGCACTACAGAACAGCACCACTTCACCACCAATGACTGGGCCTCCATGCGAGACCTGTGTGCCCTGTTGCGCTGTTTCGAGTACTCCACCAACATGGCCAGTGGCGATGACACCGTTATCAGCGTTACAATACCACTTCTATGTCTCCTTGAGAAAACACTTAGGGCGATGATGGAAGAGGAGGTGGCCCAGGAGGAGGAGGAGGAGGAGGAGGAAGAGGGGTCATTTTTAGCACTTTCAGGCCAGTCTCTTCGAAGTGACTCAGAGGGAGGTTTTTGGCAACAGCAGAGGCCAGGTACAAATGTGGCCAGCCAGGGCCCACTACTGGAGGACGAGGAGGACGAGGATGAGGAGGAGGTGGAGGAGGATGAGGATGAAGCATGGTCACAGCGGGGTGGCACCCAACGCAGCTCGGGTCCATCACTGGTGCGTGGCTGGGGGGAAAGGCAGGACGATGACGATACGCCTCCCACAGAGGACAGCTTGTCCTTATCCCTGGGCAGCCTGGCACACATGAGCGACTACATGCTGCAGTGCCTGCGCAACGACAGCAGAGTTGCCCACATTTTAACCTGTGCGGACTACTGGGTTGCCACCCTGCTGGATCCACGCTACAAAGACAATGTGCCCACCTTACTTCCTGCACTGGAGCGTGATAGGAAGATGCGCGAGTACAAGCGCACGTTGGTAGACGCGCTACTGAGAGCATTCCCAAATGTCACAGGGGAACAAGTGGAAGCCCAAGGCCAAGGCAGAGGAGGAGCAAGAGGTCGCCAAGGCAGCTGTGTCACGGCCAGCTCTTCTGAGGGCAGGGTTAGCATGGCAGAGATGTGGAAAACTTTTGTCAACACGCCACAGCTAACTGCACCACCACCTGATACGCAACGTGTTAGCAGGAGGCAACATTTCACTAACATGGTGGAACAGTACGTGTGCACACCCCTCCACGTACTGACTGATGGTTCGGCCCCATTCAACTTCTGGGTCTCTAAATTGTCCACGTGGCCAGAGCTAGCCTTTTATGCCTTGGAGGTGCTGGCCTGCCCGGCAGCCAGCGTTTTGTCTGAACGTGTATTCAGCACGGCAGGGGGCGTCATTACAGACAAACGCAGCCGCCTGTCTACAGCCAATGTGGACAAGCTGACGTTCATAAAAATGAACCAGGCATGGATCCCACAGGACCTGTCCGTCCCTTGTCCAGATTAGACATTAACTACCTCCCCATAACCATATATTATTGGACTCCAGGGCACTTCCTCATTCAATCCTATTTTTATTTTCATTTTACCATTATATTGCGATGCTACCCAAAGTTGAATGAACCTCTCCTCTGCCTGTGTGCTAGGCCTAAATATATGCCAATGGACTGTTGCAGTGGTGGCTGACATGAAGCCTGATTCTCTGCTATGACATGCAGACTAATTCTCTGCTGACATGAAGCCAGATTGTCTGTTACGGGACCTCTCTCCTCTGCCTGGGTGCTGGGCCTAAATTTATGACAATGGACTGTTGCAGTGGTGGCTGACGTGAAGCCTCATTCTCTGCTATGACATGCAGACTGATTCTCTGCTGACATGAAGCCAGATTGTCTGTTACGGGACCTCTCTCCTCTGCCTGTGTGCTAGGGCTAAATATATGCCAATGGACTGTTGCAGTGGTGGCTGACGTGAAGCCTGATTCTCTGCTATGACATGCAGACTGATTCTCTGCTGACATGAAGCCAGATCCTCTGTTACGGGACCTCTCTCCTCTGCCTGTGTGTGTGCTGGGCCTAAATATATGCCAATGGACTGTTGCAGTGGTGGCTGACGTGAAGCCTCATTCTCTGCTATGACATGCAGACTAATTCTCTGCTGACATGAAGACAGATTCTCTGTTACGGGACCTCCCTCCTCTGCCTGGGTGCTGGGCCTAAATATATGCCAATGGACTGTTGCAGTGGTGGGTGACGTGAAGCCTCATTCTCTGCTATGACATGCAGACTAATTCTCTGCTGACATGAAGCCAGATTGTCTGTTACGGGACCTCTCTCCTCTGCCTGTGTGTGTGCTGGGCCTAAATATATGCCAATGGACTGTTGCAGTGGTGGCTGACGTGAAGCCTCATTCTCTGCTATGACATGCAGACTAATTCTCTGCTGACATGAAGACAGATTCTCTGTTACGGGACCTCTCTCCTCTGCCTGTGTGTGTGCTGGGCCTAAATATATGCCAATGGACTGTTGCAGTGGTGGCTGACGTGAAGCCTCATTCTCTGCTATGACATGCAGACTAATTCTCTGCTGACATGAAGACAGATTCTCTGTTACGGGACCTCCCTCCTCTGCCTGGGTGCTGGGCCTAAATATATGCCAATGGACTGTTGCAGTGGTGGGTGACGTGAAGCCTGATTCTCTGCTATGACATGCAGACTAATTCTCTGCTGACATGAAGACAGATTCTCTGTTACGGGACCTCTCTCCTCTGCCTGTGTGTGTGCTGGGCCTAAATATATGCCAATGGACTGTTGCAGTGGTGGCTGACGTGAAGCCTCATTCTCTGCTATGACATGCAGACTAATTCTCTGCTGACATGAAGACAGATTCTCTGTTACGGGACCTCCCTCCTCTGCCTGGGTGCTGGGCCTAAATATATGCCAATGGACTGTTGCAGTGGTGGCTGACGTGAAGCCTCATTCTCTGCTATGACATGCAGACTGATTCTCTGCTGACATGAAGCCAGATCGTCTGTTACGGGACCTCTCTGCTCTGCCTGTGTGCTAGGCCTAAATATATGCCAATGGACTGTTGCAGTGGTGGGTGACGTGAAGCCTCATTCTCTGCTATGACATGCAGACTGATTCTCTGCTGTCATGAAGCCAGATTGTCTGTTACGGGACCTCTCTGCTCTGCCTGTGTGCTAGGCCTAAATATATGCCAATGGACTGTTGCAGTGGTGGGTGACGTGAAGCCTCATTCTCTGCTATGACATGCAGACTAATTCTCTGCTGACATGAAGACAGATTCTCTGTTACGGGACCTCCCTCCTCTGCCTGGGTGCTGGGCCTAAATATATGCCAATGGACTGTTGCAGTGGTGGGTGACGTGAAGCCTCATTCTCTGCTATGACATGCAGACTAATTCTCTGCTGACATGAAGCCAGATTGTCTGTTACGGGACCTCTCTCCTCTGCCTGTGTGTGTGCTGGGCCTAAATATATGCCAATGGACTGTTGCAGTGGTGGCTGACGTGAAGCCTCATTCTCTGCTATGACATGCAGACTAATTCTCTGCTGACATGAAGACAGATTCTCTGTTACGGGACCTCTCTCCTCTGCCTGTGTGTGTGCTGGGCCTAAATATATGCCAATGGACTGTTGCAGTGGTGGCTGACGTGAAGCCTCATTCTCTGCTATGACATGCAGACTAATTCTCTGCTGACATGAAGACAGATTCTCTGTTACGGGACCTCCCTCCTCTGCCTGGGTGCTGGGCCTAAATATATGCCAATGGACTGTTGCAGTGGTGGGTGACGTGAAGCCTGATTCTCTGCTATGACATGCAGACTAATTCTCTGCTGACATGAAGACAGATTCTCTGTTACGGGACCTCTCTCCTCTGCCTGTGTGTGTGCTGGGCCTAAATATATGCCAATGGACTGTTGCAGTGGTGGCTGACGTGAAGCCTCATTCTCTGCTATGACATGCAGACTAATTCTCTGCTGACATGAAGACAGATTCTCTGTTACGGGACCTCCCTCCTCTGCCTGGGTGCTGGGCCTAAATATATGCCAATGGACTGTTGCAGTGGTGGCTGACGTGAAGCCTCATTCTCTGCTATGACATGCAGACTGATTCTCTGCTGACATGAAGCCAGATCGTCTGTTACGGGACCTCTCTGCTCTGCCTGTGTGCTAGGCCTAAATATATGCCAATGGACTGTTGCAGTGGTGGGTGACGTGAAGCCTCATTCTCTGTTATGACATGCAGACTGATTCTCTGCTGTCATGAAGCCAGATTGTCTGTTACGGGACCTCTCTGCTCTGCCTGTGTGCTAGGCCTAAATATATGCCAATGGACTGTTGCAGTGGTGGGTGACGTGAAGCCTCATTCTCTGCTATGACATGCAGACTGATTCTCTGCTGACATGAAGCCAGATTGTCTGTTACGGGACCTCTCTCCTCTGCCTGTGTGCTAGGCCTAAATATATGCCAATGGACTGTTGCAGTGGTGGCTGACGTGAAGCCTCATTCTCTGCTATGACATGCAGACTAATTCTCTGCTGACATGAAGACAGATTCTCTGTTACGGGACCTCTCTCCTCTGCCTGTGTGTGTGCTGGGCCTAAATATATGCCAATGGACTGTTGCAGTGGTGGCTGACGTGAAGCCTCATTCTCTGCTATGACATGCAGACTAATTCTCTGCTGACATGAAGACAGATTCTCTGTTACGGGACCTCCCTCCTCTGCCTGGGTGCTGGGCCTAAATATATGCCAATGGACTGTTGCAGTGGTGGGTGACGTGAAGCCTGATTCTCTGCTATGACATGCAGACTAATTCTCTGCTGACATGAAGACAGATTCTCTGTTACGGGACCTCTCTCCTCTGCCTGTGTGTGTGCTGGGCCTAAATATATGCCAATGGACTGTTGCAGTGGTGGCTGACGTGAAGCCTCATTCTCTGCTATGACATGCAGACTAATTCTCTGCTGACATGAAGACAGATTCTCTGTTACGGGACCTCCCTCCTCTGCCTGGGTGCTGGGCCTAAATATATGCCAATGGACTGTTGCAGTGGTGGCTGACGTGAAGCCTCATTCTCTGCTATGACATGCAGACTGATTCTCTGCTGACATGAAGCCAGATCGTCTGTTACGGGACCTCTCTGCTCTGCCTGTGTGCTAGGCCTAAATATATGCCAATGGACTGTTGCAGTGGTGGGTGACGTGAAGCCTCATTCTCTGCTATGACATGCAGACTGATTCTCTGCTGTCATGAAGCCAGATTGTCTGTTACGGGACCTCTCTGCTCTGCCTGTGTGCTAGGCCTAAATATATGCCAATGGACTGTTGCAGTGGTGGGTGACGTGAAGCCTCATTCTCTGCTATGACATGCAGACTAATTCTCTGCTGACATGAAGACAGATTCTCTGTTACGGGACCTCCCTCCTCTGCCTGGGTGCTGGGCCTAAATATATGCCAATGGACTGTTGCAGTGGTGGGTGACGTGAAGCCTCATTCTCTGCTATGACATGCAGACTAATTCTCTGCTGACATGAAGCCAGATTGTCTGTTACGGGACCTCTCTCCTCTGCCTGTGTGTGTGCTGGGCCTAAATATATGCCAATGGACTGTTGCAGTGGTGGCTGACGTGAAGCCTCATTCTCTGCTATGACATGCAGACTAATTCTCTGCTGACATGAAGACAGATTCTCTGTTACGGGACCTCTCTCCTCTGCCTGTGTGTGTGCTGGGCCTAAATATATGCCAATGGACTGTTGCAGTGGTGGCTGACGTGAAGCCTCATTCTCTGCTATGACATGCAGACTAATTCTCTGCTGACATGAAGACAGATTCTCTGTTACGGGACCTCCCTCCTCTGCCTGGGTGCTGGGCCTAAATATATGCCAATGGACTGTTGCAGTGGTGGGTGACGTGAAGCCTGATTCTCTGCTATGACATGCAGACTAATTCTCTGCTGACATGAAGACAGATTCTCTGTTACGGGACCTCTCTCCTCTGCCTGTGTGTGTGCTGGGCCTAAATATATGCCAATGGACTGTTGCAGTGGTGGCTGACGTGAAGCCTCATTCTCTGCTATGACATGCAGACTAATTCTCTGCTGACATGAAGACAGATTCTCTGTTACGGGACCTCCCTCCTCTGCCTGGGTGCTGGGCCTAAATATATGCCAATGGACTGTTGCAGTGGTGGCTGACGTGAAGCCTCATTCTCTGCTATGACATGCAGACTGATTCTCTGCTGACATGAAGCCAGATCGTCTGTTACGGGACCTCTCTGCTCTGCCTGTGTGCTAGGCCTAAATATATGCCAATGGACTGTTGCAGTGGTGGGTGACGTGAAGCCTCATTCTCTGCTATGACATGCAGACTGATTCTCTGCTGTCATGAAGCCAGATTGTCTGTTACGGGACCTCTCTGCTCTGCCTGTGTGCTAGGCCTAAATATATGCCAATGGACTGTTGCAGTGGTGGGTGACGTGAAGCCTCATTCTCTGCTATGACATGCAGACTGATTCTCTGCTGACATGAAGCCAGATTGTCTGTTACGGGACCTCTCTCCTCTGCCTGTGTGCTAGGCCTAAATATATGCCAATGGACTGTTGCAGTGGTGGCTGACGTGAAGCCTCATTCTCTGCTATGACATGCAGACTAATTCTCTGCTGACATGAAGCCAGATTGTCTGTTACGGGACCTCTCTCCTCTGCCTGGGTGCTGGGCCTAAATTTATGACAATGGACTGTTGCAGTGGTGGCTGACGTGAAGCCTGATTCTCTGCTATGACATGCAGACTGATTCTCTGCTGACATGAAGCCAGATCCTCTGTTACGGGACCTCTCTCCTCTGCCTGTGTGTGTGCTGGGCCTAAATATATGCCAATGGACTGTTGCAGTGGTGGCTGACGTGAAGCCTCATTCTCTGCTATGACATGCAGACTGATTCTCTGCTGACATGAAGCCAGATTCTCTGTTACGGGACCTCTCTCCTCTGCCTGTGTGTGTGCTGGGCCTAAATATATGCCAATGGACTGTTGCAGTGGTGGCTGACGTGAAGCCTCATTCTCTGCTATGACATGCAGACTAATTCTCTGCTGACATGAAGACAGATTCTCTGTTACGGGACCTCCCTCCTCTGCCTGGGTGCTGGGCCTAAATATATGCCAATGGACTGTTGCAGTGGTGGCTGACGTGAAGCCTGATTCTCTGCTATGACATGCAGACTAATTCTCTGCTGACATGAAGACAGATTCTCTGTTACGGGACCTCTCTCCTCTGCCTGGGTGCCGGGGCCTAAATATCTGAGAATGGACTGTTCCAGTGGTGGGTGACGGGAAGCCAGATTCTCTGCTATGGAACCTCTCTCCAATTGATTTTGGTTAATTTTTATTTATTTAATTTTTAATTTAATTCATTTCCCTATCCACATTTGTTTGCAGGGGATTTACCTACATGTTGCTGCCTTTTGCAGCCCTCTAGCTCTTTCCTGGGCTGTTTTACAGCCTTTTTAGTGCCGAAAAGTTCGGGTCCCCATTGACTTCAATGGGGTTCGGGTTCGGGACGAAGTTCGGATCGGGTTCGGATCCCGAACCCGAACATTTCCGGGATGTTCGGCCGAACTTCTCGAACCCGAACATCCAGGTGTTCGCTCAACTCTACGGCTCTCACCCATCTTCTCCAAATTCCCTTGGATCTTCTGCCAGATGGAAGACAAGGCAGAAGAAAATCTCTCCTCCTCTGGCATTCAAGAGGAACCAGTCCCAGAAAAGGTACCAAACTGAGGATGAAAGCCGTATGCGCCAAAAAACGACGACTTACCCGTGGACTCCTGCCTACGGTTATTCAAAGCTAATTCTGCTAGAGACAAGAATGAGGACCAGTCAAGAATGAGGACCAGTCCTCCTGATTCTCAGCCACAAAGCACCTCAAGTAGGTCTCCAGGTTTCGATTAGTACGTTCTGTCTGTCCATTCGACTGCGGATGAAAAGCCGAAGAGGACAAAAGTTGAATGCCCAGCCAAGAACAGAACGCCCTCCAAAACCTGGAGACAAACTGCGTGCCCCTATCGGAGACCACATCCGAAGGAATACCATGCAATTTCACAATATTATCCACAAAAATCTGCGCAAGGGTCTTGGCGTTAGGCAGACTAGTTAAAGATATAAAGTGAGCCATTTTACTGAAACGGTCAACTACCACCAAAATTACTGTTCTCCCGGAGGAACTCGGCAGATCCGTAAAAAAATCCATAGACAAGTGCGTCCAGGGACGAGACGGAATAGTAGACAATGGAAGAAGTGAACCAGCCGGTTGAGTATGAGCAACCTTTGACCGAGCACAGGTTTCACAAGCTGCACGTAATCCTCAATGCTCTTACGTAACCCGGGCCACCAGAACCTCAGGGACACAAGGTCACAGGTGGACTTACCACCAGGATGTCCAGCAAGGACAGTATCGTGATTTTAAATACCTTGTATCGCAGGCAGGCCCCTTTAGGAACAAACAACCTCCCTGGGGGACAAGAACCAGGAGCCCCCTCCTGGGCTCCCAACACCTCCATCTCCAATTCGGGGTACAGAGCGGAGACCACCACCCCATCAGCCAAAATCGGAGTAAGATCCTATGAATTACCTCCCCCAGGAAAGCTGCGAGACAAGGCATCTGCCTTGACGTTCTTAACCCCTGGGCGAAAGGTAACCACAAAATTGAACCTGGTAAAAAAACTGTGACCATCTGGCCTGTCTAGGGTTCAGACGCTTGGCAGATTGCAAATAAGCCAAATTCTTATGGTCTGTATATACCGTAATGGGGTGAGATGCCCCCTCCAACCAGTGACGCTATTCCTCAAAGGTCAACTTGATAGCCAGCAACTCCCTATCTCCAACATCATAATTCCTCTCGGCGACCGAGAGCTTCTTGGAGAAAAAAGCACATGGGACCCATTTGTCAGGAGATGAACCCTGCGACAGTACCGCTCCAACCCCCACTTCAGATGCATCAACCTCCACAATGAATGGCTGAGACACATCGGGCTGCACCAGAATGGGAGCAGACGCAAAACGCTCCTTAATAGCCGAAAAGGCCTGCAATGCCTCATCCGACCAGACAGAGACGTCAGCGCCCTTCTTAATCATATCAGTGAGAGGTCTTACAATGGTGGAATAGTTTGAAATAAATTTCCTATAATAATTATTAAACCCCAAGAACCGCATCAAAGCTTTCTGATTCTCTGGTCGGTCCCATTCCAGAACCGCCCGGACCTTTTCGGGGCCCCGAGTCAGAAAGCAGATATCCCAAGAACGGAAGCTCCTGCACCGAAAATAAACATTTCTCTAATTTAGCATATAATTTATTCTCCCGAAGGATCGTCAAAACCTGTCTCACATGATCCTGATGGGTCTTCAGATCAGGAGAGTAAATTAAAATGTCATCCAAATAAACCACCACGAACTTCCCCACCAAATGATGAAAATTGTCATTGACGAATCGCTGAAATACTGCTGGCGCATTCGTCAACCCAAAAGGCATAACCAGATTCTCAAAATGACCCTCGTGTGTATTGAAGGCCGTTTTCCACTCATCCCCCTCCTTGATTCTGATCAGGTTGTAGGCCCCTCTCAAATCCAACTTGGAGAACACCTTGGCTCCCACAATCTGATCAAAAAGGTCAGAAATCAAAGGCAGGGGATATGGATCCCGGACCGTAATACGGTTCAATTCCCGGAAATCCAAACACGGTCTCAGTGATCCATCCTTTTTTTTTTTTTTACAAAGAACAAGCCTACTGCCACCGGAGACTTAGATGGCCTAATATGACCTTTTGCCAAACTCTCGGCGATATACTTTCGCATGACCTCTCTTTCAGGTTGAGAAAGGTTGTAAAGCCGAGATTTTGACAATTTAGCCCCTGGGATGAGATTAACTGGACAATCATAGTCTCGATGGGGGGGCAATTCCTGAGCCCCACCCTCCGAAAAGACATCCGCAAAATCTGAGAGATACTGAGGTAAAGCCGTAGTGGACACACCAGAGATAGATGTGCCAAGACAATTATCCGAACAAAACTCACTCCAACCAATGATTTGTCTCGCTTGCCAATCTATAATTGGGTTATGTTTAGTCAACCCCAAAACTATAGGAGCTGGCAAATCCTTCATGACAAAACAAGAAATAATCTCAACATGTGAATCACCCACCCTTAAGTGAATACCGTGAACAATGTGAGTAAGACTCCTTTGAGAAAGAGTGGAAGAATCAATTGCAAAAACTCAAATCTCATTCTCTAAAGTGCAAGTACTTAGTCCTAGATTTTCTTCTCTAGTGCCACCACAGCTGGAAGGAGAAAACGGGAACTGCAGGGAGCTTGCATACCTGCCTGCTCCACCACACCATTTACGCTAACAAGTGACAGGGATGTTTTTTTTTTTTCTTTTTCTCTTCCACCTGCGGTTTAACATAAGGACAAGCAAAAATAAAATGACCACTCTTTCCACAATAGTAACACAGTTTGTGCAATTTCCTAAAGTCTCTACTATCAGAATGGCAAGAAACCTGACCCAGCTGCATGGGTTCCTCCGCTACCCCAGAGTTACCTGTAACATCATCCGGGGAGGCAGTAGAGACAAAACCACTCACAGAAGGGATCCCTTGCGCGGAGGGAGCCCTACACCTTTCTCTGATATGTCTATCTAACCGTACTGCTAAAGACATGGCATTCTCCAAAGAGTCTGGGTATTCATGAAAAGCAAGGGCATCCTTCAATCTCTCAGATAACCCCTGACAAAACTGACTACGTAACACGGGATCATTCCACTCTGATTCAGTAGCCCATTTCCTAAACTTAACACAGTAAGCCTTTGCAGTATGTTCACCCTGAAATAAATTATGTAATCTCAACTCTGCCATCGAGACCCGATCTGGGTCATCGTAGATTAATCCCAGAGCCTTGAAAAATTCCTCCATCGACCGGAGGCCCCGAGAACCGGGTGGCAGAGAAAAGGCCCAAGATTGCACGTCCCCTTTAAGCAGAGAAATGATTATACCTATCCTCTGACTCTCATCACCTGACGACGATGGACGCACCCGAAAATACAATTTGCAGGACTCTCTAAAACTGATAAAGTCATCCGTACCCCCTGAAAATCGATCAGGAAGAGCCACTTTAGGCTCCACACAAATTTGACCTGCACCTGATGCCAGAGCATTCTGACACCGTGTGACCGAACCACGTAGCTCCGCAACCTCTAGGGATAGTCCCTGCATGCGGTCAACTAACGCTTTAATTGACACCATCACACTGTCTGCCTGAAGCCACCATGAAAGGGAGCTCAAATAAGCTGTAAATAATTATTTTCACTGAGGTCATTGCCTGAAATATGAAAAAAAGTTCAGCACCAGGCCCCCCTATTCCTGGGCCCCATAGCAGTTGCATGTTCTGCCAGTATAATAAGTACATTGTGGTCTATTCTGGAGTCTGTATTTATTTAGAGATCTGGTGTAGAGTTTGCATGTTGTTTATGGGGTCAGATCTAGGGTCTAAATTCAATTTGGGGTGTGATTAAGGGTTCATATACACCATTTGTGATTCAAATGTCATAGGTTGGGGCACTCCCTATATTCATGTGCACAACATAAGATAAATGTGTTTAAGCGGCACTTAAAGGATATGGCCACCTTTGTGAACATTGGGGGAGATTTATCAAACTGGTGTAAAGTAGAACTGGCTCAGTTGCCTATAGCAACCAATCAGATTCCACCTTTCATTTTTCACAGCTCCTTTGGAAAATATAAGGTGGAATCTAATTAGTTGCTATGGGCAACTAAACCAGTTCTAATTTACACCAGTTTGATACATTTCCCCCATTGTTTTTATTATTGCATTGTTTTTATCTTGGACTAAAAATAATTTTTCCAGTTGGTCTTAATTAAAAACTTTCAACAGTTTGTCTTCAACACTTTTCAGTTTCACTGCTTTTGAAGACTGTTCCTTCTTCCTGTCTGAGATCTACTCTGAGTCATTGCAAACATAATTTTTCTGGTTAGTCAATTATAATATGTTTTTCCTTTTTAAAGCAAAAGTTTCATCATATACAGTTTCTCCCTGTAATCACATCTCAGAGGTTAGCATGCATGCTCTCGCTACATATATAATATAATAATTAGTGCTGAGCGAATCAAAGTATCCGAAGTGGACTTTGGTCCAAAATTCCGGAAAAATTTGATTTTCACAAACCCAAATTTCCTTGTGCTTCATGAGTGACGAATCAATAAAAAAAAAAAAAAAAAATGGTGGCACGTGGTGACGTCATCACGCTTGCCAAAGGTCTTTTGGCAGGCTTTCTTCAATCAAGACAGGATCGGATGGCTTCTCCATGAGCAAGTGTATGAGGTAAGTATTTTTTTTAACCCATAATTAACCCCTGAAAGGCTAAATGTGAATCACAGATGCTGCTATCAGTGTTGAACACGGCATCTGAGGGCTTTAATGACGGGGTGGCGCAAACGCTGTTCCCCATGATTGCACCCGCTCCGTACAATGAAAAACATTTAGTGATGAAGTAATTCGTAACAAATCGAATTTCTTGTCGAAGTTCGGCGAAGCAGTAGAATTTAATTTTTCAAAACTTTGCTCATCTCTAATAATAATCTATGGAACATCAGCTGACACGAATGTCTCCAATTTATGTTATTGTTACCATACTTACATTATGTAACAGGCTCTCAGAGTTTTTTTTGGAAACCTGGACAGCAGTAATAAAATTATTTTCCCAACTTTGCATCCAAGAAAGCTCATTGTCTTCTCCCTCCAGAGGAGACTTAGCTATGAGATATACTGTTCCAAGTCACAGCAAAAAAACGTGTAAAAAACATCCCACAGAGCGATACATTTTCATTAACTTATAACTAGGAAGATGAGAATGCAGATGTTGTGAGCTCCTGGCCGAAAGTGGTGGCCACGTGATCTAGAGCCCGTGCTGTGTACTCTTAATATTTACTTTGCGCTTCCTACACAATGAGGAGACGCAGAGAGTTAAACAGTTCTTAAACACGAACCTTGGGTCTCTATTTATAGAGCATGTTCCAGTAAAATGTGCTCCCTTCTCTATCAAATGAAATGAAATTGTGTGAAAGTACAGTGACTCTTTAATATATGAGCCCCTTCCTTCAGAATTCTTATCTATAAGAGCTCATGCACACAAACGTATTTTCTTTCCCTGTCCGTTCCTTTTTTTGCGGACCATATACGGAACCATTTATTTCAATGGGTCTGCAAAAAAAAACAGAAGTTACTCCATGTGCATTCCATTTCAGTGTGTCCATATATCCATTCTGCAAAAAAATAGAACATGTCCTATTATTGTCCCCATTACGGACAAGGATAGTCCTGTTCTATTAGGGGCCAGCTGTTCCTTTCTGCAAAATACGGAATGCACACGGATGCCATCTGTATTTTTTGCGTATCCGTTTTTGTGGACCGCAAAATACATAAGGTTGTGTGCATGAGCTCTAAGCCAGAGCAGAAAGTGACTACATAGAGTATTTCTTACTTTAGAGGATCTGGTTGAATGCATTACATGTTTACTAAGTTACTAAGGGGTCTTAGGCAGTGTACAGCAGGGGCGCGGCTCTCAGAAGAGAGCCGTGCTACTGAACTAACGACCTGAACCAGCAGAAGCACCGATCCGGCCTGTTTAACCCCTTAGATGCCTCTCCCATCAGCACCCCACAAATGAGATTGTGGGGTGCCGATATCTGTGCACCCAGCCTAGGGCCTAGTGAAGGTCCCAGGCCTGCCTCCAATGTGTCCCAGCAGGCTGTGCCTGCACCATACAGGCTGTAATTTATCTATTTCTATTTGGTGAAAAAATGTTTTTACTTAAATTGCTACTCTTTCCTTATTTGCCATAAAAATAAAAAGTGATCAAAAAATGTTATGTACCTAACCCAAAATGATACCAATGAAAAATACAAGTCATCCCTCAAAAATCAAGCCCTGGCCCCTCACACAGGGTCTTAATAAATGACCCCCTAAGAGTCCACCATGCTCAGGGGCCCACTGGGGGATTCACCTGTCATTCCGAGCCTGTAAAAACTATTGATCAACTTTGATCAATTTGACAGTACTGATCCCAAACAACAGCTGCAGCCTTTCCCAATGGACCTCCCCTAGACAGTCGCACACCCTGGGACCAAGGCAGTCTTCCAACTTTTCGTATTCACTACTTTTGTAGGTGTGTCTTTGGGAAAGAATACATAACACAAATGAAGCAATAAGTAATTTGAGTCACATGAACCATCTCTGGCCGCGATTGTGCAATTGGTAGCTATAGTTTGGCCCTGGCCTAAAATTTCCACCACCTTCTCATTTCTCTCATACAACAGCTCAGTGCTCAGCTCACATATGTTTTGCATGTGGAATAACACTGAACGTTTACTAACAAATTCTCCTAAGCAATACCCAGTGGCTGCTCTTTCCTGTCCCCCCCAGGGGCTTGACGTTTAAATATTTACCATCTCCGGAAAGACAGAGTTATAATTAATGGGCATCTCCTTCGTGACGATTTCACTTTAGAAACTTTCAAACATGTTATTGATGCCTATTAACTGTGCACATGGAGCACTGACTACCAATTATAATATCTTCTCAATGTAAAAAAAATATGCGAAAAGACTAAAAAGTGATTGTCTGAAATCTTGAGGCTCATCTCCACCAAACTTCCCTGGTGATCATTTGTTTGGTGATCAGTTGGAGTGCTCCAAAATAAATCTGCTCAATCGTAAGGAGAACTCTGAGGCTGTATTAACATGTTATTTTACACAAGACCAGTGGTGGCAAACCTTTGGCATGGGTGCTAGAGGCGGCACTCAGAGTCCTCTCTGTGGGCATTCGCACCCTGGAAAAAGTGTATGGTGTACCAATAGCCTTAGACTTTTCTTTTCCTGCCATTCATCAGCGCAGGGCACACTATGAACAGCACAGCAGTTCATGGAATGTAGGCAGGCTGTGATAGCTAAATTATAAAATACATGGAAGATATACTATACTGGTATTCAGGTTGAATTGCTGGTGTTGGCACTTTGCAATAAATAAGTGGATTTTGGGTTGCAGTTTGACCACTCAGTCTGCAAAAGGTTTGCCATCCCTGCACTAGACTAACAAGGAGCCCCTGATATGCCCTAGCCCACCTGGTATTAACCTCCACTGATACCATAGACCCCTAGGGAATGAAATAAAATATTAACCCCTGTTCTTCCCTAGACTGGGTTGTCTTACCTGAGACTTTGGTGGCATATCGCTAGTATATGCCACTAATGTCAGATAGGTGTGAGTCCCACTTCTAGAACCTGCACTTGTCTCTAGAATGAGACCCCTAAGTGAGTGGAGAGCAGCCGTGCATACACAGCTTCTCCTTCATTTATTTTTATGTGACTTCCAAAAATAGCTAGGCTCGCTTACTCGGGGTCCAAAACAGGGGCATGATCTGCAGGTAGGTGTGGGTCCTAGAGGTGGGACTTGTACATAGCTGACATTTTTATCAGGAGTGGACCCCACCTTGTCCCTAACTACGACTCTCTAATTCAGGGATCAGCAATCTCCAGCACTCCAGATGTTCTGAAACTACAACTGACAGAAAGCTCTATTCATCTCTATGGGAGTTCATGTTTGCATGCTGGGAGTTATAGTGCTGCGCTATAAATGTCAGATTTTTGGCAAATATTATTTGTGCCTGTCCACCAACGACAAGTCGATCTCTTTAGGACAGCAACCTACGCTAAATACTACCTTAGGGCTCATGCACATGAATGTGTGCCGACCAGGCCCGTATTGCGGCCCACAAACAGCGGGTCTGCAATATAGGAGCACCGGCGATATGTGCACCACATCATGGATGCAGATTTATTCACTTGAATGGGTCCCCAATCCAGAAGGTGCGGTGCGGAACAGATCTATTCTATTTTTTTGTGGTGCTGACGGATCACGGACCCATTCAGGTTGAATGGGTCTGCATCGATCTGCGGCAGCCACACAGAATGTGCCCATGCACTGAAGACCACAACTCGCTGTCCCCAATGCACGTTTGTGTGCATGAGCCCTTAGGCCTCTTTCACACGGGCGTCATGTTTTTTGCCCGGATAAGAGGCGGGTGCGTTGCGGGAAAATGCACGATTTTTCCGCGCGAGTGCAAAACATTGTCATGCGTTTTGCACTCGCGTGAGAAAAGTCGCGCATGTTTGGTACCCAGACCCGAACTTCTTCACAGAAGTTCGGGCTTGGGATTGATGTTCTGTAGATTGTATTATTTCCCTTATAACATGGTTATAAGGGAAAATAATAGCATTCTGACTACAGAATGCATAGTATAATAGTGCTGGAAGGGTTAAAAATAATAAAAAAGTTAACTCACCTTCTCCTCTTGTTAGCGTAGATCCCGGTCTGTTCTTTAGCTGTGGACTGAATGACCTGAGGTGACGTCAGATCACATGCTCCAATCACATGGTCCATCACCGTGGTGATGGAGCATGTGATCTGACGTCATCAAAGGTCCTTTAGCCACAGCTAAAGAACAGACCGGCATCTACGCTAACAAGAGGAGAAGGTGAGTTAACTTTTTTATTATTTTTAACCCTTCCAGCACTATTATACTATGCATTCTGTAGTCAGAATGCTATTATTTTCCCTTATAACCATGTTATAAGGGAAAATAATACAGTGAATAGACTGTCACCTAGAACCCATGCGTGAAAATCGCACCGCATCCGCACTTGCTTGCGGATGCATGCGATTTTCACGCAACCCCATTCATTTCTATAGGGCCTGCGTTACGTGAAAAACGCACAAAGAGGAGCATGCTGCGATTTTCACGCAACGCACAAGTGATGCGTGAAAATCACCGCTCGTGTGCACTGTCCCATAGAAATGAATGGGTCAGGATTCAGTGCGGGTGCAGTGCGTTCACCGCACGCATCGCACCCGCACGGAAAACTCGCCCGTGTGAAAGGGGCCTTATACTTGCACTAATTTAAATCAGCCTGGGGGCCCGACATGGTGATAGATCTGCATAGGTGACATAGACACAAAATGGTAGGAGATTTTTTATCAAGAATGTTTTCAGCATAGCTTCATTTTATTTAATGCCCTAACCATAAAAAATAATGGTTGAAAAGTATACACTTTAAAATCATAATTCAGCAAATTCACTGAGACTAATTATCCATGACCAATGCTAACTATACAAACAGGCTGTAGTAAGGTAGCGGGTAATAAATCTGACCACTGAAATGATTTGATAATATGTGTTCTTTACTTCCTCCTCCATTTCAGAGTCAGTCCGTTGTAAAACATTAGGATCTTATCTATATGTGCTGCCACTTTACAAAGTAACTACTGCCATTCCCTCCTATTGGGGAACATAGAATGTTTCACATCAAACTTTATTGCTCTTAAATTTCCTGTCCAGTTTGCCCGATTTTAATTAATCCACATCATAAAACTGAAATAGCCTACATAAATTACAGAAACAGAGATAGCAATGGCCTCCAACTCATAAACTCGAGATGAGCAAAGTTATCAAAAATTTGATTCGGCTGCTTTGCCAATTTTTAACAAAGGAATTTGATTTGTTACGAATTACTTCGTCACAAATCACATTCCATTGTACGCAGTGAGCACAATTACGCGGAATAGCGATCGCACCTGCTGAAATATCTTGATTTGCCGGCTGCAGATTGTGCTGTGTAATCTTGATCTGCCACCGGCACACTGCCGTCCTGCATGGGGATGAGCGTTGGCATAGCTGCTAGCTATCTGGCGCTTTCAGCATTGGGGTGTCTAATACACCCTTAACACATAAATGTAGGACTAGACTAAACAGTCCTATGTTAAACCACAGATAACACCCAGTGATAAGGTAAGTACAGATAAAGTAGTAGATGTTACCTGCAGTCCGCTGTAATACAACAGATGACACCTAGTGATAACACTAAGTACAGATAATGCAGTAACTGTTACCTGCATTCCTATCTAACACCATAGATAATACAGTGATAAAAGCCCCTTTACACTGATATATTAAGCAGATGATTGTCGGGAAGGAAGCGTTCCTTTCTGACAATCACCTGCTTGTCAGTAAAGGACAAAGCCACATTTACATAAAGAAATCTCCTCCACAGTTTGGAGGGGAGTGATCGCTAATACCATCACTAATCCCCATACAGAATCATTGTTTGCCTGCAGCAGAGCGTACTTAGATAGCAAGATCTGCTGCCAGCAAACAATGATTTTGGTGACCGCACAAACTATCATATTACACGCGTTTCGCTCGTTCATCAGGTAATTGGTGACACCTTTATACCGGCAGATAATCATTAACGAGCGTTCATAAGAACTTTCATTAGCGATTAACTGGCCGATGCTGGGCAAGTGTAAAGGAGCCTTCACTCTCTGAATAAAGATAATGTAGATGTTACCTGCAGTAACACCACGGATAACAAAGTGATAGTTTAGTGCCCAGGAATATGGGTACTTTGAAGTATTGGTGTTTGTAGATATTTGCCCCTCTCACTACTACACAAAGCTATATGAACTGCCAACTTTGAAAAGTTAACTTGCACTATGATTTATGCCATTGTTTACACGTATACTGTTTTGAATTGTGGAACTGCATTTTGTATGTTTATTGTAATATATCCTGTTCATTTGTTATCGCTCTGTATTTTCACTGCGCTATGGGCAGCGTTACTACACAGCCAGCAAATACTGAGAGACTTTGGGACTTTCTACCTATGAGAAGTTAGAAATCTTCTACAGTTACTATAAGGTACTATGCAAAATTTTGGAGGAAAAAAAAGCCGGGCGCACTGAGCTTCTTACTGTCTGATTTAGCTTTTTTTTTTTACATCTCAATACTTCTTTGTGTCTGGAAGAACTGCTTAGTTATTCCCATAGACTTCTATTAAAACTCTATAGAAGTCTTTGACAGACTGAAATTGCAATATTCATTCTGTTTAGGCTGTGCTTCTCCACTCCACCCCACCACTTAAAGGTGTTCAGTTAGCAACTATATACAAACCGGATTCCCAAAAAGTTGGGACACTAAACAAATTGTGAATAAAAACTGAATGCAATGATGTGGAGATGGCAAATGTCAATATTTTATTTGTAATAGAACGTAGATGACAGATCAAACGTTTAATCCGAGTAAATGTATCATTTTAAAGGAAAAATACGTTGATTAAAATTTTCACGGTGTCAACAAATCCCCAAAAAGTTGGGACAAGTAGCAATAAGAGGCTGGAAAAAGTAAATTTGAGCATAACGAAGAGCTGGAAGACCAATTAACACTAATTAGGTCAATTGGCAACATGATTGGGTAGAAAAAGAGCTTCTCAGAGTAACAGTGTCTCTCAGAAGCCAAGATGGGTAGAGGATCACCAATTCCCACAATGTTGCGCAGAAAGATAGTGGAGCAATATCAGAAAGGTGTTATCCAGCGAAAAATTGCAAAGACTTTGCATCTATCATCATCAACTATGCATAACATCATCCGAAGATTCAGAGAATCTGGAACAATCTCTGTGCGTAAGGGTCAAGGCCGTAAAACCATACTGGATGACCGTGATCTCCGGGCCCTTAAACGACACTGCACCACAAACAGGAATGCTACTGTAAAGGAAATCACAGAATGGGCTCAGGAATACTTCCAGAAACCATTGTCAGTGAACACAATCCACCGTGCCATCCGCCATTGCCAGCTGAAACTCTACAGTGCAAAGAATAATCCATTTCTAGGATTCTAGGACAAGGATAACCCAAGTTGTTATCAATGCTCAGTTCAGAAGCCTGCATCTCTGATGGTATGGGGTTGCATGAGTGCGTGTGGCATGGGCAGCTTGCATATCTGGAAAGGCACCATCAATGCAGAAAAATATATTCAGGTTCTAGAACAACATATGCTCCCATCCAGACGTCATCTCTTTCAGGGAAGACCCTGCATTTTCAACAAGATAATGCCAGACCACATTCTGCATCAATCACAACATCATGGCTGCGTAGGAGAAGGATCCGGGTACTGAAATGGCCAGTCTGCAGTCGAGATCTTTCACCTATAGAGAACATTTGGCGCATCATAAAGAGGAAGGTGCAACAAAGAAGGCCCAAGACAATTGAACAGTTAGAGGCCTGTATTAGACAAGAATGGGAGAGCATTCCTATTTCTAAACTTGAGAAACTGGTCTCCTCGGTCCCCAGACGTCTGTTGAGTGTTGTAAGAAGAAGGGGAGATGCCACACAGTGGTGAAAATGGCCTTGTCTCCACTTTTTTGGGATTTGTTAACACCATGAAATTCTGATTCAACATATTTTTCCCTTAAAATGGTACATTTTCTCAGTTTAAACTTTTGTTCCGTGATTTATGTTCTATTCTGAATAAAATATTAGAAGTTGGCACCTCCACATCATTGCATTCAGTTTTTATTCACAATTTGTATAGTGTCCCAACTTTTTTGTATAAGGAAAGCAGTTAGAGCCCCTAATTGTCTGCAGATAAGACCAGTGTTTAGTAGAAGAGATTCTGGCAGACTGTATGAGTGACCAGAAGAAGACACTAAGATGGGGATACTCTATCATGGACCTTGGGTCACCAGCCCTTTGACCAAAGGGCCAGCGAGATGATTGAGGCACAGACCCTGGGCCACCAACCCTTTGGCCAAGGTACCAGCTTTCTGAGAAAGAAGAACAGCTAGCTCAGGCCTTTTCGCAGCACAAAACCCTCTTCAGCCAGGAAGGAGACTAGAGAAGCCAGCTCAGTTACCTGTATTATTTTGCACTCGAGTTCCTCCAGTAAGCAAGCTCACTGATTTACTGCAAACCCAGACTCTCTAGACTTATTTCCCATTGAGGTGCACCATGCCTTGCCAGCCCCTCTGGAGAGCAGCAACATGCGGTGACACTTCTATGGTGTCTGAGGGACCCAGCATAGCATTAGGACTACCCCATACCCAACCACTACAATAACTCCCTGAGTACAGATAATATAGTAGATATTACCTGCAGTCCTATGTAACACCACAGATAAAACCATAATAACTCTCTGAGTACAGATATTGTAGAAAACATCACCTGCAGTCCTATATAAGACCACCGATAACACTGATAACTCTCTGAGTACAGATAATGTAGTAGATGCCACCCGCAGTCCTATATAAGACCACAGATAACACAATGAAAACTATATGAGTAAAGAATATGTAGTAGAGTGCCTAGTAGGCATAAGGAGTCTTATAGGTCACGCCACGCACTGGCTATAATCCACCAAAGGCACAGCTTTCTTTTCTTTTTTTTTGAAAGAGAGAAGATCTGCATAAAATTTAGATATATGCACCTCTTAATAAAGTTACCAATTTTTTATATTTTTTATTGACAGGTGTAAAATATTGTATTTCTGTGTTTACTTATTTAAGCGACCAAATTTATAGTTTAAAAAAATGACTATATATGCAGTATGTATAGGTAACATACCTAGTGCCCGGCTTTTCAATGTTGCTGCTGTGGTTTGTCCCATTCCCCTTGCGCATTTAGGTAAAATGGCCACCAGATTCTCAGACTATCCTATGCACAATATGCTCTTGTAGTCTGAGACCCTTCCTCCTGCTGTAGGCCTGCACCGTATTCATGTTCTATCTACAGATCCCTTTCCCTCAGAGCATGGAGGAGTGTCTCAGACTACTGTATGCATAGGGTAATCTGAGAATCTGGTGGGCAAATTACATGAATGAGGAGGGGATGGGTAATGGAACTACTGCAGGGTCACCTCAAGTAACATGGTTGGTAGAGGGGTACTTTTTGTCTTCTTTCCAAAGTTTTCTCCATGTTCCCTATGGAGGCCCACTTTTTGTTATTGTACTTCTGAGGACTGAGGCCAGTGTATTATAAGGCTGGTGAATAATAGGATCAGCACTATGAAACTAGCACTGAAAATAACCAGAGTATTAGGTGAAAATGCAGCCATGTAGCCCATATACCTCTACGATCTCCTGCCAACTAAGCCCTTAGAGGGGTCCTTCTGCCATAGACCAGTGGAACTGCAGGTATTCATTAGCTCCAGATTTCTCTAGCTGTTGGCGTTTCCTAGTACAGTAATTTAAAAGTCATGTTTGCTGTCTTCCTGCGCTTTTCATCTCTACAGAAGGAAACAGTGATGTTTTATAAGCAGTGGTTGCATAATTATCTAGATGTAAACCAGGAGTTGATAAATGATAAGCGGCGATTGACATTTATTAGATATGAGATCCTAGGATAAATAAATGTAAATGGGATGAAGTTGTTCTATGTTTTCAACATCTGTCAAGCAATACATGGCTACTCTCCACCTATTTTCTACTATGTTCTCAAAATGATTTATAGACCTGTGCCTGAAGACGAACCTATGTAATGCTATATTTTATCTACATCTATGTTTTATAGATGTCTTCTCCCAAGCTGTGTCTGACATGGAAAACAATAAAAACCCTAAGAGTAAGGGTTTGCATTGATAGGTCGTCTAGAGTATGTGGGATGTCGTGTGGACTTTTCTACCTCAGCGTAATAATACCAGTCATTTGTGACTAGGTGTCTATATACATTAGATGTAAGTTAGCCAGGAACCTTCTGACTATGTAACGTGCATGAGTACATTTCAACATACCAAATTCTTTGTTCCCATGGAAGATAAGTCGCTGACAGTGGATTATTCCTCTTTCCCCACTGAAAACACATGCATGCTAGGCTGAGCCGTTTGCAAGTATATGGAACAGTCCGTAAGAATATCTGTCAGCCAACAGCTACCTAAGTGTATGGGCATCTCAAAGGAATGTTCAATACAGAAAATACAAGAAAAAACATCCAAGCACTTCCTTCCTTCGTCTCCATTTCCCTTGTCGTCTAATGTTACTATTACAGCTGAGAGATACATACAAAAAACTTCTCTCTGTGTCCCAGAAGATCATCCATGCCCCCCCTCCTCCTCCTCACAGTCATGTCACATGCTGTAAGAAGACAAGTGTCTGGAGCAGGAACCTACCTGCTGTGTCCTGTCTGCAGTAGGACAACAAGGTTGTCATGCCCCCTTGGCTTAAGCCCTGTCCCCTCTCTTGGTCTTCGGCTGAAGTTAGAGCGGATTCGCAGGAGATTAAGGCTGGGTTCACACCTGAGCTTTTTACAGCGCGTTCCTGCGCGGTATAAAACGCTCAACAAGGAGAAACCAATGCTTCCCTATCGGCATGGTTCTCACCTAGGTGTTTTACAGTGCGTACGATCGCGCTGTAAAACGCCCGATGCCCCAAGAAGTACATGAGCTTCTTTGGGGCGTCTTGTCGCGCGTTCCCGTACATAGACTTTCGGGAACGCTTGACAATGGGCGTTCGCTTGTCTCTGTATGAGCGATTGCAAACGCCGGTACAATCGCGCATACAGAGCGCTCCATCGCGGACGCTCAGGTGTGAACCCCATCCTAAACCTTTTGTTCTCTGCAGGAAAAACAGTTTGTGTCAGGATTGTGCAGAAAGTGCTGCAGCCTGCCAAACAGTGAGGGCAACTCTATCTTTGTTAACTTTTAGAAGGCACTGCTGGGTTTAGAGTTCCTTTATGAAATGTGACTATACGTGTAATATACACGATATTAATGGACATACGGAAGAACATGGTAAGGGCTCATTCACACAGCCGTAGGTGGGACGTTCCGTGCATTGGGGACTGCAATTTGCACACGTTCGTGTGCATGAGCCCTAAGAGTTTGCATACATATGTATGCAGGTTCTGAAGCAGACTACAACCATATAACTCCAAAAGTATTATTACTGTTTTCTTGTACAGTTAGAAGAGCAGCTCTGGAGCACAGACTGCTGCTGCAACAGAGAGACATGGGGGTGGTATATATAGCACCAGGCGCTAGGATGATATAATATTATATTGCGTTTGTCAGTCCATCTATTAAAGCAAGGTGACAACAACTTGTCAAAGAAAAAAGTATTCTGAGAACAGTTGCCACCTTCTTTCCTTGCCTCCTCATGACAGGTCAGACCAGGTATAATGCCCAGCAGAGGACAACAATTAGTAGAAGTTGCCTCCCTTCACTTCAGATATAATTGAAGTTACTATTGGAAGAAAAAGTAAGATGTAGACTTATTAAAATGCCTTTATCAATTATCTAAGGAATGGTCACTGTAGTATCTATGTTAATTTCAACAATGCTTATACAAACCGGATTCCCAAAAAGTTGGAACACTATACAAATCGTGAATAAAAACTGAATGCAATGATGTGGAGGTGCCAACTTCTAATATTGTATTCAGAATAGAACATAAATCACGGAACAAAAGTTTAAACTGAGAAAATGTACCATTTTAAGGGAAAAATATGTTGAATCAGAATTTCATGGTGTCAACAAATCCCAAAAAAGTTGGGACAAGGCCATTTTCACCACTGTGTGGCATCTCCCCTGCTTCTTACAACACTCAACAGACGTCTGGGTACCGAGGAGACCAGTTTCTCAAGTTTAGAAATAGGAATGCTCTCCCATTCTTGTCTAATACAGGCCTCTAACTGTTCAATCGTCTTGGGTCTTCTTTGTTGCACCTTCCTCTTTATGATGCGCCAAATGTTCTCTATAGGTGAAAGATCTGGACTGCAGACTGGCCATTTCAGTACCCGGATCCTTCTCCTACGCAGCCATGATGTTGTGATTGATGCAGAATGTGGTCTGGCATTATCTTGTTGAAAAATGCAGGGTCTTCCCTGAAAGAGATGGCGTCTGGATGGGAGCATATGTTGTTCTAGAACCTGAATATATTTTTCTGCATTGATGGTGCCTTTCCAGACATGCAAGCTGCCCATGCCACACGCACTCATGCAACCCCATACCATCAGAGATGCAGGCTTCTGAACTGAGCGTTGATAACAACTTGGGTTGTCCTTGTCCTCTTTGGTCCGGATCACATGGCGTCCCAGATTTCCAAAAAGAACTTCGAATCGTGACTCGTCTGACCACAGAACAGTCTTCCATTTTGCCACACTCCATTTTAAATGATCCCTGGCCCAGTGAAAACGCCTGAGCTTGTGGATCTTGCTTAGAAATGGCTTCTTCTTTGCACTGTAGAGTTTCAGCTGGCAGAGGCGGATGGCACGGTGGATTGTGTTCACTGACAATGGTTTCTGGAAGTATTCCTGAGCCCATTCTGTGATTTCCTTTACAGTAGCATTCCTATTTGTGGTGCAGTGTCGTTTAAGGGCCCGGAGATCACGGGCATCCAGTATGGTTTTACGGCCTTGACCCTTACGCACAGAGATTGTTCCAGATTCTCTGAATCTTCCAATGATGTTATGCACAGTTGATGATGATAGATGCAAAGTCTTTGCAGTTTTTCGCTGGGTAAAACCTTTCTGATATTGCTCCACTATCTTTCTGCGCAACATTGTGGGAATTGGTGATCCTCTACCCAACTTGGCTTCTGAGAGACACTGTCACTCTGAGAAGCTCTTTTTATACCCAATCATGTTGTCAGTTGACCTAATTAGTGTTAACTGGTCTTCCAGCTCTTCGTTATGCTCAAATTTACTTTTTCCAGCCTCTTATTGCTACTTGTCCCAACTTTTTGGGGATTTGTTGACACCGTGAAAATTTGAATTAACGTATTTTTCCTTTAAAATGATACATTTACTCGGATTAAACGTTTGATCTGTCATCTACGTTCTATTACAAATAAAATATTGACATTTGCCATCTCCACATCATTGCATTCAGTTTTTATTCACAATTTGTTTAGTGTTCCAACTTTTTTGGAATCCGGTTTGTAATTACTTCCCCCCAAATAAGCAGATCAGTCCTTTTCCCACAGATATGATTTATATCACTAGCTGTAACCGGCACCATAAATTCAGCAGAAAGTGTTCAATTTCCCTATAGCACCACCACAGGAGAAATGAGGCATTACATGCAACCCCTTGAAATCATACTGGGCCCTGCAATAAGAAAGACACTTTGTTAGCCACTTTCCATTTTGGCTGATTGATTGAGATCTCATTCGAGGGGTGGGGGCTCTCAGAATGGCCTAATGGGTACTTTGTAATGGGTTTTTATCAAGTAACCATCCAGTAAAATGGTGTCTCTTTATGAAATTACATTTCATAGAATCCTTTGTACTTTATGTGGTTTTGGCATTAAATCTGCAGCAGCAGGTTTGGATTTCTTGAACTAAGTTTTCTGTCTAATGTGCTAACTTTTCTACGACCAGAGGTTAGGCTGACTTGAAGTCTGAGGGAGTCATATTGGAGGCAGATAGCATCCTATAAAATGGGTAGTCTCCAGAACTTTTCATAAAATAGAATTATGAACATACATTTCATCCAATTTTATTGATGTTTTTTTACAAATATTTATGCTCCTTGAACTGCTAATAATCAAATACCAGAACATGGCGCCTCCTGATGACGACTGTTAGGTAAAGATCATTAACAGCTGTCAAAACCTTGAGTCAATAGCTGTAGTTGCAGTCCAATAGGGAGGGCGGAGAGGATAGGAGTAGTAGTACAGATCCCTTGGGCCATGCAGTGATATAATCATGCAAATATTAGTGTGGTAGGTGATTTACAATGAGCATAAGCAATTACCAAGGCTGTGCATGGAAGATGGGGCTAAATCCTTATCTTATAGTCTGCACAATCGTTCCTTTCCCAGCACTGTATCTATCTCTGGGTATATTTAGATACCTCAGTATCCTCAGTGGAATACAGTCTCTGATCAATGGATCCTTTCTGTCCTTTGTTATAGTGGGAAGCCTGAAGCGTATCGCTCCACCACATGCAGAGATGTCTGTAGCCTTTATGTAAGTGTGTTACCTTTCAATCCTCTTTAGTAAATGCTAAATGTTCAGTAATATCCTTCTGTTAGAATTGGCACATAAATTGACAAGAAACTAAAATTATTCGGGATTAGTCAGCACATCCCAGTGCGCAGGTGCACGTCGCCATGGCTGGAAGCACAAAAGCAAAAAACACACTATGCAACAACACTCTGCAAACACAAATAACAAAGTAAATACAACAGAGCCATACTCACTATAAAAATGTAAAATGCAAATTATGCGTTATAAATGTGAGATTCCTGGAAAATACATTTTGTACAAAATTATTTGTGCCTGTCAGCCCCACAGGCTGATTTTAATTAGTGCTAGTATAAAGCTGTAGCCTGCTCTCCTGCATTTATTGGAGGCCATTTGGACCCAGGAGAGGTGGAATACAGAGTGGGCTCAGCATACCTGTGGAACCTGCATTCCCTGAACATAATAGAAGCCAGTGTGGCACCAAAGAGATATAATATAATGTGGGGTCGGCATGCATGTGGAGCCTGCATTCTCTGAATTTAATGGAGGCCACTGTGGCACCACAAGAGGTATAATACAGTGTGGGCTTAGGCTACTTTCACACTAGCGTTCGATCGGATCCGTTCTGAACGGATCCGCTCATATTAATGCAGACAGCGGCTCCGTTCAGAACGGATCCGTCTGCATTATAACTTAGAAAAATTTTCTAAGTGTGAAAGTAGCCTGAGCGGATCTGTTCAGACTTTACATTGAAAGTCAATGGGGGACGGATCCGCTTGAAGATTGAGCCATATGGTGTCATCTTCAAGCGGATCCGTCCCCATTAACTTCCATTATAAGTTGGAACGGATCCGCTCGCCTGCGAAAGGCCAGGCGGACACCCAAACGCTGCTTGCAGCGTTCAGGTGTCCGCTCACTGAGCGGAGCGGAGGCTGAGCGCTGGCAGGCGGATGCATTCTCAGTGGATCCGCCTCCACTGAGAATGCATTAGGGCCAGACGGCTGCGTTCAGGGCCGCTTGTGAGCCCCTTCAAACGGAGCTCACGAGCGGACACCTGAACGCAGGTGTGAAAGGAGCCTTAGCATGCATGTGAAACCTGCATTCCCTGAATTTAATGGAGGCTGGTATGGCACCAGTGGAGGTAGTATTTAGTGTTACGTTCCTGTCTTAAAGAGATCGCCTTGACGCCGGCGGACAAGCACAAATAATTTTGCACAAAATGCACATCAATTGTCACTTTGAGCCTTGTGCTCCATAATGTAAAGGAATGACTCCGGGGTCCAGCACTGCTTCCCTTGCTGATGGGAGCAGTGTCCTCATCAACAGCTCACACTACACTCACTACACTTCCTTCTAGGAAGGAAGAGGAGGTGCCAACCATGCCCAGCCACTCCATGCACAACCTGTAGGACATACAATACATTGAATACAGTGACATTAACACTTTAGCCCCCTGCAGTGGGGAGACTGCATAGTCTTTTCCAGAATTCATCCCATTTGATGCCAAATTCCACTGGGATCTCTAATAACAAAGGCTGGTCTTGAATATAGGTATGATATAACAATTTTGACCCTTGATTAGAATCTTCCTTGTTGCCCTGACCATAGTTATGGACATATGCAATGATATCATATAACAGCCACAATCCCCGAGACACATGAAGACCAACTGAGCCATCTCCTTGTCATAGAGCTTCTCATGAGAATCAAAAGACCAACAAATGTGTTGTCTGCTTCTAGTTTTTTTTTTTTGTAAATTGGCTTCAATTTAGAAGGGACAGGTGTTCATCCAAAACTAAAGGTGGATAAACTGTATATTCTTTAAGGGGTTTTCCAGGATTTTCAAACTGTTGGCCTATTTTTTGACTAAGCTATTAATATTTGATCAGTGGTGGACTAACTCCACCCCAATGGCTAAGTGAAGAGGCTATGTGACACTTATGAGTTTGTCATACCCTTTATTGTACAGTCATACCGCCATCTGGAGCCCAGCGGAGGTTGTCACGCCTCTTCAGACGGCTTATTAGACAATGTGCACTCTATGACTTGTGGAGGGTTAATTACCCTTCGTCTAGAACATATTTGTTTTATTCCCACCCACATCGCACTCATACCCGTATAGATTACTTCTTTGGGAATACGCCCGCCCTCAGAATGTTGACAGATTCTGATATGGGCAATATCACGTGGTCTCTGTTACATTTAACCCAGGGGGCAACCGTCCTTGGGTGTGTCACTGGCGGCTTAATGAATCTCTGCTAACTAAGCTGCCGACTAGACAGGAGTTGGGTGATTCCTTAAGGGAGTATTTCTCTCTCAACCAACCCTCAGCTCCATCTGTAGCCGTACTATGGGAGGCGCATAAAGCCGTTTTCAGAGGCACGCGTATTGGCGTGAGCACTAGAGCACTAGATTGAAGAGAGACTATAACTTGCGTTTTAATAACACCCTTGCCCAGTTAAAGGGAACCTGTCACCTGGATTTTGGGTATAGAGCTGAGGACATGGGTTGCTAGATGGCCGCTAGCACATCCACAATACCCAGTCCCCATAGCTCTGTGTGCTTTTATTGTGTATAAAAACCGATTTGATACATATGCAAATTAACCTGAGATGAGTCAGAGCTTGAAAATATGACTCTTCTCTGGTCACACAAGTAAGATATGACTCTTTTATGTTAATTTGCATATGTATCAAATCGTTTTTTTTACACAATAAAAGCACAGAGAGCTATGGGGACTGGATATTGCGGATGTGCTAGCGGCCATCTAGCAACCCATGTCCTTGGCTCTATACCCAAAATCCAGATGACAGGTGCCCTTTAAATAGAAACCCGTTTGGGGTCCCATAGCTCCTGTCACTTATTACGGCATATAGTGCTCCTTCGCGCTCGGTTGCATGAAATGGCATTAGAAAAAAACGGTAAACTCTTATTGTATTCGCGACAACGGTTTTATATGTGGGGGAATAAATCCCACACCATTCTGGCCCGCCAACTACGGGAATTGACCGCGACTACCACCCCAATGGCCTTGAGAACGAGTAGCGGAGATTTGGTATACGACCCCAAAGCGATATTGGGTCAATTTCAGAAATACTATGCTTCTTTATACTCTCTTCCACAACAGACGCCCTCCGACCCAGTGGACTGCCAAAAACTCTTTGATTCGTTTTTGGCTCGGGGCAGCCTACCTAAGGCGCTTAACGCTCAGATCACGACCGAAGAAATACAGGGGGTAATCTCCCAATTACCTAATGGTAAGTCACCTGGGCCGGATGGGTTACTCTACTCTTATTACAAGACATTCTCATCTCTCCTAGTACCCCATTTATGTGCCCTTTTTAACTCATTCTTGCAAGGCGCGGCTGTCCCAGAGACTATGCTTCATTCCCATTGTAATCTTATTCCGAAACCGGGAAAAGACCCCTTAGATTGCACTAATTACCGCCCTGTTGCTCTTCTAAATTCCGATCTAAAAATATTCACCAAACTGTTAGCAGACCGGTTGTCATATTGGCTCCCACAACTAGTGCACTCTGACCAGGTTGGCTTTGTGAGGGGTCGTCAGGGTGGGGATAACACAAGGAGGCTTATCAACCTGATACATGTTGCCAATAGGCTTACACCAGCGGGCATTACTATTGTGCCTGGATGCTGAAAAAGCGTTTGATCGCTTAAGTTGGCCCTTCATGTTTTCCACCCTGCAGGCTTTTGGATTCTCCGGTCCTTTCCTCTCAGCCCCCCGGTCACTATATAGTCGCCCTACGGCGACAATTAAATTACCATATGCTAACTCAGCCCTTTTCTTGATTAAAAATGGCACCAGACAGGGGTGTCCGCTTTCCCCTCTCTTGTTTGTGCTTTGCATTGAACCTTTGGCTGCAGCCATTAGGTCCCACCCAGACATCCATGGGATCACGGTCAATCGAGTTGAGTATAAAATATCGTTATTCGTGGATGATGTTCTTCTTACTCTATCTGACCTATATATTACTTTACCTAATTTATTTGGTTTGCTGGCAGTATATAGCCAGCTCTCCGGATATAAGGTTAACTCCACGAAAACAGAAGCCCTTCCTTTGAATCTACCCGCGGAAGTCTTAACCCCGTTTCGGTCTAACTGCCGTTTTAGATGCCAAGATACTACCTTGCGCTATTTGGGAGTAAACTTGACGGCATCGTACTCGTCTATATATTCCCATAACTTTCCCTCCTTACTTCAGGATCTTAAGCGTCAGATGACTAAATGGATGCCTCTTCCCATATCTATGTTTGGCCGCATAGCGGCAGTTAAAATGTCAATTTTGCCGAAATTACTCTATTTATTTGAGACTCTCCCGGTACATGTACCAAGAATGGAACTGCAGGCATTGCAGGCCGGTATATTTAAATTTATATGGAATGGGAAGAGACATAGGATAGCTAGTAGCACCCTCATGGCCCTGAAGACTCAGGGGGGGCTGGCAGTCCCAGATATTGCCAAATATTATTGGGCCACCCACCTTAGACGGTTTCCGGCCTGGTCTAGACTCTATGCTTATTCCAGGTGGATGGAAATTTAAAAAATTAAGGATCGCCCCAATACATCCTAACTCTCTGTTGTGGTTCCCAATCCCCCAATCTCAACTACCAAAATTATTAGGGCCAATGCTACACACATACAAAATATGGCAATATAGTAAACATCATTTCTCTCTAGTTTTCGAGAGGTCCTCCATGACGTCCTTCTTATTTACCCCCCTCTTTAGTGCTGGGTCACAAGTTTCTTTCTTTAAACCGTGGTTTTCTAAGAAACTGTTTAGATTTTCAGATTTGGTCGATTACAGAACGTTACAATTACTTCCATTCGACGAACTTAGGAGCTCTAGGTCGCTTCCGGAGGCATCTAGGTACCATTACCTACAAATTCAACATCTGTTTACCACTCTGTTTAACTCAAATCACGTATCTACCCCCACGTCCTTTGAGAATACGTGCAAGCTTTCGGAATCGACCAGAGGTATTATATCTGAAATATATGTACTCCTCTCGTCCTACATCCATCCGGCACCCATATATGTCTAAATGGGAATCGCTCCTACACCGCCCTATTCCCCTGGAAGAGTGGAAAATGATTTGGCAGAGGGCTGCGATGACATCAACTTGTGTTACTCACAGGGAGAACACTTACAAAATAACGATGTTCTGGTACCACACTCCACGATTATTACATAAGCTTAATCCTAATATTTCGGATCGATGTTGGATATGTGGCACAGAGGAAGGTTAACATATCCATATTTTTGGGGACTGCCGGATTATTACTCCTTTCTGGACCATGGTGCAGGAAGTTCTCTACAGTCTGTTTGAGGTTAGGTTTCCCTTGGACCCATTCACATATCTGCTAAATATCCCGCATATACCTTTAAAGAAACACTCTTTGAAGTTAATGCTATATGTTCTGACTGCGGACAGGCGTTTACTGGCTAGATTTTGGAAACGGACAGACTGCCTGTCATGGGTTGAACGCATCACTAGCATACTGGAAGTCAGACGCCTCGAACATTTGTCGGCCACTTTGCTTGCCTCGGTGGATAAATTCGACCGAGTTTGGAAGCAATGGGACCTGGTGTTCGATGCTCCAGAATGACTAGGCCTTTACCCTTTTTCCCCCATCCTAACCCTACTGTATCGTGTTTTGTTACTTCCGTTTGTGTGTCTCTCTCTTTTCCAGTAATTTTTTCACGCCTTCATACAGGTTATAGGATAATAGACACTTTGTCATTATAGTAATCTGTTGACTCCTACCATTGTACTACTTTTCTATGATTATTGTATCTGTATTTTTTGGTACATGCTTTGAACCTGTTTGTTTGCATAACTGTGTAATACATGTTATCTTTTGCTCAATGCTCTTCGTTATCTCTGTATCACGAATATTGTATACCAGAGGCACTGTTTTCATACATGTTTATTCTTGAAAAAATTAAATAAATAGACAATTGAAAAAAAATAAAACATGTTAAACATTCTTTGACACCAGACTCCCCCCACTCCCTCCGCTTGGTCATGTAACCCTTTTTTTAGTTAAATTATTAAAAAGTAGGACCGCGCGATTATCAACAATTCACAGGATAGCCACTCCCAATCAGAACCATCCACCTCTGCACATATAGGTAAAATATTAGTTTCCACCGATAACTTCCTCCTCCACTGGATCCTGTAGAATGTCAAAAATTACACCGATAGTGAAGTACTGCTATCATTAATCCCATGCACTCCTGGTGTTATAATCACAAGCGCACATGGATATACAAGCACATCAGACAGAAACCGTCATCTCGAGCTCATCCTGTCCTTTTTCTTCCATCAGTAATTCTACAGAAAATTTGCTCTAATAGTGAAGCACTGTGGCCAATATGTGTATAGACAGATTTTATATTATACTCACAAACGTCAGTAGTGGTACAGGCAAAAAAAGAGAGATAAAACACAGTCCCCGACCCGGCTTTCGCTCCAAGCTTTGTCAGGGGCATATACCTCAATCATCAGCACAAGTGATTAAATACCCGCCCAGTTCCCCTCCTCCCCTTTTTTTTTTTTACTCCTATTCATAAATTGCCCTTAACCACCTTAAAACCAATTCATAAGAACTCTTTACTAATATTATAAAATCACCCACAGCAAACATTAGACATATTTTGTCATTTTCATACAAACTGCCGCTAGTCAGTTCCTTTCATTTATCCATTTCACTTTCATTCTTAAAGCTAATCACGTAGTTTATATCCACCAATCATAATCCAACTGAGCGGATCCAAGTCTATTATTATCCACATTTCAAACTACCGAGCATGGGAACCTCCATATATATTTTTTCTATGCTATCAGACAGGGTTAAATCAAATTCTACATTCAGTCCCTGGGGCTGAATCGTGTCCAGCCTTCACTAATTCTATTCCCGCAAAGATAAGTCCCCTAGTTTTTTTTGGGGTGGACAGTTTTAAAATGTAATGATACTCCATGTGTCTCTAATCCTTTCTTAATATTCCTAATATGCTCCTGTACACGTGTTTTTAATTTTCGCATGGTGCGGCCCATGTACTGGAGGCCACAAGGGCACTCCAGCACGTAGACCACTCCTGCACTCTCACATGTAATTTCTCCCTTAATTTTAAAATCCTTAATCCTTTTGTCAGAATGGATAGTTGACACCCTACACTATCTATTATTCTTATTGCTATTTTTACATGGGAGGCAGAACCCACACACCAGGAAAATCTATCTCCTCCTTTCCTCACAATATCTATGGGGATGGCACTGTGCACCAAATGGTTTCCAAGATTGGGGGCTTTTTTTAAAATGACGTCTTTACAAGAATTGGGTCATTTTTCTGATGTCATTTTTTATCATGCCAGCATGCGTATTGTATTGCGTAAGGAATGCAAAAACAAAATCTTTATTCGTCTTTTAGCCCCCTTCTATTTATTTTTCTTTTGTTCTTCCCACATCTTCTATGTTTCTACTACAACTTACTAATTCTTTTATCACATATTCCTTTTCTACAAATCTCTCCTGTATAATCTGGCTCTGGTCTCTAACCGTAGTCACATCTGTGCAGTTGCGGTAGATTCTTTTTATCTGCCCCTTCGGGATATTCTGTAACCAGGGACTATAGTGGCAGCTATTAATATCAATATAACCATTTACATCTGTCTCCTTGAAGAAGGTTTTTGTTTTTAAAGTCCCTCCTTCAACAAAGATTGTCAATACCAAGAAATTCACCGCTTCATTGCTGATTATACTAGTAAATTTCAGATTCCAATTATTTATGTTCGGTTCCCTAATAAACTCCTCTAGACCCTGTCTTTCCACTTCTCATATAAGCAGGCAGTCATCGATATACTGCCGCCAAATGGTTAATTTGCCTAATGGTGTTATTTCGGACAGGCATGGGTTAATTTTTTCTTTCTCCCAGAACGACATATACAAGTTAGCAAAACTGGGGGCGAATTTCGCCCCCATCGCCGTCTCGACCCTCTGCAAATAATATTTATTCCTAAACCAAAAATAATTGTGATCCAGACAATACCCAACACAATCCAGAATAAAGTCACCCTGTTTCTCAGACATCGCTGGGTCACTATTCAATTCTCTCCTAATAGCCTTCAACCCTAGTCCCTTTGGGATAATGGTGTACTGGGAGGTAACATCCACAGTTTCTAGCCACATATTCTCTTTATACGGGCCTAAATCATTCACCAATTTAATAAGTTAAAGTCTGAGTTTTTAGTCTGCTCATTAGTGAATTTATACTTAAGACAAAATGTCTCCCTGGGGGGTCCGTCAGGCTCTTATGGATTTTAGGCAAGTGAAAAATCACTTATTGTTAGATATTCATATTATTTTTTATGAATGATTCCATCTTTGTATAACCTTAGTAACAGTCTATCTAACTGAAAAGAACGACCGCGTCAGGAACCTTTCCCTCACACTACTTGGCCCTGTTGTGCCCTATTGCAGCTCATCCCTACATGCATGTTTCATGTAACAATCATCAGGGGAATATTGTGCAATCGAGCAGGGCATAAATCACATAAAGTGTTGATATAAATTATTCAATAATAAACACTAAAGGATATTCAATGTAAAAGCAAAAGACACTTTAAATCAATACAGATGGTAGCCCGTGGTATAGGCTCCACTGGGTATCAGGGCTAAACGCATGCCTAAAGATATCAGGCAGTATGAGGTGCAGGGAGGTCTCTTGATATACGGCTCCCCTGGATCGGCGTGCCATGATATGTCCTGAGGCTGTGATATAGCCTGCCTGAGGACGCTCGACCGCCCAATTTTAACATACCATACTCAGAACGAGGCTAGGAACCCAGCGAGGTGATGTGAAAGGGGAGGTCCACGCACCCACGTATGCACAGTCCACACTGAAGATCGACAGCGCTTGTAGGACTATGCAATGCAGACTGATGCAGCCAATTCAGCATGCCTCATTGCAGACAGCCACAGATTGTGTAATCAGCCCAGGACACAACTACTCCAGTGGCCGTAGTTGAACGCGTTGTTATGCAGCCCGGGACTGTTTATGGCAACCATTAACATAACAGCGCTGTTGTAGACATAGGACAGCGCTCCTAATGTAAGGCATTTTGTGGCAATCAAATAAGAAAAGGTCTACTAATCTAAGAGGCCCACACACAGGGTCATGGTTCAACATAGGTATATATAATACATCCCACCTAAAGATTCAGGTGAGCAGGCATATCAGATATTACAGAAAGTGATTTAGCCTAGGAAGTTTGGACCATAATAAAAATATCATGGTTAGTAAGGTCCGGTATATAAAGTTGGGCCTGGTTATTTATAATCTCATAACATTGTCAAATAAAACAACTGTAGCACAGTTGTTCATTTAGGCCTAAAGGGGCTACGGTACGCAGAGTATGGATCCATCGGGCTTCATGTTGTAAAAGTACACGGTCCCAGTCTCCCCCCTGCGCAGGAGGGTGGACGACCTCAATGCCCATGGCCTTAATGCTTTGGGGGTCCCCATGATGATGATCCTGTATATGACGAGATACAGCTGTATCTCTCTTATTGGAGATGTTCTCCAGGTGTTCCCCAATACATCGGCGTAATTATTTCTTCGTTTTCCCTATGTATTCCATAGGGCACTCACATGTGATTTTATAGATGACGCCTCGAGTCCTGCAGTTCACAAAGTCCTCAATAAGGAAGGCTCTTTGAAGATTAACGCTGGTAAATGATTTACCTGTCTGGATAGTACTGCAGGCAACACATCCACTACATCTAAAGCAGCCCAAGAGCCTTCAATCTAACCAAGAACCGCCCCTGGGAGATGGATTGTAGTGGCTGTGTACCAACAGGTCCCTGATCCCTGTTTCCCTTCCTGAATGTTATCTGTGGGTAATCGTGAATCCTGTCTTTGATATCTGGATCCATTAGTAAAATCGACCGGTGTTTCTGTAAGATATTTCTAAATTTGATTAGCTGCCTCATCAAAGGTACCAATTAGTTGAATTTACTGCTCAGTGTTAGACTTAACTCTGGGTACCAATAATTCAGTCTGGGTAGAGGTAGAGGGTGGCTAATGTTCCAATGTAAAATCGAGTTTGTAGATGTAGGTTTTTGATAAATACTGGTAGTCAGTTTGTCTGAGCCCTTTCTCGAGATCAAGATATCCAGGAAGGGAAGAGTGTTCTTGTTTGTCTCATACGTGAAATGTAGTCCCAGGTCGTTGCAGTTGAGCTTCTCAACAAGAGTTAAAAAAGCCAATTCGGTCGCATTCCATATGATGAAGATGTCATCGATGTACCAGGCCCACAATGCCACGGGCCCGATACAGGATGACACCGCATCACTGAATACAATAGTCGCCTCCCACCAGCCCAGGAGCAGATTAGCATAGGATGGTGCACATGAACATCCCATTGCAGTGCCCCTGAGCTGGTGGTACCACTTGCCATCAAAAAGAAAAAAGTTATGGGTAAGAATGTATCTCAGAAGTTTCAGGACAAAATGATTGTGTTAGCTAAATTGCAGTCTTCTCATGCTCAAATAGTAGCTGACCGCTTGGAGACCCGCCTCATGAGGGATGGACGAATAGAGCACCTCTATGTCTATATTTGCGAGGATCGTCTGTTGGTCCAATGTAATACCATCTATCCTTTTTAGAAGATCCATGCTATCGCGTGTATATGAGGGCAGGGATGTCACAAATGGTAAACGTATACAGTCAATGTATTTGCCCAAATTCTGACAAATACTCCCTACTCCTGAAACTATTGGTCATCCTTTTAGGGAATTTATACCCTTATGAATTTTAGGGAGCCCGTAAAAGGTTGCGCCCACTTGGAATTTTGGATATAGGAAGTCAAATTCAGTTTCTGAGATAATCTTATTGCATTTTGCCTCTAACAGAATATCGCCAAGTAAGGAATCATTGGATTGGTTGTAATTATACCGTAGTTCTGTTTATCACTCAGAAGCTGTCTGCACATTTTGCAATAGTCCTGTGTATTCATGATAACAGTATTCCCCCCCCCCCTTATCTGAGGGTTTAATTGTAACTGAATAATCGTTTTTAAGAGAGGAGATTGTTTCACGTTCCTTACTGGAGAGATTGCCCAACATTCCGGAGGATGCTAGTTCATACAACTCAGAGGTAACCAGTTGGAGAAACACATCCAAACATGAGATACCCTCAGGTGGTGGCATTTTTTTACTTCTTTCTTTCAAGGAGGTGAAGGGTCCTTTTCCTTCATTCTGATTATCCATTTCGGACAAACTGTTTAGTAATCTTACATCATCTAGCATATCAGGGGCAATTCCGAGGTCCCGACACTGGCGCCTATTTGAGTTCTTGAATAACGTATCCCATCTGAGTTTACGAACAAATAAATTCAAATCTTTTACCCAGGAAAAATCATTAAAGTGCTGCGTCGGGACAAAGGAAAGTCCCTTACTGAGTACTGTCATTTTGGTGGGAGACAAAGACCTGTTGGATAAGTTAATTACTTCAGGGCATGTTGGTCCCATTGTCGCGAGCGGTTTTTCAAGGGATAAGAAATTCCCTGATCTAAATCATTATTAGAAGGAGGGCCTGCAGATTGTCCTCTTGCTCTACCACCCCGTCCCCTACCTCTCCAATATGTGTTTCTAGCTTTATTTCTATTTGGCTTTTCCTGTTCACTGTCAGAGATATCTGTTTCACTAGTGGAAAGATCTGATGGCAGCTCTCTTGTTGGTGGTTTCTCTCTGAGAACACAGTAGGCCTTGTTCTCCTTAAATTCCGCTAGATCCCAATTGAATTGCCGATGTTTTCTATCACATAGAAAATATTGGAATTTCTCCACAGAGGTCTGGAGTTATTTCTCCTTATTATTGAATTCTGGGTCTTGTGAGAAAGATTTAACAGTCTCTAGTTGCGTTTTCAGTTTCTCACTCAAATTGTCCAGATGCGTCTTTTACTCATCCAGTAATAATGTCATAAACTGGAGGGAGGTAGACGTAGCTAGTTGTTCCCACTTGCTATTGAATCCTGTGCTTCTTTGTTTTGGTACAAGAACAAGGGAAATCCTTAGACCTCTGGGGACAATTTCATGCTTAATATAATTATCAAAACTTTGTACCTCCCACCAGCTAGAAAGGTGTTCATGATACAGTTTATTCAACTCCTTGCAAGCTGATCTAAATAAAGGAGTAAATTTATTTTGTGTACTGTATATGTTTTGTCTGAAAACACTTCCTTAGCCTCTGCAAGCCATGTCTCTGTGTTTAGGACACATGCCAGAAAACCCGCCATGCCAAAAGAAGAAATATATAAAGTATAAAAACTGTATCATAATCTATGACTGGATCACCTAAAAGACAGAGTACAAGGAAAAATTGGTGTGGTGATTCTTATTAAAATGTAACTTTTAATTAGTTCAGTAGAAAAAGGGTCCCTAAATATAACAAATATTAACAATATAGTGCACAATAACACATAAAATTCTTGGTGCGCGGCGGCACCTGAAACATAACATGTTGTCCTTCCATAACCCAGGAGTCTTCCGGTATTTACAGATATTCAGTGGATGTAGTCTTGCTGAAAATACAAAACGTCAGGAACCTGACAGAAATGATGGTGGGCTCTAAGTCCCTATATAACCCTAGGATAGGGGGCTAACGTGACCCTTATGTCCTAGCCACTGAGCACCTGTCCTGAGAAGAATGACCCCGTCCGAAACCTTGAGCATGAGGGGACTGCAATTTAGCAAACACAATCATTTTGTCCTGAAACTTCTGAGATACAGTGGGATGCGAAAGTTTGGGCAACCTTGTTAGGCTACTTTCACACTAGCGTTCGGGGGCTCCGCTTGTGAGTTCCGCTTGAAGGCTCTCACAAGCGGCCCCGAACGCATCCGTCCAGCCCTAATGCATTCTGAGTGGATGCAGATCCGCTCAGAATGCATCAGTCTGGCAGCGTTTGGGATCCGCTCCGCTCAGCAGGCGGACACCCGAACGCAGCTTGTGCGCACGCGCGGGATCTTAGAGAAGAAGGAGGGGGGAGTGAGGGAGAGCCGGAGGCGTTGCAAAGGATTCTCAGGCGGCGCTGATGACAGCAAAGGAGGAGCTGGGCACATCGCTGATGACAGCAAAGGAGGAGCTGGGCACATCGCTGATGACAGCAAAGGAGGAGCTGGGCACGAACGGCGGCGGGCGGCATCTTGAAGACATGAGCAACCCCCTGGGCACCTTACCGAGATGAATGACAGGTTAGATAAAACGTTTTTTACACTAAATGAGCCTACAGATTTAGCTTATAAGACCACATTAGGAATCACAAGGGCTCCATGCACATAACCATATTTTTGAATGTGGGGGTCAAAAATTGGTGACAGAATCCCTTTAACTTGAACTGAGCCTGTGGTCTTCCATTTCCTCAATATGTTCCTAACTGTGGAAACAGACTGCTGAAATCTCTGAGACAGCTTTCTGTATCCTTCCCCTAAACCATGATGGTGAACAATCTTTGTCTTCAGGTCATTTGAGAGTTGTTTTGAGACCCCCATGTTGCTACTCTTCAGAGAAAATTAAAAGAGGAGGGAAACTTACAATTGACCCCCTTAAATACTCTTTCTCATAATTGGATTCACCTGTGTATGTAGGTCAGGGGTCACTGAGCTTACCAAGCCAATTTGAGTTCCAATAATTAGTTCTAAAGGTTTTGGAATCAATAAAATGACAACAGTGCCCAAATGTATGCACCTGCCTAATTTGTTTAAACAATTATAGCACACTTTCTGTAAATCCAATAAACTTCATTTCACTTCTCAAATATCACTGTGTGTGTCTCCTATATGATATATTTAACTGACATTTTTTATCGCAACAACCAACGATTTATACAGGAAAATCATGACGATTAACAAGGTTGCCCAAACCTTTCGCATCCCACTGTATATTCTTACCCATAACTTTTTTCTTTTTGATGGCAAGTGGTACCACTAGCTCAGGGGCACTGCAATGGGATGTTCATGTGCACCATCCTATACTAATCTGCTCCGAGGCGACTATTGTATTCAGTGATGCGGTGTCATCCTGTACCGGGCCCGTGGCATTGTGGGCCTGGTACATCAATGACATCTTCATCATATGGAATGCGACCGAATTGGCTTTTTGAACTCTTGTTGAGAAGCTCAACTGCAACATCCTGGGACTACATTTCACGTATGAGACAAACAAGAACACTCTTCCCTTCCTGGATATCTTGATCTCAAGAAAGGGCTCAGACGAACTAACTACCAGTATTTATTGAAAACCTACATCTACAAACTCGGTTTTACATTGGAACAGTAGCCACCCTCTACCTCTGAAGAGAGGAATACCGCGTGGCCAATATTTGCACCTGAGACGTAACTGTTCTGATAAACCCGAGTTTGTAGAACAGGCCACAATCCTCAGGAGAAGGTTTCTCTCCAGGGGGTATCCCGACTCAGTATTAAGACCAGCTTATCAAGCAGCGCTCTCATCAACACACACTGAATTATTGGTACCCAGAATTAAGCCTAACACTGAGCAGAAAATTCAACTAATTGGTACCTTTGAAGAGGCAGCTAATCAAGTTAGAAATATCTTACAGAAACACCGGTCGATTTTACTAATGGATCCAGATATCAAAGATAGGATTCACGACTACCCACAGATAACATTCAGGAAGGGAAACAGGGATCAAGGACCTGTTGGTACACAGCCACTACAATCCATCTCCCATGGGTGGTTCTTGGTTAGATTGAAGGCCCTTGGGCTGCTTTAGATGTAGTGGATGTGTTGCCTGCAGTACTATCCAGACAGGTAAATCATTTACCAGCGTTACTCTTCAAAGAGCTTTCCTTATTAAGGACTTTGTAAACTGCAGGACTCGAGGCGTCATCTATGAAATCACATGTGAGTGCCCTATGGAATACATAGGGGAAAAAAAGAAATAATTATGCAGACGTATTGGGGAACACCTGGAGGACATCTCCAATAAGAGAGATACAGCTGTATCTCGTCATATACAGTATCATCACCATGGGGACCCCCAAAGCATTAAGGCCATGGGCATTGAGGTCGTCCACCCTCCTGCGCGGGGGGAGACTGGGACCATGTACTTTTACAACATGAAGCCCGATGCATCCATACTCTGCGTACCGCAGCCCCTTTAGGCCTAAATGAACAACTGTGCTACACTTGTTTTATTTGACAATGTTATGAGATTATAAATAACCAGGCCCAACTTTATATACCGGACCTTACTCACCATGATATTTTTATTATGGTCCAAACTTCCTAGACTAAATCACTATCTGTAATATCTGATATGCCTGCTCACCTGAATCTTTAGGTGGGATGTATTATATATACCTATGTTGAAACATGACCCTGTGTGTGGGCCTCTTAGATTAGTAGACCTTTTCTTATTTGATTGCCACAAAATGCCTTACATTAGGAGCGCTGTCCTATGTCTACGACAGCGCTGCTATGTTGATGGTGGCCATAAACAGTCCAGGTTGCATAACAACGGCCACTGGAGCAGTTGTTTCCTGGGCTGATGACATAATCCGTGGCCGTCTGCAATTACGTATGCCGAATCGGCTACGTCAGTCTGCATTGCATAGTCCTACAAGCGCTGTCTATCTTCAGTGTGGACTGCGCATGCGCGGGTGCATGGACCGCCCCTTTCACGTCACCGCACTGCATTCCAAGCCTCGTTCTGAGGCGAAGGTATGTTTATCACAGCCTCAGGACGTATCACGGCATGCCAGTCCGGTGGAGTCGTATATCAATAAACCTCCCTGCACCTCATACTGCCTAATATCTTTAGGCATGCGTTTAGCCCTGATACCCAGTGGAGCCTATACCACGGGCTACCATCTGTATTGATTTAAAGTGTCTTTTGCTTTCACATTGAATATCCTTTAGTGTTTATTATTGAATCATTTATATCAACACTTTATGTGATTTATGCCCTGCTCAATTACACATTATTCCCCTGATGATCGTTACATGAAACATGCATGTAGGGATCAGCTGCACTAGGGCACAACAGGGCCAAGTAGCGTGAGGGAAAGGTTCCGGACGGGGTCGTTCTTCTCAGGACGGGTGATCCGTGGCTAGGATGTCAGGGTCACTTTAGCACCCCTATCCTAGAGTTATATAGGGACTTAGAGCCCACTATCATTCCCGTCAGGTTCCTGCCATTTTGTATTTTCAGCAAGACTACATCCACTGAATATCTGTAAAGACCGGAAGACTCCTAGGTTATGGTAGGACAACCGGTTATGTTTCAGGTGCCGCCGCTGTTATTGTGCACTATATTGTTAATATCTGTTATATTTAGGGACCCTTTTTCTACTGAACAAATTAAAAGTTATGTTTTATTAAGGATCACCACTCCAATTTTCATTGTACTCTTAGTAGTAACATGGTAGTACATAAGGCCGAAAAAAGACATTTGTCCATCCAGTTCGGCCTGTTATCCCACAAGTTGATCCAGAGGAAGGCAAAAAAAAAAAAACCCTGTGAGGTAGAAGCCAATTTTCTCCACTTTAGGGGAATATAAACTTCCTTCCCGACTCCAATTAGGCAATCAGAATAACTCCCTGGATCAACGACCCCTCTCTAGTAGCTATAGCCTGTAATATTATTAAGCTCCAGAAATACGTCCAGGCCCCTCTTGAATTCCTTTATTGTACTCACCATCACCACCTCCTCAGGCAGAGAGTTCCATAGTCTCACTGCTCTTACCGTAAAGAATCCTCTTCTATGTTTGTGTACAAACCTTCCTCCAGACGCAGAGGATGTCCCCTCGTCACAGTCACAGTCCTGGGGATAAATAGCTGATGGGATAGATCTCTGTACTGACCCCTGATATATTTATACATATTAATTAGATCTCCCCTCAGTCGTCTTTTTTCTAAAGTGAATAACCCTAATTTTGATAATCTTTCAGGGTACTGTAGTTGCCCCATTCCAGTTATTACTTTAGATGCCCTCCTCTGGACCTTCTCCAGCTCTGCTATGTCTGCCTTGTTTACAGGAGCCCAGAACTGTACACAGTACTCCATGTGTGGTCTGACTAGCGATTTGTAAAGTGGTAGGACTATGTTCTTATCACGGGAATCTATGCCCCTTTTGATGCAACCCATTATCTTGTTGGCCTTGGCAGCAGCTGCCTGACACTGGTTTTTGCAGCTTAGTTTGCTGTTTATTAAAATTCCTAGATCCTTTTCCATGTCAGTGTTACCGAGTGTTTTACCATTTAGTATGTACGGGTGACTTGCATTTTTCCTTCCCATGTGCATAACTTTACATTTATCAGTGTTAAACCTCATTTGCCACTTATCTGCCCAAGCCTCCAATCTATCCAGATCCCTCTGTAGTAGTATACTGTCCTCATCAGTGTAAATTACTTTACACAGTTTAGTGTCATCTGCGAAAATTGATACTTTACTATGCAAGCCTTCTACAAGATCATTAATAAATATATTGAAGAGAATAGGGCCCAATACTGACCCCTGAGGTACCCCACTAGTGACAGTGACCCAATCTGAGTGTGTACCGTTAATAACCACCCTCTGTTTTCTATCACTGAGCCAGTTACTTACCCACATACAGATGTTTTCTCCCAGTCCGAGCATTCTCATTTTATATACTAACCTTTTATGTGGTACAGTGTCAAATGCTTTGGAGAAGTCCAGATACACGACATCCATTGATTCGCCGCTGTCAAGTCTAGAACTTACCTCCTCATAGAAACTGATTAAATTAGTCTGACATGACAGACTTGATTTAAAACCCTGTCTGATAGAATAGAAAAAATATATTTGGAAGTTGGAGGTTCCCATGCTTTGTAGTTTGAAATGTGGATAATAATAGATTTGGATCTGCTCAGTTGGATTATGATTGGTGGCTATAAACCACGTGATTAGCTTTCAAGAAGGATCACGTAGTGGAGCAATTTTATGAATGAAAGTGAAATGGATAAATGAAAGGAACTGACTAGCGGCAGTTTGTATAAAAATGACAAAATATGTCTAATGTTTGCTGTGGGTGATTTTATAATATTAGTAAAGAGTTTTTATGAATTGGTTTTAAGGTGGTTAAGGGCAATTTATGAATAGAAGTTATAAATTAAAAAAGGGGAGATAGGGAACTGGGTGGGTATTTAAACACTTGTGCTGATGATTGAGGTATATGCCCCTGACAAAGCTTGGAGCGAAACCCGGGTCGGGTGCTGTGTTTTATCTCTCTTTTTTTGCCTGTACCACTACTGACGTTTGTGAGTATAATAAAAAATCTGTCTATACACACATTGGCGACAGTACTTCACTATTAGAGCAAATTTTCTGTAGAATTACTGATGGAAGAAAAAGGACAGGATGAGCTCAAGATGACGGTTTCTGTCTGATGTGCTTGTATATCCACGTGCGCTTGTGATTATAACACCAGGAGTGCATGGGATTAATGATAGCAGTACTTCACTATCGGTGTAATTTTTGACATTCTACAGGATCCAGTGGAGGAGGAAGTTATCTGTGGAAACTAATATTTTACCTATATGTGTAGAGGTGGATGGTTCTGATTGGGAGTGGCTATCCTGTGAATTGTTGATAATCGTGCGGTCCTACAAGACACATTGAACTAAGTGTGAATTAAGTCCACATCACCATTGGGACCTGCTGCGGCAAATTACTCAGGCAACGTATTGGAGGACTTTCATTTTATAGTTTTATTTAAAAAAAAATGTCTTTGTGGTCCATAGCAATAAACTGATAAATCATCTGTTGGAAGTTCACCTCAGGTACACAATGGAGCCACCACTGGTCTCCATTCCTCTATAGAAGGATGTAGACTATCTTTGCAGATTAGACTTATCCTCAGTCTAGGGGAAACTTCATTTTTCCAGCTGTAATTTTTCAGATGTCCATAAAAAATAAATAAATCTTGACATATAAAACTATTATATTTTGGAAAAAATGCTGATTCAATAACACTCCCTAAAACAGTAACCGATAAGGCTGAAAAGTAGACAGATGTAGAACATCTGCAGAAATAAAGAAATGTCTGGAAGCTGATCCTTGTTCTAATCCACAATTAGAAGTCCCATTTCAAGCACCACGTACTATTATACAGAAAGAGGCAATGGCAGCTGATAAATTCAAAAACATGAAAAGATTTAAAAAAAATTGATCTTCATTTTTTTCAAGGATTTACCGAAAACATTAAATGATGGCAAGTTTAAAAAAGTGTCGTTTAATAACTCTTAACTCACACCCACTACCCTTTTAGCTAAAAGGCCAGTCGATCCAGACTTCAAACCACTTTTTTTAACTTTTAATTTATTCTTCCCAACCTGAAGTTTGCGTTAATGTTCACAAACCTCAGTTTAGGAGGCTATGTGATCTGGCTCAGAGCACACAGCTTATACATCCCACCTGAAAATAAACCCACCCACTTAAATAGAAGGATACGGACACCTAAAAACTTCTAGAGGTCCAGAAATAAGGCTATTGCAGGATTCATTGAATTTCATAATACTTTGACTGAGTGTATTAGAATGATGGTAGGTCGTTCCTACCACTGATCACCAGTGGTTCAACTTTTGGAAGCCCCATGTTATCATTATATCTATATTGAAATCAACAGATAGCCATGTACTACATCACCTTGCAGAGTTGTCCAGAGAAAAATCTTTTCTTTTTAGCATTTCTCTGCTCTGGCTAATAAAGCGGGTCCTGAGTGAAGGATCTACCTCTATTCAATAGTTGAAATACAACACAGACTCCCTGTTGGGCCCTTGGAGAGAGGAGGCATAGTCCTAGGTGGTCCTATATCCCTTATGGCAAGAATATGTACAGAACTCCCCTCTAAGGAGGAACGGCTTTGTTACAAAAAAAAAAAAAGAGTAAAGAATTGGCCTAAGAGTCAAGGAAAGGATGTGGTGGGAGAAACAAACCCTAAGTTCTTTTGTTCTGGGTGGAAAGTCTAGTACCATAATGAGGGCCCCTCTCTTTCATATACACCACCGCCCCTCTGTTATGCATGTGCCATAATAGGGTATATGGGAGGGGTTTACTGATGGACAATCCCTTTAAGGTTTCCCAAGAGATGGATTATGTATCTGATGCTGGAGAAATGGCATGATGATGTATCCAAGCTCCACCCATGATTAACCTAAGTAATACCATATTGCAAGCTGTTTGATCTACTTTGATGTCTTGCAGGAAGGAATGAGCTGTGAGCTATCAGTCATAAATACAAGTGAAGAGAAAATTACTGAAACCTGCTCTGTGAACTAAAATATTTCAGGAATTTTGCTGATGAAACAGCATAAAATGTATAATTTTACCTTTGCCTTCAAACACAAGGAAATGAGAAACAAAGCCTGCCGATGCTGGGACCACATTACCTGAGGTGGTCATGTCTCACAGCTGCTATGTATAGGAATCCCACATATAAAGGGTAGAGAGCATTTGGTGAAAAGTGTGGAACATCAGACATTCTCATATAATCTGGGTGTCAGTATAGGCTTGAGCGATATACCGGTATCCACGATATACCGCGATATTAAAAAACAGTGATATGGCGATATCACCGTTTCCTAATAACCGCGGTATTTAATGACGTCATAGGAGCGGTTGCATGTGTGCTGACCACTTCCAAAATGTCAGCTTCCTACCCCATACAGTATAACATCTCCTTGTGGCTGCCTCTATACAGTATAACATCTCCCTGTGGCTGCCCCCATACAGTATAGTGTCTCCTTGTGGCTGCCTCATACAGTATAACGTCTCCTTGTGGCTGCCCCCATACAGTATAACGTCTCCTTATGGCTGCCCCCATACAGTATAACGTCTACTTGTGGCTGCCCTCATACAGTATAACGTCTCCTTGTGGCTGCCCCATACAGTATAACATGGCCCCAAGTGTTTTTTTCTTCTAAGTGGGTATTTATCGCGATATATATCGTTATCGCGATAAATTTCTTAATATCGTTATCGTGGGAATATTTTTGAAATCGCCCAACCCTAGCTCAGTATCACAGAAATGTTTTGGTCGGAAGACAAATTTCGAAACAGATGTGAAAAATCACAGAAACTATGAAGTCTGGCCAAAACTGGGGTTTCATGCTCTTAGCAACACGCGGGCGTACTACTGTATCCATTTTCCTCAGATTATTAACTAGACTGATTCTTGGCTCAGATGCTGCATTTTTTTTCATTTTTTTTCTTGCATTCTATTTTTTGGTAGAAACAGTAATATAGATGATGATTCAAAAAGGATGGTGCAAAACTAATGGCCTGTAGTTAAGTAAAAGATTCTGCTATTAAAAAAATGAAAGCTGTGCTGTGACAAAAAGTTTGCGTGATCAACTTGTAAGAGCTGATGTTGGTCCAGGAAGGAAAAAGCTTTTTGCATCCTCATACAGGGGTGAAATATCCAATACGGTTCCACTTAACCTGTAATTCAAGTTATGTTGTGTATGTCCTTACCTGCCCATGTAAATTATTGTACGTGGGGGAAACCTCCACTGACTTGAAAACACGCCTCAATAACCACAGATTATCCATTAGGAAGAAACGCTCTGACTTGCCGGCCTCAAAATATTTTCTCGAAATTAAACATGTTGAAAGGGACCTTAAATGTTATACAGTCCTGATCAAAAGTTTAAGACCACTTGAAAAATGGCAAAAAATCATATTTAGCATGGCTGGATCTTAACAAGGTTCCAAGTAGAGCTTCAACATGCAACAAGAAGAAATGTGAGTGAGAGAAAACATTTTTTGAGCATTCAATTTAATGAAAACAACGAAAAAACTGAAACAGGCTGTTTTTCAGCTGATCAAAAGTTTAGGACCACACCTCACACCTCAAAAAAAAACTAAACCCCCCCCCCCCCCCCCAAAACAGAAATCCAACTTCCAAACATGAACTCAGTAATGATTAGCTCCACCGTTATTGATGATCACTTCTAAAATTCGTTTTGGCATGCTTGATGCAAGCGTTTCCATGAGGTGAGTGGGAACATTTCTCCAAGTGGTGAAGACGGCCGCACGAAGGCCATCTACTGTCTGGAACTGTTGTCCATTTTTGTAAACTTCCCTTGCCATCTATCCCCGAAGGTTCTGAATTGGATTTAGATCAGGGGAACACGCAGGATGGGCCAAAAGAGTGATGTTATTCTCCTGGAAGAAGTCCCTTGTCCTGCGGGCATTGTGTACTGTAGCATTGTCCTGTTGAAAAACCCAGTAGTTACCACAGAGACGAGTGCCCTCAGTCATGAGGAATGCTCTCTGCAACATCTGGACATAGCCAGCGGCCGTTTGACACCCCTGCACTTCCTGAAGCTCCATTGTTCCACTGAACGAAAAAGCACCCCAGACCATTATGGCGCCCCCTCCACTGTGGCGCGTAGAAAACATCTCAGGTGGGATCTGCTTGTCATGCCAGTAACATTGGAAACCATCAGGACCATCAAGGTTAAATTTTTTCTCATCAGAGACTAAAACTTTCTTCCACCTTTAAATGTCCCATGTTTGGTGCTCTCTTGCAAAGTCCAAACGAGCAGTTCTGTGGCATTCAAGGAGACGAGGTCTTTGAAGACGTTTTTTGTTTTTGAAGCCCTTCAGTCTCAGATGCCGTCTGATGGTTATGGGGCTGCAGTCAGCACCAGTAAGGGCCTTAATTTGGGTCGAGGATCGTCCAGTGTCTTGACGGACAGCCAATTGGATCCTCTGACTCAGTGCTGGTGAAATTGTTTTGGGTCTTCCACTTGACTTTTTTGTTCCATAACCCTCAGGATCATTTAAGAAATTCCAAATGACTGTCTTACTGCTTCCCACCTCAGCAGCGATGGCGCGCTGTGAGAGACCCTGCTTATGCAGTTCAACAACCCGACCACATTAAAAAAGGGAGAGTTTTTTTGCCTTTGGCATCACAACGTATGACTACTGACAGAAAATGACAATGAATCCACATCTTTGCACAGATTTGGCCTTTTAAAGGCATGTGGTCCTAAAATTTGGATCAGCTAAAAAACAGCCTGTTTCAGTTTAATCGTTATTTTCAATAAATTGAATGCTCAAAAAATGTTTTGTCTCACTCCCATTTCTTCTTGTTGCATGTTGAAGCTCTACTTGCAACCTTGTTAAGATCCAACAATGTAAAATATGATTTTTTGCCATTTTTCAAGTAGTCTTAAACTTTTGATCAGGACTGTATAATTGATCATGTACCTATGCCAAGACGAGGAGGTAATAGATCCACTCTCCTGAAAAAAAATAAGAACTAGAGTGGATCTATGTACTTAATTCTCTCAAACCAATGTAGAATACAATGCAGGCTTGGTTAGATAGGATTGTGGCTTGCCCTTATTTCTCCCCTGCTCTGGTCCGACCACTAATGCTATTCTGTGTTGGTTAGTTAGTATTTGGACTATTATTGTTTCATTACCCATATACTAAATTACTTTCTTTCTCTTTTTTCCTGATTTTGTCCAGATTGGAGCCGATGAAGATAGACATGATGAGATCAGAATGCTACACTGGTCTGATGCCCCTGCGACCTCCTTACATATATGATATACATGTGCTGTAATATAGTGTATGTTCCTGGATTGCGTAAATACGATATGAATGGATCTGAGTGGCTTATCTCTCTATGATATGACGCATGGTATGGAGGAGATCCCTCCTGGGCTTTGTAAGGATACACTGGGATAACGGTAATGGATGCGGCATGTATATGCAGGTATCAATGTTCGCGGTGAACATTTGTTATTTTGGTTTGATCTGGTATTATATAGCCCGTATGAATGCTACTATAAATGAGAAAGGCCTGTTGTTCGAGATCTGGACGTACGCGATAATCCAGTCAATGTACTGTGATTCGTGTGGTCATTTGACCTCTTTCAAGATGGCTGCTTGATGTGAGAGATTGATCTGCGCACACTCCATTAGATCCTCCTTCGTCATAATGAAGTATCGGTTTATACGCAAGCTGGGGCATGCACAGTAAGTTTGAGTACACGCCAAAGCCGACATTGCTATAGGTGCGGGATCGCAGTTCATCGGGTCAGTGTTTTCCTGGTTGTCATGCTACTCTTCATCGACATCACTGATCAATTGCACATGTCTCTTTTTTAACCATTTCAGAATATGATGTCTTGGAAGTTATTTAATGGAATGAAATTTACACATGTATACGTATGTTATATGCAACTTCACCTATCATGTTTGAAATAGCTGGAATATTTTTTATTGTCGCTATCATGCAAGTTTTTAGATTAAGACATGTTTTAAATTTTTGTATTCAGATATTAAGGAGTTAATGCACTAATTATGTATTGGTCACATGATATGATTTAATAAGTTGTGGGTGTATATATATTGTTTACTATGTCCTGTTACTTTGCTTGAGAAAGGCTCTGGTATAGAGCCAAAACGTCGCCATTGCCACTGAGGTGAATAAAGAGTTTTTTTTTAATTTTATTTCCTTGGAGTTCTGCCTTTTTCCTATATATATATATATATATATATATATATATATATATATACCTGTATATATATATAAACAGCCTGAAACAGGGCTGGAAGTTACTGGCAACTACTCCGATTTGTCTGCCTGTCTATAGTAAAATATATAACAGCACATATAAAAACAGTGTCATATAAAAACGGTAACAAAGTAGTTTGACTGATCTGATAATAACAGAATTGCTGTCCAGAAAATACATAGAAAAGCTGTCCAAACTTTGATGACCCTTGTGGAGTTAAGGCTCCGTATAAGGGTTTGTATTCTGGTCAAAAAGTTTGATTCTATCAGATTATAGAGATATCACTGTCCTAAATTACAAGCCCTGCCCCACATAAAATATTATGGTAATCAATAGTAATGATAGTAAGTGTACGTTACCACTCCCAGTTGACTCTGGTGTAGTCCCGTTCTGAGTTGTCCTGCAGAGTGAAGCTTAGTTGCGGTTCCCACCAGTCTCGGCGTCCCACGTGGTTCGCCTCAGCCTCTTTATGTTCACTGCATGATTAGTACGGTAAATCACCCACAGCGGGTATAGAGGGTCAGCGTCGGTATGTTTCTCTGGGGTTCACTTCAGGTTGAATGTGATATTCCCAGACCAGTGAAAATATATAGGGCAAAAATATATAGGGCAAAAAATAATTTTTTTGTCACATTATGACAAGTTGGCTAGTATGGTTCAACAGATGCGTTTCAGAGCTATTCCGGCTCCTTCCTCAGTTTGGCTCTCCCCAAACTGGTTGGTATTCATTATTACAGGTATTTTGCCTCTTGTATTTATGCTCAGGGTGTGGTTGGTTGTCGACTGTGTTGGGTGTTGGCCACATATACCCTGCTAAACCCAGTTTTTCACACAGTGAATGTTGTGGTTCACATTGAGTTGCAAAGGGAAATTTTTCCTGGGATAAGGGATGATCCATTTATGTGGTAGATGATTTATGTTTATTGTCACCCCACTATCAATACCTGGTTGTCACGCCCTGCCCTGTGGGTGTTCTGAGGAGATCTGTCAGAGTTGCTGCACATGACTTGATCTGACAGTTTTTTTGTTGTGGGTTTGAGCAGAATCCCACCTCCTCCCAGGTGTTGTTCTTTAGGTAATTGGTGAGGCTATTTATTCCTCCCTCTCCCTATAGCCTTTTTCGAGTTATAGTTCTGCCTTGTGTGAGCTCTGGAAGTTTGGTGGATCGTCTGCTCTACACATCTCTAGATAAGTCCTTTTCCCTTTTTCCTTCTGTGTCTGTTTTTACTAGGCCTCTAGGGTGACGCTAGCTCCTTCAGTTGTTGAAGGAGCTGGTTGTCTCTTTCCCTCTTCCCTACAGCTGAGGGTTTGGTTCAGTGTGTTATAGTCTTAGGTACGTAGGCATGTGCATATCTACCATCAAGATATGCACATGGGCATAGCAGCTTAGGGAAAGTGTTTTAGGGATTGCTAGGAGGTGACCCCTTTGTTCCCTAGCATTTGGGGCCTAGTCAGTTGTTTTGTTTGCCTTGTCGTGTTCTGTTTCCTTCCCTTATCTTACCTACTGTGACACTGGTATCCCCACGCTACTGTTATTGTATTTTATCTCATTGATCAGTACTTTCTGTGTTGGAATAACTGGTGATACAATATGTCTCAAGATATGGTTATATGAAATATTTATTACCACATATTACCTCTGCTTTGGGGTTTGCCTGTTTTCTCTACTATTCAACAATCCCTGCATTTTTTACTCATTGTTGTATTGACTAATAAAGATGTTTTTTTTGCCTTTATCTATGTGTGGTTTTGATTTCTTATAGGTTTTCTGATATGATCCCACACGTTTTGTTATATTGTGTATCTATGGATGCCTAGACATCTACCAAGTCACCAATGGAGGGCACATCGAATATTTGTAGTGTATTGATAAAACTTGGATTGATAGTGTGTTTTTTCCTGTTATGAATACTGAGGTCATAATTTTTATTTTATTTTTTATCAAATCTTTATTTATTATTTTTTCAGCAATATGACAAATTGCTCAAGAACATAAAATTTGAACAGTGTACAAACAATACATCCTTGTTCTGATACAGAATTGTCGCATAGACCTAAGTGATAATTACATTAAGCAATGACAAATGTAATAATTGAGTGATACAACTCATGTAAGTGTATATATCTCGTGACTACTAGGTCATCCACCTTGTTACATCCTAAGCCCAGGTTTGCGTTTCCACCTAACAAATCGTGGCTAAACAGGTACATTTCCGATTCACAAACAACAGCCATAAGACTATCTTGCCCTAGATGTGTTTATATCAACAATAACGGATATTAAATCCTATATCGGCTGACCAGAGAGGAATGACAGACAAAGCTATGCTAGTGTTATCAGCTACTTGGTTGTATAGATGCAAAGTCCCTAGTATTATTGATAGTACAGTGACTAGTTTGCCACTTTAACTATGGAGTCCACACCTTCAAATAATTGTCATAAGACAGAGAACTCCAAATAGACATTTCCTCCAGTTGGCGTAACTCGTGAACTTTATCAAACCAATCTGTCAGGGACGGTACCTTACTAGAAAGCCAATACATTGGAATTATAAGTTTCGCCGCTGCAACTAATGAAACCAGCAGTGAGTGTTTTGTTAATTTGAAATTTATACTAGGCAAGTTAAGAAAGACCCCTATTGGGGTAAGTGGAGAGGAAGAAATACATATCTCCTGAATATGTTTAGATATCTTATCCCAGAATGGGGTGATCAAGGGACAATCCCACCAGATGTGCAATAAAGTTCCTTTTGCTTCCTTGCATCTCCAGCACCTGTCTGACCGGGAGGAGTCCATGGTATGAAGTTTGGCTGGTGTGTTATACCACCTGGTAACCAATTTATAGGAATTTTCCTGGATCCGTATACACCTAGAATATCCGTGGGAGTGACACAGGATCGTGTCTACCATGCCAGAGTCAAAGGTGGCATTTAAATCTTTTTCCCATTGGGAGATAAAAGGGGGCCTAGTGGTCTCTTCACTGTCTAGTATCTTATTGTATATCTTAGAGATAATCCCCTTCCTATTTGTCTGCTGAAGCAAAATCGGGTCATACCAGGAGGGGTCGAGACGATCAGGTGTGCACTCTATGTATTGGTTACATATTTTCCGAAATTGCGAATAATGCAGAGGTGACAATGAAATATGTGGAAACCTTGACTTAAGGTCGTGGATGGGAGGGACCTTCCGCTGTTGCAATATATCTCCTATTGCTCCAGTGCCCAATGCCTTCCAAAGTCCCAAGTACTGAGGTCATAATTTTGCACTATTCTTTTTGAATTACCCTGTGTACATAATATATATATATATATATATATATATATATATATATACAGTACAGACCAAAAGTTTGGACACACCTTCTCATTTCTTTATTTTCATGACTGAAAATTGTAGATTCACACTGAAGGCATATAAAACTATGAATTAACACATGTGGAATTATATACATAACAAAAAAGTGTGAAACAACTGAAAATATGTCATATTCTAGGTTCTTCAAAGTAGCCACCTTTTGCTTTGATTACTGCTTTGCACACTCTTGGCATTCTCTTGATGAGCTTCAAGAGGTAGTCACCTGAAATGGTTTTTACTTCACAGGTGTGCCCTGCCAGGTTTAATAAGTGGGATTTCTTGCCTTATAAATGGGGTTGGGACCATCAGTTGCGTTGTGGAGAAGTAAGGTGGATACACAGCTGATAGTCCTACTGAATAGACTGTTAGAATTTGTATTATGGCAAGAAAAAAGCAGCTAAGTAAAGAAAAACGAGTGGCCATAATTACTTTAAGAAATTAAGGTCAGTCAGTCTGAAAAATTGGGAAAACTTTGAAAGTGTCCCCAAGTGCAGTCACAAAAACCATCAAGCGCTACAAAGAAACTGGCTCACATGCGGACTGCCCCAGGAAAGGAAGACCAAGAGTCACCTCTGCTGCAGAGGATAAGTTCATCCGAGTCACCAGCCTCAGAAATCGCAGGTTAACAGCAGCCCAGATTAGAGACCAGGTCAATGCCACACAGAGTTCTAGCAGCAGACACATCTCTAGAACAACTGTTAAGAGGAGACTGTGTGAATCAAGCCTTCATGGTAGAATATCTGCTAGGAAACCACTGCTAAGGACAGGCAACAAGCAGAATAGACTTGTTTGGGCTAAAAAACACAAGGAATGGACATTAGACCAGTGGAAATCTGTGCTTTGGTCTGATGAGTCCAAATTTGAGATCTTTGGTTCCAACCACCGTGTCTTTGTGCGACGCAGAAGAGGTGAACGGATGGACTCTACATGCCTGGTTCCCACCGTGAAGCATGGAGGAGGAGGTGTGATGGTGTGGGGGTGCTTTGCTGGTGACACTGTTGGGGATTTATTCAAAATTGAAGGCATACTGAACCAGCATGGCTACCACAGCATCTTGCAGCGGCATGCGATTCCATCCGGTTTGCGTTTAGTTGGACCATCATTTATTTTTCAACAGGACAATGACCCCAAACACACCTCCAAGCTGTGTAAGGGCTATTTGACCATGAAGGAGAGTGATGGGGTGCTGCGCCAGATGACCTGGCCTCCACAGTCACCGGACCTGAACCCAATCGAGATGGTTTGGGGTCAGCTGGACCGCAGAGTGAAGGCAAAAGGGCCAACAAGTGCTAAGCATGTCTGGGAACTCCTTCGAGACTGTCGGAAGACCATTTCAGATGACTACCTCTATAAGCTCATCAAGAGAATGCCAAGAGTGTGCAAAGCAGTAATCAAAGCAAAAGGTGGCTACTTTGAAGAACCTAGAATATGACATATTTTCAGTTGTTTCACACTTTTTTGTTATGTATCTAATTCCACATGTGTTAATTCATAGTTTTGATGCCTTCAGTGTGAATCTACAATTTTCATAGTCATGAAAATAAAGAAAACTCTTTGAATGAGAAGGTGTGTCTAAACTTTTGGTCTGTACTGTATATATATATACACACACACACGATATAGTGTGTGTTGCTGGTAGCAGATGGGAAGATCCTTAAGGGGCATGGTTACCTCTAAGCATTGTATCTAGAATTCACATTTGAAAAAAAGGTGTACATTTTTCTGAAAAACATTTGCCATTTACATTCTCTAAAAAACGATACAGTGAAGAATTGTGACATTTGCCTAAAGGGAGTATGTCACCACAATTTGCCCTTATAGACCGCTAACATAGCACTGTAGCATAACTATAGATCAGTCAAATGGTACAGCGGCGTTTGGGCTGTAAGTGCCCAGGCCGCTCTTCCTTCTTCTCACATAACCCCTCCCCAGCCTGTTGCTTGGCCCGCCCTGTAATCCTCTTACGTCATCCAGTGTACTGGCCGAGATCTCGCCAGCGCATGCACACTGTGATGACCACTGTGGGCAGCAGCATCGTTCCATGCAGTGCGCATGCGCCGGCAGGATCTCGGCCAGTGCACTAGATGACGTAAGTGGGTTACAGGGCAGGTCGAGCAGCAGGCTGGGGAGGGGTTATGTAAGAAGAAGGAAGAGCGGCCTGGGCACTTACAGCCCGAACGCCGCCTCTGGGCACTTGCGAGCTACAGTGCTATGTAAGCGGTCTATAAGGGCAACTTGTGGTGACAGACTCCCTTTAAATGCTATTTCCACTGGCTGTTCTATGCTGAGGCTGTGGGGAGAGTTATGGAGCATGTGTGACAAGCAGCACACAGCTCAGCAGGTGGATGTGCTTGTTGCTAAACACTTTGTACACCATATAGTGCCATACTATGTAAGCAAATGTTACAACTGATGTTGCAAGATCTTTTTTTAACAGTATGTATGGTAAATGGAAAATATGCTTCAGGTAATGGTGGGACAAACCTTTAAGTGTATGGCCGGGCATAATTACTTCAGTCTTAAAAAGTCTGTCACTATGGTTGATAAGGATCACGTGCCATTTTATGGGAAAATTTTCTTGTTTTGTGATATCTTATTACATTTTTTGCCATGTTTTTTTGCCACATTGGTAATATTGTGCTGTGCATATGTAGGTGACCTAGGATGTGTTGAGTTTTGAAGAACTCAAGAGGAAGCTGCAAGAACTGGACAGTGTCCGGTGGAACGTCAAAGCCAGTTTTTATAGTTCAGTATGACCTCATTTGAGGTGTGCTTATGGCCACCTGTACTATATGTGGCAAGATTTTGGTAGCCAAGGCTAATGCCAATGAATGCCAGGTCAATTTAATCTCTATCACAGGCCCAGTTGCCATTTTTAATGAGAGAAGATTGTGACATTAGCTCCAGGAAACAGCATGGGGACACTGAAGTACCAAGGTATTGTGTCACCCACATCGGGTGGGACTAACTTATAAAGAACAGAGTTTTACCCACAAGTCTACTAACATGCCAGGGCATTGGCGTTGGTGGCTGACTGTCCTTGTGTGGCAGGTGAGCTGGGTCCTGCAGCTAAGTGGATAGTCCCAGCACAATGAAGAGGAGAATCTGTAAAATCAATGAAAGAGAACAAGTGGTAAGTAAAAACTTCTGCAAGCCCCCAAAAGAAATACTAGAAGATCATGAAAGACCCTACCAGTCCAGTGCCATTCCACCGATATACTGTAGAAGTTAAGTGCCGCATTCCCTGAAAATTAAACCAATAAAAAGTCTTGTGTTGTGATTAGTCTGCCATGTTCCCCATATCCCCCCATGATTACATATTCATCCTGTTATATGGACTTTTAGGTGATAAGCTAATCACAGGATGCCTGCTGCTAGAACCCCAGCTGTATAATGACACTTCTAAGGGAGTGAATACAAGAGCTGCCCTGAGTGACATGTCTGCCTGCTGGGAGACTCTGCAGCATGTTGTAAGTGTAGAACTACAAGTCCCAGCTGTATAATGACACTGCTAATACACACAGGATCTTCCCCCTACCTTCTTGTGCAATGCTCTCTTTAGTCCTTTAGCTCCTGTGCCCAGAATTGTCTTCTCACTGTCTGCTGCAGCTAGCCAGTCTGTGCAGCTGAAGGGGTTAAGAATCGTTGGATAGAGCAGACAGCCGACAGTGAAGGGGGGCGTGGCCAGCACAGTGACATCTAGTTTACAGGCTTGTAAACAAAGTTTATCAGAGCAGGGAGAGAAGCTGACATCACAGGTCATGTGACCCTCAGTGAAATCTGAGAAACCAGCCACTGGAGAATTAATTGGAAAGCTGTTATATTTGCCCAGTTAGGAACATAGAAAATAATAATAACTCGGACAACCCCTTTAAGGAACCTGGCAACAAGTGTTACATTTCCCTGCAGTACCTCTACAGGATAAATAGATGCATAACACAGTTTCCTTTTAAATAAATTGACTGCTCAAGTATTGCATAAATGTGCCAAGTCCTACAGTCCCTCAATAAAGGACCCCCACCCCCTTTAGCATCTGTGCTTGCTGTGAAAATATCTGTGAATGTATTATTCAATGATCATTGAAATAACTGATACAACTAGCTAATTCATGGAATCACAAAGGGAGTACCTACCATGGGATCCTTGTAGAGAGGAGGCACAGCCCTGGATGATCCCATCCCCATTGCTATTAGGTGGTGAGAAGGTATGCAGATGTAAGCCATGTACTGGGGTGGGCTCCCCATGATACAGTGAAGTCATGAGGAAAGCAGCCCTAACACCAGCTTTTGCCAAAACTGAATTTTACTTAAATGTGGCAATAAACACAACCACAAATGCTGGGGACATACAATAAATTTACATACCCCCCCCCCCCCCCCCCGAAGGCTGAGACCCTTGTGCTGCACTGAACAGCTCCCTCCGATGAATGAAAGAGGAAAGTGAAGTAATTTACCTACTGGCTGGCACAACTAAACTGCCACACCTTACCTGTTATTTCCCGAAAAACAAGAACCACTGTATGGGTGTGTATTCTGGGCTATCCTGCGGTGCAGCGCAACAGCTTACAATCTTACCAAGTTCTACAGTATTCCTCCTCCCATAACTGGTCCTGTAGCACGTGCCTGAGTATTCCTCCTGAGCAGGAAAACGCCAGCCTGGCTTGAGTTTGTGAGAATTTTATCAGCTCTACAATGTGAAATGTCACTTTAAGTTATGGAGTCCTTCAAATGAACAGTAGTAACACTTAACCTGACACAAACAGAAACCCTAACTAACTAACTACAGGCCTGGTCTCAGTCTCTAGGTGCCAACACTGTGATGAGGTGTGTGCACAATCTTACCGACCCGGATCTGCTTTGCATCTGCTGGTGACTCTGAACAGAACAACTGTCTCTCCAACAAGCATGCGGTACCACAGTGTATGTTGCTTTGTTCCTCTGCTCTCATCAGCGTTCCTGGCAGTAATCCTCCTTCCTCTGGACAGAATCAGGGTTTTGGACATGATCAGCTTCACTTAGCTGCAGCTCTCACACCTGGATGCCGTCAGATTCTCTTAGTTTCACCTCCAAGATGGCTGCTTTCTCCTTTCCTTCTACAGACTCTGTGTAAACACCACCTCTCTCATAAATATGGAGATATATGTGTAGTCTGTAGCTGTGTTTAGGAAACAGCTGCATCTTGTGGCCAAATAGCAGAATGTCAGCCCAGAACATTTAATTTAATCTACGCAAACAATGTTCATGTTACGGCTCAGCGGCTGTGAACTCACTGTGCCACTGACTGGCTATACTCTGGAGGGGTGTGTCTAAGCAACTACCTGGTTTTCACTAGAGCCTGTGATGGTGAGGATAGACTTGAGCCATTAGGGTAGTTGCCAGGGGCTACTCCAGAGCAACCCCCGAGTCAGTGGCAGCTGGTCCGGTCAAATCAGGAAATACCTGAGTAGGTACCAGAAGTACAAGCGTAGTAGACGGGCAGAGACGTTACCAGGAGCAACTGTGCAGGTGTGAGATTTTGAAACAGCTATTTCTGCATAATGTCTGTACTTAAACTGTCATTTGGCATCCCGGGCACTAGAGGCCACTGTTTTGCAGCTACAGCCAGCACACTCTGAGATTTAAATATGCAAAACAGATGATGGCTCATGCTGATGACTCATGCTGCTGCCTGTGAATGAACCAGGAAGTGTGTTGATCTGGCATGGTGGAAGGACTGTGCTGTGAGGGACTGAATCCGATTCCATCCTGGCTTGCAGATGTCTGGCAGTTAATGGACACTCAGAAGAAGGAGAGTAGCTGTAATATCCTTTCTGTATCCAGCTCTTTTGAAAGAGAGTTTCTCCCAGGAAGACCAGTCCAGCGTGTGGACCGAAGGAGTTTCTATGCGTGTTTGTATTGCTTTGGTGATGCTTATGTTATTACTTGTCGTTTACATAAAGTTTTCTGTTCCTGCATATTAAGCTGGTGTCAGTGTTGCTTTCCTTGTCTGTGACTTCACTGTATTCTGGGGAGCCCACCCTGGTACACGGCTTACAACTTGGTGTAGTCGGCAGGATACAGCCACCGTTATGAACGGGAACGCAACGGGAGATTGTCCCCCGGCGCCAGTAGTGCCGGATCAGGACCCAGCCCAGGGTTCACAGGCGCAAGTCCAGCTTGCCCCCAACAATATGGCTACCCCAGTAGGATACATCCCTGTAGAGGCACTGCTGCGTCATCTGACAAAGTATGACGGTAACAGCATGACATTGCAGGACTGGACTGAAAGGGTGCGAAGTGCGGTTAAAATGTGTAACCTGACCCCGGAACTGCGGGCCGAGGTTGCATGAGAGAGATACCCTAGAGAAGATATTCTCCCTGCTAGAGAGAGCCCAAGGGGGGCGGGCCAAAGTGATGCAGTTACAGAGTCACTTCTTTAACCGACCCCAGCGAGAGGGCGAGACCCTGATGCAATATTCCAATGCTCTACAGGAGACACTGAATGAGATACAACGACGAGACCCTGAGGCTATGGGCCCCCTTCCGGGAGGTGGACCGGCTTCTACGAGATCAGTTCATAATGGGGCTCTCCAATAAATTCCTACAAGATAAATTACAAGAGATGACCCGAACAATGGCCGATATGACATTCTACAGGGTTTATTTAGCCGCCGTAGAAAGGGAGGAAGAGCCCATACCTACGGCAGCGAGAGTGGTGAATAGCGCGCATGTTACAAGGGACCAGACGGGATCTGAAGAATCGGAGTCCTTAAAGGATGTGGTCCAGGCCCTGCGGGCGGAATTGAAAGAGCTTCGGCTGGAAGTGTCCCAGAAGGTAGAACAGTCCCGGCCTCCGGAAATTGCCCCTGCCCCTCGTGTCACTCCACCCAGAACAAACCCAGTGAGGGGGCTGGGCAGAAGAGGGACCCTCTGTTGGGTTTGCCAAAAGTACAGCCATATGGCCAGAGAGTGCCCAGAACAGGTAGAGTCAGAGCCGACGTTAAACTTCCGACCGCTGCAGTAGCTGGGCGTCCTGCAGCGGTGCACCAGAAGTTAAGCCCTCTGCGTGAAAAAAGTGATCTGTATGCCAGCAGCCCCGTATTAGAAGCAGAGCTGGAAGGCCAAAAGGTTTGCTGCCTAGTTGATACAGGGTCAGAGTGCACTCTAATGCCTTTGGAGTTCTTCAGGAGGCACTTCGGGGATATGATGGAGCCCGAAGATGGGAGCGTCATCAGGCTGACGGCTGACGATAATAGAGAGATGGATGTTCGAGGGATAGTCTGGATGCAGGTCCGACTGTTTGGGCAAGACCGGCAAGAAAGGGGTCGTGCTGGTGGACCATTCGTCCCGGAAAGGAATGGACGTGACCCTGGGCATGAATACACTGAGAGACCTAGATAATCAACTCTATGCCAAGGAAGGGCCGAAGTACTGGCAACGAGCCACCACACACCGGCCTACCCAGAAGGTCTTACAACAAATGGTGAGGAGCTGTAGCCTGCAAAAGAGTAACCTGTCCGGACAGGCCATTGGAGACGTGAGGGTGCTACGGAGGACTCAGTTGAAGATCCCACCTCGACAGGAGCGAATATTGATGCTGATCGAGCCCGCTTATCAAGAAGAAACGCAGATTCGCCCACTGGTAGCCCGGGCCCTTGCCGTTGTGAAAGACGGATGTGTGCTTATACTCTGCTGTAATGTTGAGGACTGCGAGTTAACCGTCCCCGCAAACACCCTGCTGGCCAAAGTTTATGTGTCCAAAGGGGGTATCGCTCGACGAAGGGGCTTTACGCTGCAGCCGGATAGGAGATCAGCCTGGACCTATGCTGTGGAGGTCCATTCAAGGGAAACCCAGACAGCGGAGTGGAATGGTCGAGTGATCATGGCCTGTATGGTGGTGGACTGCAGAACCCTGACCCCGGGGGAACAAAAGCTGCTGGAAGACACCCTCTGGGAATATCAGGAGGCCTTCTCAAGACATGATGAGGACTTTGGGTGTGCTACTGCTATCGAACATGAAATCCCAACCGGCGATGCTGCGCCGATCAGGGAACGCTACTGGCAGATCCCACCTAAGATGTATCAGGAGGTGAAAGATATGGTGGCCAGCATGTTGGAGAACCAGGGCGATCCAGGAGAGTCAAAGTCAATGGGCTGCTCCGGTAGTCTTGGTGCGGAAGAAAGACGGGAGTCTCCGGTTCTGCGTGGATTATCGGAAGCTGAATGCTCAGACCGTCCGGGATGCCTACCCCCTTCCGTGGATTGAAGAGTCATTATCATCCCTAAGCCAAGCTAAGTTCTTCTCAACTCTTGACCTGGCTAGTGTGTACTGGCAGGTGCCGGTGAACAAGAAGGACAAAGCCACGACTGCCTTCATTCTACCTATGGGACTCTACGAGTTCAACCGGATGCCCTTCGGCCTCTCCAATGCTCCGGGGACATTCCAGCAATTGATGGAACACTGTCTGGGGGACCTCAACTTTGAATGAGTATTGATATACCTGGATGACATCGTAGTGTTCGGGGCCTCCTTTGAAGATCACCTCCAGAAGCTGCGACAAGTCTTGGGACGGCTACGAGACCATGGGCTCAAGATCAAGCCAAAGAAATGCCAGCTGTTCCGACAGCAGATAGAGTACTTAGGACATGTAGTCACCCAGGAGGGGGTAAAACAGTCCCACAGCAAGGTAGAGGCTGTTCAGAAGTGGCCCCGGCCAATTACGCTACGGGAGGTACGGGCGTTCGTGGGGCCCCGGCAACAAGAGGCCTTTGAAGCGGTGAAAGAGGCGCTGACCAATGCCCCGATCCTGGCTTACGTGCGTTTGATACCCCATTAATGCTGTATACTGATGGAAGCCTACATGGTCTGGGGGCCGTATTGTCCCAAGTCCAGGATGGACGGGAGAGAGTCATTGCCTATGGAAGCTGGTCCATAAGAGAGTCAGAACGCAACCCTGATAACTATAGCTCCTTTAAACTGGAACTACAAGCACTGGTGTGGGCCATGACCGAAAGGTTTTCAGAATACCTGACTGGTGCAGAAGTGATCGTGATGACGGACAACAACCCTTTGGCACACCTGGAGAATGCCAAGCTCGGCGGACTCGAGCAAAGATGGTTGGCCCTCCTCTCTAAGTACCAATACTGCATCAAGTTCCGGTCCGGTAGGGAGAACGGCAACGCTGACGCACTCTCTCGAGTTCCAGTAGGATAGTCGACTGACCTTGGTCGCTTACCTCTGTTCCTGGATGTGGAGCATTCAAGTGGGGTGGCGTCTGGAATGACGCTGGTGCTGGGGAAAACATTGACTGATTGGGAGAGAGTCCAGAATAGCTGCCGGGGTTTGTGGAAGGTGAAAGAACTTCTGATGATCGATTATGTACAGATCGGATATTCTACCTCGGGACACTCGTACTGTCTAGTTATGACAGATCACTTTACCAAGTATGCGGTGGCTGTGCCCACCAGAGACAAAACCGCAGAGTCGGCCGCCGAAGCTGTCTGTAAACACTTTATACAGGTGTTCGGGTGTCCACGGAGGATACATTCTGACCAGGGAGCATGCTTTCAGGGTACTCTAATGAACGAACTGTACCAACTGTATGGGATTGAACGCTCCCGAACCACTCCATATCACCCACAAGGAAACGGGGCGTGTGAACGCTTCAATCGCACCTTGCTTCAGATGCTGCGGACTCTGGAAGACAGTCAAAAAGCCCAGTGGCCCGTATACAGGGAGTGCAGAATTATTAGGCAAGTTGTATTTTTGAGGATTAATTTTATTATTGAACAACAACCATGTTTTCAATGAACCCAAAAAACTCATTAATATCAAAGCTGAATATTTTTGGAAGTAGTTTTGAGTTTGTTTTTAGTTTTAGCTATTTTAGGGGGATATCTGTGTGTGCAGGTGACTATTACTGTGCATAATTATTAGGCAACTTAACAAAAAACAAATATATACCCATTTCAATTATTTATTTTTACCAGTGAAACCAATATAACATCTCAACATTCACAAATATACATTTCTGACATTCAAAAACAAAACAAAAACAAATCAGTGACCAATATAGCCACCTTCCTTTGCAAGGACACTCAAAAGCCTGCCATCCATGGATTCTGTCAGTGTTTTGATCTGTTCACCATCAACATTGCGTGCAGCAGCAACCACAGCCTCCCAGACACTGTTCAGAGAGGTGTACTGTTTTCCCTCCTTGTAAATCTCACATTTGATGATGGACCACAGGTTCTCAATGGGGTTCAGATCAGGTGAACAAGGAGGCCATGTCATTAGATTTTCTTCTTTTATACCCTTTCTTGCCAGCCACGCTGTGGAGTACTTGGACGTGTGTGATGGAGCATTGTCCTGCATGAAAATCATGTTTTTCTTGAAGGATGCAGACTTCTTCCTGTACCACTGCTTGAAGAAGGTGTCTTCCAGAAACTGGCAGTAGGACTGGGAGTTGAGCTTGACCCTATCCTCAACCCGAAAAGGCCCCACAAGCTCATCTTTGATGATACCAGCCCAAACCAGTACTCCACCTCCACCTTGCTGGCGTCTGAGTCGGACTGGAGCTCTCTGCCCTTTACTAATCCAGCCACGGGCCCATCTATCTGGCCCATCAAGACTCACTCTTATTTCATCAGTCCATAAAACCTTAGAAAAATCAGTCTTGAGATATTTCTTGGCCCAGTCTTGACGTTTCAGCTTGTGTGTCTTGTTCAGTGGTGGTCGTCTTTCAGCCTTTCTTACCTTGGCCATGTCTCTGAGTATTGCACACCTTGTGCTTTTGGGCACTCCAGTGATGTTGCAGCTCTGAAATATGGCCAAACTGGCGGCAAGTGGCATCTTGGCAGCTGCACGCTTGACTTTTCTCAGTTCATGGGCAGTTATTTTGCGCCTTGGTTTTTCCACACGCTTCTTGCGACCCTGTTGACTATTTTGAATGAAACGCTTGATTGTTTGATGATCACGCTTCAGAAGCTTTGCAATTTTAAGAGTGCTGCATCCCTCTGCAAGATATCTCACTATTTTTGACTTTTCTGAGCCTGTCAAGTCCTTCTTTTGACCCATTTTGCCAAAGGAAAGGAAGTTGCCTAATAATTATGCACACCTGATATAGGGTGTTGATGTCATTAGACCACACCCCTTCTCATTACAGAGATGCACATCACCTATTATGCTTAATTGGTAGTAGGCTTTCGAGCCTATACAGCTTGGAGTAAGACAACATGCATAAAGAGGATGATGTGGTCAAAATACTCATTTGCCTAATAATTCTGCACTCCCTGTACTTACCTGAGTTGATGTGGGCCTATAACAACAGAGTACACAGTACCACCGGATACTCTCCACATATGCTCATGTTTGGACGAGCCTGACGGGAGATTGAAGATCTCCACATGCCTAACCCGATGGAGCCCCCACCGAGAAGTACCACCACATGGGTGCAGGAGCACCGCCGCCGGCTGAGAGCGGTACACAAGGTTGTGGGGGAGCGCCTGGGACAGGTGGTACACCCTAACCCAAGACCAGTGCAGAAGAATGGGTATGTCCCTGGTGATCGGGTGATGGTCAAAGCCAAACTGCCGTCAGGGAAGTTGGATGGACGGTGGGAGACAGTTCCATACACGGTGAAGAGAAGGGTAGACCCCGCTATACCGGTCTATGAGGTAGAGCCAGTAGGGACAGGGGGACCCTCATGGAACTTATACCCCTAATATGTAATATGTTGAGACGTTGCAATTTTGATGAGCCGGTTTGCGTAGAAGGGGTGCATCCTCATGCTTAGTGTATGGAGGAAAGTCCCTCAGACAAGGAAGAGGAGGAATGGTGGGCCGTCCCTGATCAAGTGTCCACAGAGGTTCCGGCCGTGCCAGGTTTGCCACCCAGATGCAATGTTGAGAAATCAACTGCTCCTCTCTTGTCAAATATGCCTGATGTCCCCAGTATTTCTGAAACCCCCAATCTGAGAAGGTCAGCGAGGCCCAATGCTGGTGTGCCTCTACAGCGCTATACTCAGAATGAGTTTGTATGAGGAGAGTTGCCGAGGGCGACAACTTCTAGTGGGGTGGCATGTGACATAGTGAAACAGCTATTTGTGCATAATGTCTGTACTTAAACCGTCATTTGGCATTCCGGGCACTAGAGACCACTGTTTTGCAGCTACAGCCAGCACACTCTGAAATTTAAATATGCAAAACAGATGATGATTCATGCTGATGACTCATGCTGCTGCCTGTGAGTGAACCAGGAAGTGTGTTGATCTGGCATGGTGGAAGGATTGTGCTGTGAGTGACTGAATCCGATTCCATCCTGGCTTGCAGATGTCCGGTGGTTAATGGACACTCAGAAGGAGAGTAGCTGTAATGTCCTTTATGTATCCAGCTCTTTTAAAAGAGAGGTTGTCCCAGGAATACCAGTCCAGCGTGTGGACCGAAGGCCTCACTATCAAGCGAGGCCACACGGTTTCTGAGAAGTTGGTGGCCATCTATGGTAGGCTGCATCCTCGGGCCCAGAATGGACACAGGTCAGTACACCTGGGTACTGATTGCAGTATATTGTGTGGCGCCTGAAGTTGCAGAGACTAGCCTAGGCCTAGCATTAGTTAGTCAGTTAGGATTTATATTCTTTTGCTCGGCTGTACTGTACTGGACTGCAGCGCAGTTATTGACTTGCAGGCTCTGCTGCGTTTGCCACCAACTAGGGGTGTCCTCTGTAGCGGCACAGCACGACTTGCAGGCTCGGCTGTGTCCACCATCGGCTAGGCCTGTCCATTGGGCAGGGACATTTACTGTGGGTCCGGGATATAGTGTTTCTATGCGTGTTTGTATTGCTCTGGTGATGCTTATGTTATTACTTGTCGTTTAAGTAAAGTTTTCTGTTCTTGCATATTAAGCTGGTGTCAGTGTCGCTTTCCTTGTCTGTGACTTCGCTGTATTCTGGGGAGCCCACCCTGGTACATGGCTTACACAGGACCGAAGGATGAGGCAGAGATGTGGTCAGACAGGCAATAGGTCAGGGCAGGCGGCACGGGTACAGGTCAGGAAATCCGGATTCGGCAACAGGAGAGTCAAAGCAAGCAGGCGGGGATCAGATAAGCAGAGTCCAGGAACTAAGAATAGATCAGGAGCACACAAGAGTATCAGGAGCCAACAAACACAAGGACCTTGACACTGAGGCATCTGGGAAGGGGGCTGAGCCACTTAAATATATGCAGGAGAGTCAGAGTTGGTCAGAGAGGTCACCTGATCAAACCCAAACAGCCCACAGAGTGATGCTCTCCGCCCTTAGAGCAGTGTAACATGAAACCAGCCGAACTCAAGCTGTGTCCAGGGCTGAGTGGAAGCTGTGGAGCGGAATCCTCAGAAGCCATAACAACCAGAAACAGAGCCCAGGACCGCAGTGGTGAAATGGGAAGCACCGGCCACAGGTCACCGCTGAGCACGGCGCCCAGGACCGCGGCGATAAGCAGGGGAACAACAGCGTACAGCAGCCGCTGTTACAGTTCAGACAAGGAGAGCTGTTTCCCCATCTCACACAGAACTCTTATTTCCAGATAAATTTCATTGTTAGTGATTGAAGTCATGAAAGATTGTCCCAAGAGTCCTGGTAAGAGCTTGGAGTAGTGGAAACACCAGAGACCAGACCCTTCTGTTCTGGATGGCAAAAAGGACTTGATTTCTGCTTGCCTATGTAACCAATTGAAAATCCCAAAATTTTAGATCTGTTCTGTTAACTCTGCAATCAGTAGTAGGGTTTGTCAAAAATAGACTATACCTTTAAGCTATAAACTTATACCCGAGAATTAGTGAGTGTTCCTGGACTAAACCAATCAATGTCTAATGTGATTTTTGTGTCTAGGTATTTGGCAAAAAGCATAAAGTGATCAAAAACAGACCAGTGCTTCAATTTAGAGTGATATTGATGTGGTTGAATTCACTTCTTGCTTCCTCAATCATGATGGACCTTCTATATGGTATGATGAATGACAGCAGCTTAAAGTAGCTGTCAAATAACCCACCTAAGTGACAAATGGGAGTATTAATGCTGACGTGGCGATTGTCCCGTGTTTGAAGAACAAGAATGTCCATCATTTACAGCATGGCCTAAAAATAATAAAAGAAGAAAAACGGACTGGCGAAGAATGTAAAAAAAATACACACACTGCGACTCTCTCTCCATCCAAATTAGACTGATACCACAAGCCTGGCAGGAAAAGATCTGGAAAATATTAGAAGTTAGGATTTGACAAACCGCTCTGGACTTTGGTAGGAAATCAGATACATTAAGACTGAAATGGTATTTTAGGTCTATTTTTACAAATGAAATGGCTCTGACTAAATAAGCCATTGAGTGTATGCAAAACAGATTGCAGTATAAACATGAATGCGTTCCAAGACTTATAGCCTTACAATCAGTACACGCCAAATGCCAAGCTAGTAATTAGCCCACACCCTAACAATTGCCCAGTTAAAGGAAAATCAACCTTATATCTATACATTATAGCAAAATATTAATGGCAATGATATAGCAGGAGAACATGTCAAAGGGAATGTCTAGTATATGTAATTTGTAATCTCATTCATTACATGTGTTCTGTAGAAGGTAAATGATTTTTTTTTATACCGTATATATACTGTAGCTATTGTTTTATATTTTTGCAAATGTCCTTAAGGGTGGTCATATTGGAGGCATAAAATACTTGCCTGTTCTGTTAGTATAGACAGCTCTGCAGGTATATGTGCTTTTATGGCTGCTGCAATGATAGAGAAATGTCTTACAGTTTTCAGGAAGTGATGGAGAATACCCCGGTTCTCCAGGGAGTGACAGGGGAGCTGCACACAGAACCTTACTTGATTGTACAGTGTTGTGTACAGATGGCCATACACAGTATATAGAAGTAGGTTGATGGTGAATAATCATTTGCTGCCACGCCATGCACATTTCCAATTACACCAGGTGATGGATATATGATCTTTCTAGGAAAGTTCTTTCACAGAGTGATCTTTTGTCCACAAACCATATTTCCTTCAATGAAAGGTCTTTCATTTGACTGAGATGACATTTTCAAACATAGCCAACATCAGTTGATCAAAAGTAACAAAAAACAAAAATGTTTAAAAAATAAGTTTATAATAAAAACCTGATTTACCCTTTTTTGGGACTATAAAATGCACCTAGGATTTGTAGGAGGAAAATAGGGAAAAAATATTTTTCATCAGCCCTCAGATCAGACCCCCAAATCAGACACCCATTCTTCATCAGATCTCAGATCAGACCACATAATCAGACTCCCAAGCTCCATCAGCCTCAGACCAGACCCCTCAACTTCCATCAGCCACAGATCAGCCCCCATCAGTCTCAGATCTGACCCCCCATCAGTTTCAGGTTGGACCCCCATTAGCTTTAGAACAAAATCCCATCAGCCTCAGATCAGACCCCATCAGCCCTCATATCAGACCCCATCAGCCTCAGATCAGTCCCCATCAGCCTCATATCAGATCCCATCAGCCTCATATCAGATCCCATCAGCCTTAGATCACACCCCATCAGCCTCAGATCAGACCAGGGAGGGTAAGTACTGTGAAGCACTACCCTCACCACTCCCCGTGCCTCCCACATGCTGATGATGACCTCTTCAATTATGGACATAGTCATTAGCATTCAGACTATAAGATGTACTGCCACATTTCCCTCACTTTTGGAAAAAATATGGTAAATATGATGTCAACGGGGGTTTCAGGGATTAGAATAATGGTCTTCATTTACAGTAGGTAACCCAAAACACTGCGGTCCAAACTGAAGGTGTATCTAGCACATTGGAAGCCACTTAAGCTGCTTTAGTGGGGTTGGAGAGTTGGTCCTCAGCTCAGGTTGAGCCCCTCACCTTCACCATTGTAGATGCTTCTCCTTTCCACAAACACCATACTGTTAACAAAAATGGTGAGAACAACTGAGTTGAAGGTAATACTGTACCTTCAATGTAATGGAGAAGATGAAGAGATACTGGGCTCTCCTGTTCTGTGAGGGTAGTTTGGTTGTATGAACTAAACCACTGAAAAGCCCATTTTTACCCTGGGGCTTTACCTTCTCCATGTACTTCCCTGATTTACTCATCTGGAAATGATTATCCCTCTATAGTTTTAAACAGGCCTAATAAGTCAAGATATTTACTGCCTGAACATAGAGGAAAGAGTGTTTTGTCCACTGTAGGATCGGATGTGGAGGTCCAGCATATGTATCATAATTTTGCTAGCCTATTATGCCGTATTAAAGGGCTTCTGTCACCCCACTAAACCGTTTTTTTTTTTTTTGTTTACTTATAATCCCTATAGTGCGATTTCTGCATACATAAGCTAAATAATCATTTTGGTTCAGTAGAATTAGTTAAAAACGTAATTTTAAAATATGCCAATTACCTTGCTACCAGCAAGTAGGACGGCTACTTGCTGGTAGCAGCCGCATCCTCCGATCGTAAAGACACCCCTTTGCATGTTGATTGACAGGGCCAGGGAACGGGATCGTTCTCTGCTGGCCCTGTTTGAATTCAAAATCTCGCGCCTGCGCCGTACCTGTTTTCAATCGGTGCAGGCGCACTGAGAGGCGGCCGCTTGCTCGGCCGCTCCATCCTTAATGCGCCTGCGCCGGGTTTAGATGTGACGTCATCGGCGCAGGCGCATTGAGGATGGAGCGGCCGAGCGAGCGGCCGCCTCTCAGTGCGCTTGTGCCGACTGAATACCGTTACGGCGCAGACGCGAGATCTTGATAGCAGACAGGGCCAGCAGAGGACGATCCCGTTCCCTGGCCCTGTCAATCAACATGCGGAGGGGGCGTCATTAGGATCGGAGGATGCTGCTGCTCCCAGCAAGTAGCTGTCCTACTTGCTGGTAGCAAGGTAATTTGCATATTTTAAAATTAAGTTTTTAACAAATTCTACTGAACAGAAATGATTATTTAGCTTATGTATGCAGAAATCGCACTATAGGGATTATAAGTAAACAAAAAAAAAAAAAAAACAGTTTAGTGGGGTGACAGAAGCCCTTTAAGCCCCTGAAAGAGTGAGCTCTAGTTGTCTTCCCATATATTGTAATAGGCTCCTCAAGTACCATACACATTAGCAAACAAGAGTTGGTCTTTTTGACAGGAGGGTTTGCTTTATCCTTCTTGCATGGGTAAGATTTGAGGCAAAAAGATGCTGGGTCCTTATACTCAATAGGAGGTAGTATGGTAGGAAAACTAGTTTCAGAAGACGGGGTGCAAATTGGCTGGAGATGCCCTGGAGATACCTTTAATAATCCATTAAAGTTATAATCCAGCACCTCAGATGTCTTGAGTTTGCTGGATTACCAAACTATTATTGAAATTTCAAAACCATCAGATTGAAAAGAATCCTGACTATTTTTTTACATTTATTATGCATGATTTTTAGAAGAACTGACAACTTAACTTCTTTTTTCTTATGTGCTTCATTCTTGAAATACTTGTCTTATCTTGTGATACATCTTGGCAAGAGATTAATTTCTAATCTCATTGAATATTACTAGTTGTAAAATAATGAGGTGTTTAACTTGTCTGGTCTTTTTCCTGCTTGACCATGTGACTGATGATGAAAGAGCCTTTGAGTATGGCAGAAATACCTGAACCTGTGTATGTGATAATATACAATACATTTACTGTGTATCTATAGTACATATTTTATAGAGACATTGATAACAATGCTTATCTTAATTCACATGTCAGCAGAGATCCCCTAGGCGAGCACAGTATATAGGCCCATTGAATTCCAACAGCTCATGACAGATCCAGTGGCGTGCCTAGGGTGTTTGGCACTCGGGGTGGGTCCTTTTTCTGGCACCCCCCAAATACTTTAAAAAAGTACAGATGTGTGCCCCCTCACAGTAGTTATGCCCTCTCTGTGCCTCTTTCACAGTAATAATCTCCATTGTGCCCCCTTCACAGTAATAATCCCCATTGTGCCCCTTCATAGTAATAATGCCCATTTTGCCCCTTCACAGTAATAATGCCCATTGTGCCCCCTTAATAGTAGTAATGCCCACTGTGCTAGTAATTACCCCTGTGCCCCTCCATAGTAGAAATCCCCATTTTGCCTCCTTCACAGTAATAATGCCCACTGTGCCCCCTTCACAGTAATAATGCCCAATGTGCCCCTTCATTGTAGTAATGCCCTCTAGCTCTGTGCCCCCTCCATAGTTGAAATGCCCATTGTGCCCCCTTCACATTAGTAATGCCCTTTGTGCCCCTCCATAGTAGTAATGCCCTCTGTGCCCCCAGCTGTTTGAAGAGAGGGCAGCACTCACATGAGAGCTGCTTTCTCTGTTCTGTTCACCTGCTCGCTATGGCATTTGCTGTGATTAGAAGGCATTTGAAGAGAAGGCAGCGCTCATACAAAAAAAATAATAATAAAGGGAAAACACCTTTAAAGACATACATGGAAAACATTACATGCAGCATTACAGAACATACAGGGTGATACAGTGCCACATACCTCTTACATCCAGTGACTTCTATTCTCTGATGTAGATATTCTCTTCTCCTGTTAGACCAGACATCCATGGTGACTTCTTTCAGCTGCGCCTCGTCTCTGCAGAGTTTAATAAATAGACGTCTTACTTTCCTACTTTTCCATCATCCTCCCATCTTCTCAAAACCCTATCCTGCCACCCCCAATACTGTGTCCATTGTGCTCCCCAATACTTTCCTGCAGAAAAAGTCCCCCTGAAAATACTGGTACCACACAGATGTGCATCAGTACAAAAACACCTTTTATATTTTGCGCTAGTACAAAAAAGTCCCCCCTTCGTTTCAGATTAGACCCCCTTATAAAACCCTAAACGAGATCCCCCATCTTAGACCAAACCCCCTTTAGACCTCTATGTCATACTCCATATAAGACCCCAGTTTTAAACCTAAGATCAGACCCCCATTAGACCTCCATGTAAGACCCCAATCCAATATCAGACCTCAGATAAGACCCCCATTAGACTTCCAGACCCCCATATAAGAACCCCATTAGACCTCCAGACCCCCATATCAGACCTCCAAATCCCCCATTAGACCTCCAGACTCCCCAATAGATATATATTGTAGGAAGGCGCAAGGGTCCGTCATTGAGGGAAGGTATGTGTCACCGAGATTCTTGGCCTCGGTGAGGTAAGAGCCGGTAATTTCATGTGTCAACGGCAGCTAGTGCTGGCTGACATGGTTTTGCTATTTATTATGGCTGTAAAGCCGATCCAGGTCGGCTCTTACTGGGAGCAGCCAGAGTGCAGGGTGGGTGGCTTTTCCCCACCTTCCAGGCCGGGTCTTGGTTTGGGCTATAAAAGACAATTTACTCCTCTCTGACAGTGAAGCTCTGTCAGTCTCTGTGTTGGGACCTGGGAGTTTGGGCCTGGGTAAAGGCCTGCTACCTTGTTTACGTGAGAGCAGGTAGTTTCTGCTATGTCCAAGGACTTCTGCATTGCTGTATGGTGTGAACAAACACCAGACTCAAGGTTACTGTTTTCCTTGAAACTGACTTTTTGTTTTGCTTATCCTTATGTGTGAATAAACACCGAACTGTTTAAGTTAAAGACGTTGTCCTTGCCTCTATACTGCGTCTGCAAGCCTGTCTACCAGAGCAAATCCCCACAATATACAGTGGATATAAAAAGTCTACACACCCCTGTTAAAATGCCAGGTTTCTGTGATGTAAAAAAATTAGACAAAGATAAATCCTTTCAGAACTTTTTCTACCTTTAATGTGACCTATAAACTGTACAACTCAATTGAAAAACAAACTTAAATCCTTTAGGTAGAGGGAAGAAAAAAATATAAAAATAAAATAAGATGTGGCATAAGTGTGCACACCCTTAGGCCAAATGCACACGGCCGTGTTCCGCGGCTGAGAGTGGTCCGTGGTATGCAGGGCTGGATTCCTGTTCAGGGAAGGAGCGAACGGCGTAATTGGTTGCCATCACGCCGTGCGCTTCATGCTGCCGCTGCTGTACAGTAATACACTATACGAGTGTATTACTGTACAGCAGCGGCGGCATGTAAAAAACAAACAAAAAAAAACTAATACTTTGTTGAAGCACCTTTTGATTTTATTACAGAACTCAATCTTTTTAGGTATGAGTCTATCAGCATGGCACATTTTGACTTGGCAACATTTGCCTACTCTTCTTTGCAAAAACACTCCAAATCTGTCAGATTGCAAGGGCATCTCCTGTGCACAGCCCTCTTCAGATCACCCCACAGATTTTCAATCAGATTCAGGTCTGGGCTCTAGCTGGGCCATTCCAAAACTTTAATCTTCTTCTGGTGAAGCCATTCCTTTGTTGATTTGGATGTATGCTTTAGGTCGTTATCATGCTGAAAGATGAAGTTCCTCCTTATGTTCAGCTTTCTAGCAGAAGCCTGAAGGTTTTGTGCCAATATTGACTGGTATTTGGAACTGTTCATAATTCCCTCCTAGCTTAACTAAGGCCCCAGTTCCAGCTGAAGAAATGATGCTGCCACCACCATGCTTCACTGTGGGTATGGTGTTCTTTTGGTGATGTGCAGTGTTGTTTTTGCGCCAAACATATCTTTTGGAATTATGGCCAAAAAGTTCAACCTTGGTTTCATCAGACCATAACACCTTTTCCCACATGCTTTTGGGAGACTTCAGATGTGTTTTTGCCTGGCTTGGATGTTTTTCTTCGTAAGAAAAGGCTTTCGTCTTGCCACTCTACCGCATAGCCAAGACATATGAAGAATACGGGAGATTGTTGTCACATGTACCACAAAGCCAGTACTTGCCAGATATTCCTGCAGCTCCTTTAATGTTGCGGTAGGCCTCTTGGTAGCCTACCAGACCAGTTTTCTTCTCGTCTTTTCATTTATTTTGGAGGAACGTCCAGTTCTTGGTAATGTCACTGTTGTGCCATATTTTCTCCACTTGATGATGACTGTCTTCACTGTGTTCCATGGTATATCTAATGCCTTGGAAATTCTTTTGTACCCTTCTCCTAACTGATACCTTTTCACAATGAGATCCCTCTGATGCTTTGGAAGCTCTCTGTGGACCATGGCTTTTGCTGTGGGATGCGACTAAGAAAATTTCAGGAAAGACCAATTAGAGCAGCTGAACTTTATTTGGGGTTAATCAGAGGCATATATCACAAAAACATTGCACCAAACGGATATACCACTGACTATACTGGCTAGTCATGCAAGTAGATATTAAAAGCGGAGACTTTTGCCAATATACAGTCTTAGGTGTGGCTTAGTCTTGCTTTGTTCACATTGCATTAGTTGTCCTGCTATGCGGTTGTGTGGAAACTTGGCTATTAGCTGGATTTCATCACCTTCAGACCTTGTTCACACCAAAAAGAGGTAGCGTACTGGTAGGATCCCTTGACATGCTGAGGACCGTGACATGGTGCATGATGGGCTCCGATATGTTCCTGACAGGAATATATTGGCAAAAAGTCTCAGCTTTTAATATCTACTTGTATGACTAGCCAGAATAGTCAGTGGTATATCCGTTTGGTGCAATGTTTTTGTGATAAATGATTGTATTTTCATCCGCACAATGCCTTGTTGTGTATGGGATGCCTTAGTGGTGCATGTGGACCACGACGACATCCTCCATTGTATGCATTTTTTGCTGGGGATAGTCGTCTGCTGCGGTCCACATGCGGTGGGACTGCTCCCCCCAATGTAAAACACGCTACAGTGTTCGGGGTTTGAACAGTTCCTCCATATTTGCCATGATATTTTTGTGTTTTTTTGTTTGATATGCAGTGTATGTGCCTTTACTTGGCACTTAAGCACTTTTGCACCTGGTAACCTCCATCACATGGTCTGATATGGGTGTGGCTTACAGTCTTGCTTTGTTCACATTGCATTAGTTGTCCTGCTATGCGGTTGTGTGGAAGCTTGGCTGTGAGCTGGATTTCATCACCTTCAGACCTTGTTCACACCATAGGTAGCTTAGTGGTAGGACCCCTTGCCATGCTGAGGACCGTGACGTGGTGCATGATGGGCTCCGATATCTTCCTGACAGGAATATATTGGCAAAAGTCTCAGCTTTTAATATCTACTTGTATGACTAGCTAGTATAGTCAGTGGCATATCCGTTTGGTGCAATGTTTTTGTGATATACACTACGTGCAGAATTATTAGGCAAATTAGTATTTTGACCACATCATCCTCTTTATGCATGTTGTCTTACTCCAAGCTGCATAGGCTCGAAAGCCTACTACCAATTAAGCATATTAGGTGATGTGCATCTCTGTAATGAGAAGGGGTGTGGTCTAATGACATCAACACCCTATATCAGGTGTGCATAATTATTAGGCAACTTCCTTTCCTTTGGCAAAATGGGTCAAAAGAAGGACTTGACAGGCTCAGAAAAGTCAAAAATAGTGAGATATCTTGCAGAGGGATGCAGCACTCTTTAAATTGCAAAGCTTCTGAAGCGTGATCATCGAACAATCAAGCGTTTCATTCAAAATAGTCAACAGGGTCGCAAGAAGCGTGTGGAAAAACCAAGGCGCAAAATAACTGCCCATGAACTGAGAAAAGTCAAGCGTGCAGCTGCCAAGATGCCACTTGCCACCAGTTTGGCCATATTTCAGAGCTGCAACATCACTGGAGTGCCCAAAAGCACAAGGTGTGCAATACTCAGAGACATGGCCAAGGTAAGAAAGGCTGAAAGACGACCACCACTGAACAAGACACACAAGCTGAAACGTCAAGACTGGGCCAAAAATATCTGAAGACTGATTTTTCTAAGGTTTTATGGACTGATGAAATGAGAGTGAGTCTTGATGGGCCAGATGGCTGGATTGATAAAGGGCAGAGAGCTCCAGTCCGACTCAGACGCCAGCAAGGTGGAGGTGGAGTACTGGTTTGGGCTGGTATCATCAAAGATGAGCTTGTGGGGCCTTTTTGGGTTGAGGATGGAGTCAAGCTCAACTCCCAGTCCTACTGCCAGTTTCTGGAAGACACCTTCTTCAAGCAGTGGTACAGGAAGAAGTCTGCAAGGTAAGAAAAACATGATTTTCATGCAGGACAATGCTCCATCACACGCGTCCAAGTACTCCACAACGTGGCTGGCAAGAAAGGGTATAAAAGAAGAAAATCTAATGACATGGCCTCCTTGTTCACCTGATCTGAACCCCATTGAGAACCTGTGGTCCATCATCAAATGTGAGATTTACAAGGAGGGAAAACAGTACACCTCTCTGAACAGTGTCTGGGAGGCTGTGGTTGCTGCTGCACGCAATGTTGATGGTGAACAGATCAAAACACTGACAGAATCCATGGATGGCAGGCTTTTGAGTGTCCTTGCAAAGAAAGGTGGCTATATTGGTCACTGATTTGTTTTTGTTTTGTTGTTGAATGTCAGAAATGTATATTTGTGAATGTTGAGATGTTATATTGGTTTCACTGGTAAAAATAAATAATTGAAATGGGTATATATTTGTTTTTTGTTAAGTTGCCTAATAATTATGCACAGTAATAGTCACCTGCACACACAGATATCCCCCTAAAATAGCTAAAACTAAAAACAAACTAAAAACTACTTCCAAAAATATTCAGCTTTGATATTAATGAGTTTTTTGGGTTCATTGAGAACATGGTTGTTGTTCAATAATAAAATTAATCCTCAAAAATACAACTTGCCTAATAATTCTGCACTCCCTGTATGATTGTATTTTCATCCGCACAATGCCTTGTTGTGTATGGGATGCCTAAGTGGTGCATGTGGACCGCGCCGACATCCTCCATTGTATGCATTTTTTGCTGGGGATAGTCGTCTGCTGCGGTCCACATGCGGTGGGACCTGCTCCCCCAATGTAAAACACGCTACAGTGTTCGGGGTTTGAACAGTTCCTCCATATTTGCCACGATATTTTTGTGTTTTTTTGTTAATCAGAGGCACTTTAAATGAAGGCAGGTGTATGCTGACTCCTATTTAACATGATTTTGAATCTGATTGCTAAATTCTGAACACAGCTACATCCCCAGTTATAAGAGGGTGTGCACACTTATGCAACCACATTATTTTAGTTTTTTATTTTATTTCTTCCAGTTTTTATTTCTTCCAGATTTCAGTTTGTTTTTCAATTGAGTTTTTACAGCACAGAAACCTGACATTTTAACAGGGGTGTGTAGACTTTTTATATCCACTATATATATACATATATATATATATATATATATACAGACGTGGACAAAATTGTTGGTACCCTTTGGTCAATGAAAGAAAAAGTCACAATGGTCACAGAAATAACTTTAATCTGACAAAAGTAATAATAAATTAAAATTCTATAAATGTTAACCAATGAAAGTCAGACATTGTTTTTCAACCATGCTTCAACAGAATTATGTAAAAAAATAAACTCATGAAACAGGCATGGACAAAAATGATGGTACCCCTAGAAAACACAGAACATAATGTGACCAAAGGGACATGTTAATTCAAGGTGTGTCCACTAATTAGCATCACAGGTGTCTACAACCTTGTAATCAGCCATTGGGCCTATATATATGGCTCCAGGTAATCACTGTGTTGTTTGGTGATATGGTGTGTACCACACTCGACATGGACCAGAGGAAGCAAAGGAAAGAGCTGTCTCAAGAGATCAGAAAGAAAATTATAGACAAGCATGTTAAAGGTAAAGGCTATAAGACCATCTCCAAGCAACTAGATGTTCCTGTGAGTACAGTTGCACATATTATTCATAAGTTTAAGATCCATGGGACTGTAGCCAACCTCCCTGGACGTGGCCGCAGGAGGAAAATTGATGACAAATCTAAGAGACGGATAATCCGAATGGTAACAAAAGAGCCTAGAAAGACTTCTAAAGAGATTCAAGGTGAACTTCATGCTCAAGGAACATCAGTGTCAGATCGCACCATCCGTCGTTGTTTGAGCCAAAGTGGACTACATGGGAGACGACCAAGGAGGACACCATTGTTGAAAACGAATCATAAAAAAGCAAGACTGGAATATGCCAAACTACATGTTGACAAGCCACAAAGCTTCTGGGAGAATGTCCTGTGGACAGATGAGACAAAAATCGAAGTTTTTGCCAAGGCACATCAGCTGTATGTTCACAGACGAAAAAATGAAGCATATCAAGAAAAGAACACTGTCCCTACTGTGAAACATGGAGGAGGCTCTGTTATGTTCTGGGGCTGCTTTGCTGCGTCTGGCACAGGGTGTCTTGAATCTGTGCAGGGTACAATGAAATCTCAAGA